>NC_084487.1:132392665-132692665 GCF_030035675.1 Rhineura floridana | reverse complement strand
AAGGGAAATGCATATGGAGGGTGATGAGTTGATTATAGTGCTGGGGGAGAGGGTGATTAATTTATATATTTTTAAAATTTATATCCTGCCCTTGCTCCCAAAGGAGCCCAGTGCAGCAAAACAAGTGATAAACACTAAAAACATCTTTTTTAAAAAAAATCTTAAAAATAAAACATCTTTTTTAAAACTTTAAAACATCTGTAAAAATAAATTCCAGTACAGATGCAAACTGGAATAAGGTCCCTACTTAAAAGGCTTGTTGAAAGAGGACATTCTTCAGGAACAGCTGAAAACACGGTGCCTGTCTAATACGCAAGGGGAGTGCATGCCAAAGGGTAGGTGCCACAACACTAAATGTCCACCTTGTTCGTTGTGTGGAATGGACCTCCTGCAGATACCACCTTACTTTTTTCCTGCATGCTGTTTTTGTGATTATGACTGGACCTTCCACCTATAGGACCCCTTCCCCAGCCACCCTCATGATCAGAGAGAAAGGAATGGCAGGGCTTATGCCCTCAATTAACTTCCTACTCATACAATTCATGTCAAACTTTTAACAGCTGAAGTGCCCAGCTTCTAGTCTGATGTAGAATTTTATTTGATATTTTGTAGGGGTGGGTGGGAAACAGCAGTATGTTGACATGCGAAGAACACAAGGCTTCTGCATGCAGAGTCATTAGATTTTGGTTGAGAAGTTGTCTGAGGCTCTAATTTAAGTAGACTGACCTTTGCTGCTACCTGAAGGGTGTTTTGCATAGTTATTTGGATCTAGAAATTTAAACCAGGCAGAACAGAAGGTATGTGAGTTTGGGTGGAGGTGTAATACATCCAACTACAGGATTTTAACACTATTTAATAACCATTGTGGTCCAGACTACACATTTATTTCTCCTTCTAGACAAGTGCAGTTAGGGGAGAGATGGAGTTGGTTGCAACAGTGGTGTTGGAATACAGAATAATGAACTCTTTATCTGTAGGTCAGTTTGGTGATCTCCACAGCTACTCGCCCACCCACATAAGAAAAAATAGGAGGGCTCCATTGCCATTCCACAGCTATCTTGTTTCTGTTTTTCTCATTATTTTGTAGTTAACTACGTTATAGTCCCCTGTATAGTAGTATAGTTAACATCCATGCTAATATGCAACAGTTCAGGTAGATACGAGAGTGGCCCTTTAAACAGATTTTGTTTTAGTCTTTTAAATTGACTTTGTTTTTAGCATTGTATTTTATTGATATCCTGATATTTGGATTATTTGTATTTGTATTGCTGGTCCTCGACCGTAATAAATTCTATATATAGCTATCTTGAAATAAAAGGTAGAAACAGAAAAAGAAAAAAGGAGCTCCTCTTTCTAACTCTGGTCTTTTTTGGCAAAAAAAATCCATATAACTTTTTATAAAAATACCTGCGAAATGTCAGTACTCCCAGATTCTCATGTTGCAGATTGAGTCTAAGAAAGAGTGGTTTATGACAATCCTACAATATAATCCACTGTTAAAATTGCATGTCAGAGGTGGGACTGAAGCTGCTTTGGATTTGCAACCAAAACTCCACCATACAAAACACTTCTCAAGATCCAGTACTGTACTGTATAGGTTAATGTACTTCTGCCTCCTCATACTCTCGCCCAGCACAAATCCAGTATTCAATTGCACAACGTAACGTTGCGTTCCCTAGACTTCCAAACCGACACCTTGGTCTTTGAACTGGGTAAATGAATTGTTAAACTAAGGCATTGGTCAGATATAACATGAACTCCTGGTTTTGCTGTCATCTTTTGGTTGCGGGTGGACACACGCTGCTTTCCCATCACAGCTACTCTTGGACGCAGTTTTGCGTAAACATGCACATAATTGCTTTGTAAAGTTCCAGCATTGTAAAGTTCCATTCCTAAATATACGTACTTAGGAGGAAGTTCCATTAAACGCAGTAGGTCTTCCTTATGAGTAAACGTGCACAGGATTGCAGTTTGAAATTGCGCTTTTTTCTAATATGTTCTATGGGGTGCTCTCACCACAAAAATGGCGTCAGAGGAAACCTTGAAGTGAATCTTACGTATTATTCTGTGTGCCTCGGTTCCTTTCACTCGTACGCGTTTGTTTACCCACATACCGTGTCATTATCCGTATCTCCTAAGCAGATGGCGTGCGGAAAGAGGCTCCCGCTAAATTCCAGTGTCACCCGCTGCACGTAACTGACCGATCGCATGATGCGTCCTCCGACCATAGAGATTCGTACTTTTTGGCTAGAGGCGTGCAATTCCTTTAGCACTCTATGGCAGCTAGCCTGCGGTAAGGGTGCTCCTTTGGGCCAAAACATGTGTGGTGGGAACTTCCATAGAAATATGACGTATAGAGTTACGCTATTATATCTGAAGTGGAGCAAGAACTTCCTGGTTCCTTTTGCCACTTCTGTGTCTCATAGGCTAGCAACAGTTCAATCCTATGCATCACTCAATTGTAAGTCTTTTTGAGTTCACTGAGGCTGATTCCCAAGTAAGTGGATACTGGACTGCAGGCTCAGTGAGTGTACCTGTGTTTTGCCAGCAGCTTCTATGTTGTCGCACACACACACCCTCAGCCCTAAACAAAAATTAGAAGCAAATCCGCTCTTTAAATAAATAAATAAAAAAATCACCATGGAACTATAAGTATACTCAGAGATTATTTTCGTCATATGAAAGCATAGAGGAAGTAGAGGGCGTGGAAAGGGGAATAGCAGAAATTGGCCCACCCATCCCAAAACACAGAAACAAATCGTCTGCGACCCCGAGTGGAGCGGTTTGGAGCCCAGATTTTCTCCAGTTTATTGGATTATCCTCCGTAACGCGTAAACCCGAATTTACAGGGGGAAAATATCAACACTGGTGTTGTTTAAGGGTCACGTCATATGGACTACGTAAATTAGGGAATACAAGCAGCTGCAAACATACAGTAAACTTCAGTGTGGATTCCAGAAAGAGCCCTGCAGATACAATGGATCTTGCAAGGCAGAGGTGAGGCTGAAGTCTGCAGAGTATGTTACAATAACTATGCTGCCTGCAGCATAGCCCAGTGCTATTTACATTTCCATTATACTGTTACGAATTGTGTTGGATGTCATAACCTGTTAGGTTTGTGCCCTAAAGAGCATGAAGCTCGTTGATATGGAGTCTATTATAATCTTGATTAATACAGGCACAAACCTTTAAAAAAATAATCTAACAAGTATTTTTTACGGTTTTTGAATTATGCCATTAAAGTAACATTCACACAGAAATTAAAAGGGGAGGGAGAAGGCAGTCCTACACAAGATCCACCAGCTGAGGGGCTCCTAAGATGTGCTGTCAGAAGGATAGATATGCCTGTGGAACCCTCCCATAACCAACAGAACACCCCACTGATAAACACACAGCAGCAGAGTAGCCCAGACAGGGCAGAGATGTGGGCAGGATGAGCTTAAGTCCATGGCCATGTCCAGCTGACAGTGCAACATGACGACAGCAGCTGCACATCTGGTGGAAGGAATTTCCCTCCCAACTACTTCAGTGGGTTTTAAAAAAAACTGTCCCCCACCCATGCCACCAAGATAGATCACAGGATGTGGCATAATTCTAACCCAGTTTCCCCACACAGGGGATTCTTACAAACAGCTAAACTCTTTGTGAGGTACTCTACCCATTGCCACTGATGAGCACTTTTGGCTTGCAGGATCACAGCCCAGGTGTATATGGCGCAGAACAAACAAACTGTGAAGGGATCATTACACTCACAGTCACTGTAGTCTCTCCCCCACCCCACCCCACCCCACCCCACCCCAGGAAGGAGGGAGGATGGCAGGCAGGGTGGCTAAGGTGGATGTTGAGCATTCAGGTGGCAGCATTCCTTCTTTCTCACTCCCTCACAGCCCTCTCTTGTGCATGCAGGGTCAGGGCCCATGATATGTAGCGCAGTTATTGCCAATTGCTCATTGTTCACTGTGCCTTCCCTTGTTCTCCACAGGCTGCTGCGTTCCATCTATTTTATACCTGTGCAGGTTAGGAGGGAGAGCCACCCCATGACCAGCAGCAGGAACCAGGATGCTCCTGGCTGTTTTTATGGGGGGCTGTAAACCTACTTGCTCCAGATATGCTCTTGTGCTTTTGAGAGCTGTGTGACTGATAGTTATGCAATAGGTGAAGGTGTTTCTAACATGCAGCCAGTGCCACAAATGACACTATTGTATGTTGAATCACTCTTCAAGGCACAGGAGCCCTGCTTGGTGGATAAGATGTTGATTAATAAAGGCTTTGATGTTCCTCATGTGGTATCTTCAAAACACCTTTATCAATACCAACACCAAGGCAGGGTACCGAACACAAAATAAAAACAATCATCCAAATCATAAAATAAACAATGTACACTAAAATACACCATCAAACAATTAAAGTAGCTAAAGACAACAGCAGATAAAACAAGGATCAGCTTATAAGACTTAAAATGGCTAATAAGTAAACCTTGCACTGACATGGTCATGCTGGTGCCAGTTGCATCTGTAAGGAGAGGATATTCTGCAGACGGCACCACACTGAGAAGGCTCTCGCCTCACCATATCGTGAGCTTCCACGAATAATGGAATACCAGCAAACTGATGCAGGAAGAGGTACTCCTTTGTGTATTTGGGTCCCAAGCTGTTTGAAGGGTAAGCAACAGCACCTTGAACTAGGCTCAGGGTAGGCAGCCAATGTAATTATTCTAGCAGCAGTGTGATTCTGTTCAGTTGTGCCAGCTGAAATTCTGGCAGCTGAATTCTGCACTGCTTGAAGCTTTGTTGCAGGAAACAGTAAACAGGAATCTTTTCCTTGCATCTTAGTATAGGGATGGAGAACTTGTGGCCTTTCAGATGTTGGACTATAACTTACATCATCCCTGACTGTTGGCTACTTTGGCTGAAGTTGATGGGAGTTCAAGACCAACAACATCTGATGTCCTAATTGAATTTGGTTTCAGCTGGCCCCAGGATATGGGTCTAAGTGGAGGAGCAGCCTGATGAGTTCAGGGGCAGCACCCTGTCTTTCTGTTCACTCAAGATACCCTGTACTAGGAGGAGGCAGGCTTTTCAAGATGCAGAAGTGAGATGAGTACCGCAGCCAGGGTGTATGACGGAAGGATGAGAAGGGAGCAATTAGTTCTGCTAGGATGCTACTCAGCAGGACTAGCCTAGCAGGCAAAACAGGGGTGATAGTAGATTGGTCACCTTGGTTACCAGGGGACGTGCTGAGCCAAAAGAGCTAGTTGGTCCCTTCAAGGGCCAGGCTACTCATCCATGGAATGGTCTTCCTGATTGGCTCAGATGCGCCTGAGGGTGGGAGCCTTCCCTACTGTGGGGTTGAATTAGACACCTTATTTATATAAAAAAAATCTGTTCCAAGTTGAGGCTCCTCAAGCAGCCCTTTGACGCCTGGTGTCTGGGTATTAGAGTTGGGGGTGAACACAAATGCACCATGAGGTGTTCAGTACCTATCTGCAGCTGTGGCTGGGTGGTAAGGGAGCAATTTTGTGGAGGCTGCAGTGTGAGTTTGTGCAGGAGCTCCTCTTTTGTTTCTAACATAATTTTCCCAAGCCTGTAAAAGGTAAATGGAGGTATATTTTTCTCTTCTTCCTGGTGGGGCTTGGACTATCTTCTGTTTCTCAGCCCCATGCCCTATGCAATGAGTCACTGGAGGCTCTTTCTGTGTACCTATGGCTACTCTTGTGGGTCACCTGGCTCTTCTACTTAGCTCCTTGTCAGAAGAGTATTTTCCTGCTGTGTGCTCTTGCAGGGTTGCTGACAGCTGGCATCGGCCCTGAGGCACAATGCATGATCAGACCTCCCTCCCTACATCTTCCTACAAACCACATGTTACTAGGGTTGCCAGGTCTCCGGTTTTCTGCCGGAGTCTCCAGCAAAAGTGGGCCGTCTCCGGCCTCCAGCCATATTTGGTGTGAAGAAGCTGATCTCCGGCTTTTGGACCTCCCCCTCAGGCACGCATGCGTGATTGACACACATGGCTGCTGGGTGGGAGGAGCGGCCGCGATGGGCGTTTCTGGCTGCGGTTTGCATCGCGGCCGATAGAGCAGTTTGGAATCTCGTTTGGAAGCAGAAGGCTGCTGGGTGGCAGGAGCTGGAGCAGGTTGGACTGCGGCTGATTGCAGAGAGAGAGAGAGAGGCCTGAGAGAGAGAGAGAGGCCTGAGAGAGAGAGAGAGGCCTGAGAGAGAGGGGGGGGGCTGAGAGAGAGAGAGGCCTGAGAGAGAGAGGCCTGAGAGATGGGGCTCAGCAGTCTCTGGCCATCACCACACCTTGGGGGAGGAAATTCCAACACACACACACACACACACACAGGGCCCCCCCTCTTCCTTTTCTGATTGTGGAAAGCTGGTGGTTCCATGTCTGCCACTGCTCCTTGGATTGTTGAAAACCAAATGTTTAAATAAGCAAAATGTATAGCAGGATGAGGTTGCCATGTGATTTTTCCAGCTGGGTTTGTGTGTGTATGGAACTTCAGCAGGTGAACAGGCCCGTCCCCTCATCTCTGTGACAATGAAAGTTCTACGTCTTGAATTTCTGGCTGCCACCCAAAGAAAGCTGGCAGCCCCGGGAACAGGTGAGTGCAGAGTGGGTCTTAAAATAAAGAAAGAATCTTGCAGATGGAAGGCAGGGAAAACCAGGCCAGGTTCCCCAGGAACAATGTCTGTTTCCTAATCCCTGTCCCTGATAAATCACAGTTTCCATTTTAAGCATCACTTGTGTTGGAATTGTGGAAATGCAACTCAATTTGGGTGTTTCCATGTCTGGAGGGAGACAGAGAGGAGACCTCCAGGTTACTAGGCTGTGCCTTTCCTTTGGTCATATGCTCATCTTCCTTCCTGAAAACTGATACCTCTTAGGAATGCTGACCACACCTTCCAACTCTCTCCTTCCTGCTTCTTCTCTGTCTCTTGAAGAGAAGAGATGTCTTTGCTTTGTCTCTCTCACCTGCAGCATGAGGGCAAAGTTCTTGTCAGGTCCATGAACCTCCAATGCAGGTAGTTTACTAGAACTAGAATCCCTTTCCTATCTATTGTGTATTTCCTTCAATGAAGCAAGCTGTTCCTTATTTTACTAAGTCTGAATCCTCAGTTATTGCTGCAGCGTAAAAGTCTGCTACTTCACAGGGAAAGTCTCTCTCTCTCTCTCTCTCTCTCTCTCACACACACACACACACACACACTCACACACACACACACACACACACACACACACACACAAACACACACACCCCCAGCGCTGGGTCTGCTCTTGATCCCAAACCTAACTCTGCTAACAAGTTTCTAGTCTTTTTTTCAGCATTGAGTTGCCTCCACTCAAGACTCTGGAAGTTAAACCTCTCAGTGTGCGTGCAAAGCCCCCCACAGCAGAGTAGGAAGCCTCTTTTTGTCTGTCAAGAGCCATTGACCACCAGCAGCCAAATCAACCTGAGGCCCCAGCTGACTTTGTCTGTGGGTCAGTGGCCTGAGGAGATGCCTTGGGTCAGCTGCCAGCTTGCCCAACGTGCACTTTCAAAATTCTCCTCAAGTAGAGACTGCCCAGTGCTGAACACCCTCCCGCCTGAGAAGAGCCTGTGGAGCAGGTGATATTGGGGGACCTGCAGGCCAGAGCCCATCCCCCCCTTTTAAATCAAGGGAAGATGGCCGTAACTCAGTGGTAGAGAACATGGACAGTCGCTGTAGACAGTGCTGATGCTGAACCAGATGGACCAATGGCCTAACTCAGTATAAAGCAGCTCCCTGTTTAAATCACCCTTCATTCAGAACCATAAGGACTAGAATCTTACTTTATTTTTAGGGAAACTGTTGCACATGCAGAAGGGCCCAGGTTCAGTCCTCAGCGGCATCTCCAGGTAGGGCTGAGAGACACCCCTGCCTGAAGCCCTGAGAGCCGCTGCCAGTGCAGACAGCACTGGGCTAGAGAGCACCCATGGGTCTGCATCCAACATTCCTGGGTAAATGAAGCGGATTCTCGCATCTGGTCCAATCCTGCCTCAGGCCAGGGCTCGGAGTCTTAGTTTGCCTTGGCCACCCTGCTTCATCGGCCCGTGCTGGGAGCTGCACAGCAGGAGTTGGGCCCATCTGTTCTCCTGGTACCTTTCAGTAGTTTTCAGGTTCCCTTAAGGACATAAGAACATCTAGTTCCTCACCCCAACCGTAATAGGAAGCCTGCAAGCAGGACCCTTCTGGGAGGAAGGGCGGGATATCAGTTTAATAGATAAATAAAATAAATAAGCGCAACTGGCCTTCAGAGGCATATTGCCTGCAAATGTTAATGCAGCTTCAAATAGCATTTGCCTTTTTTGCAGCCACATCACACTGTTGGCTCATATTCAGTTTGTGATCAACAACAATCCCAAGATCCTTCTTGCATGTAGTATTGCTGAGCCAAGTATCCCCCATCTTAATAACTGCATTTGGTTTCTTTTTCCTAGGTGTAGAACTTTACACTTATCCCTGTTAAATTTCATTCTGTTTTTAGCCCAATGCTCCAGCCTATTAAGATCCCTTTGAATTTTGTTTCTGTCTTCCAGGGAATTAGGTATTCCTCCAAATTTTGCATCATCTACAAGTTTGATAAGCATTCCCTGCCCCTCCTCATCCAAGTCATTAATACAAATGTTGAAGAGCACTGGGTCCAAGACAAAGCCCTATAGTAGCCCGCTAGTTACCCCCCCCAGGTTGAGAAGAAACCATTGATTAGCACTCTGAATATGATTGTGTAGCCAACTGTGGATCCACCCAATAGCTATTCCATCCAGTCCACATTCAGCTAGCTTGCTAATCAGAATATCATGTGGCATTTTGTCAAAAGCTTTGCTAAAGTTGAAATATATTGTGTCCACAGCATTCCCACAGTCTATCAGGGAGGTTTGTTGTTGTTGTTATGTGCCTTCAAGTCGATTATAACTTATAGCGACCCTATGAATCAGTGACCTCCAAGAGCATCTGTCATGAACCACCCTGTTCACATCTTGTAAGTTCAGGTGTGTGGCTTCCTGTATGGAATCAATCCATCTCTTGTTTGGCCTTCACCTTTTTCTATTCCCTTCTGTTTTTCGCAGCATTATTGTCTTTTCTAGTGAATCATGTCTTCTCATGATGTGTCCAAAGTATGATAACCTCAGTTTCATCATTTTAGCTTCTAGTGATAGTTCTGGTTTAATTTGTTCTGACACCCAATTATTTGTCTGTTTTGCCTAGAATGCCCTCCCTTGTCCTTAACATGGCTGCAACCATATCTACTCAGAAGTAAGTCCTATTGAGTTCTATGGGGCTTAGTTCCTTAATAAGCATGCTTACAGTTGCTGCCTTCAGGGGCATCTATCTGTGCTCCCATCTAACGTCTCTGCAACACTAAGCTCCTTTCTTCCAATAATGGCCTGGTCTGAGGGCATGTAAACCCTTCTTGCCAGAAGCAAGTAAGCTAGATTAAATGTTCCCTAAAGGCGTTGAACTGTGACCTGGCAGACCAGGGTTCGAATCCCCACACAGCCATGAAGCTCCCTGGGTGACCTTGGGCCAGTCACTGCCTCTCAGACTCAGAGGAAGGCAATAGTAAACCACCTCTGTCTGAGTACTGCTTACCATGAAGACCCTATCTGGGATCAACTTGAAGGCAGTCCATTTCCATTTTGCATCACCCTAAGCTTGTGAGAAAGAATGGCCTTGTCACTTCAGATGGACCTAGGAACACCCTATTTTAGGTAAGATTTCTATTTTAATCTCCAGAGAATTTTTTTTGAATGGTATGCTCCAAGCAACTGTGATTGATACAATGTATCATGTTTAATGATATCACTAGGGCCTGCCCTGTGATGTCACTAGGGCCCGCCCCTGACATCACTAGGGGCCGCCCCCATTTTCTCAGGGTTTTGGATGGTTCCGACCTGGCAACCCTACATGTTACTACATTCTTTAAACAAGTGACTTAGGTTTACCTTAGGGTAAAAGATTGAAAATAATGAAAGAAAATGATCAAAACAGGATAATTAATATGTTTATTAGAAACTATACTATTCACATACACAAGTGAAAATAAAAAAACCTTAACAATTTTATTACTACTGCATTACTATACTACTTAATTAGTAGTGTTAATACAGTTCTGTGAACTGGGGCCTACTACTCATAGTTCTGGTCTCAGGTATATGTTGCACTTTGCCATGTCTGAATCATATTAATAAATGTTAATGCTTATTTTTTAATTTTATTTCATTTAAGGTGCAATCCAATTTGATTTTGTGCTGGGCTGGGGGGAGTTGGGTGGGGCAGATCCCTGGTTGAGCTGGCAGGTTTCCGGTGCCACCAGGTTCCGCCAGCAGAATCCCCCCATCCCAGCTGAGCCACGGCACCACCAGGACTAGGGTTGCCAGGTCGGAACCATCCAAAAACCTGAGAAAACGGGGGCGGGCCCTAGTGACGTCACGGGGCGGGCCCTAGTGATGTCATGGGGCGGGCCCTAGTGATGTCATTAAACGTGATACATTGTATCAACCACAGTTGCTTGGAGCATACCATTAAAAAAATTCTCTGATTGGAGATTAAAATAGAAATCTTACCTAAAATAGGGTGTTCCTAGGTCCATCTGAAGTGACAAGGTCATTCTTTCTCACAAGCTTAGGGTGATGCAAAATGGAAATGGACTGCCTTCAAGTTGATCCCAGATAGGGTCTTCATGGTAAGCAGTACTCAGACAGAGGTGGTTTACTATTGCCTTCCTCTGAGTCTGAGAGGCAGTGACTGGCCCAAGGTCACCCAGTGAGCTTCATGGCTGTGTGGAGATTCAAACCCTGGTCTGCCAGGTCACAGTTCAACACCTTTAGGGAACATTTAATCTAGCTTACTTGCTTCTGGGGTTACCATCGAGGCCGCTTCTGGGGTTACCATCGTCGCTGTCGTCTGGGTGTCGCTGTTGCTGTCGTCATCGCTGCGGGCTGGGCCGAGTGGGTGCTGCCTGTCGGGTGCGGACATTGTCGCCGTCGCTGTCGTTGGTGCGGTGGCTCTTGGTGGCTTTGTCTTCTGCCCGCTGCCTGCTGCTGTGCCTGGGCCGGCCCTTTGTGGTCGCAGGCACAGCTGTCTGGTCCTCTGTTGCGGTCGTTGGCCTGGATGGGGTTGCGGTCGTTCGGGAGAGGACGCTAATATCATCACTGTGCTGCTGCTATCATCTGCTGCTGCCATCTGCTGCCTGCTTCTATCAGCTGCTGCGGTCATTTGCTGTGTGCTATTGCCACCTGCTAGTGTCATCTGTCGCTTGCCTAGAACCGAACTGCCGTTGGTAATTTGGTTGTGGACGCTGTTGCTGCGGTTGCTATTGCCTTGACCTGAGTGTGGAGGCCACCATCACTACTGGCACTTTGTCATTTTAATGTTGTTGGGTTGTATGAGTGAGGATTGTGTTGTGTGTATGTTGTGTGTGTGTGTGAATTTAGTGTGTATTGGTGTGAATGTGCATTGTGTGGGTGTCTGTGACTTGGTGTGTGTGTATATGTGAGTTTTATTTGTTTTAATATGTGCCTGGGAGAGAGTATTATACATCGACCGGGGAGACTTTCGGGGGCCCCAATTAGCGTAGTGACGGGTAATGGGAGGTACGGCATTGTGAGGAGAACGTGCCAGATAAGGGGAACTCGTCCCAGACAAGTAGTGTCTGTGACTTCTTCCGGTTCTCCTCACATCCCCAGGACTGATGGTTGTTCTATCAGTCAGCCTTCGGATCTCCATGTGCTGTTGTTAAACGCCAGGTCGGTTCACCATAAGATCTCCCTTGTTCATGATCTAATTGTGGAGGAGGCTGCCGACCTGGCGTGTATAACAGACCTGGGTGGGCGATCAGGGAGGCGTTGCTCTTTCCCAGCTCTGCCCACCTGGGTATGCGGTTCAGCATCATGGTAGAACCGAAGGACGGGGAGGTGGGGTTGCTGTGGTCTATAGGAGCTCTTTCTCACTCACCAAGCACCCTGTCCAGGTGACGACTGGTTTGGAGTGTCTCCACCTTGTGCTGGGCCAGAGAGACAGACTGGGAATTTTGTTGGTGTACCGCCCGCCCTGCTGCCCAACAAATTCCCTAACTGAGCTGACAGAGGTAGTCTCGGAGGTACTGTTGCAGTCCCCTAGACTTTTGGTACTGGGGGACTTCAACGTCCATGCCGAGACTGCTTTATCTGGGGCGGCTCAGGACTTCATGGCCTCCATGACAACCATGGGGCTGTCTCAGGTTGTTACCGGCCCAACGCATGTGTCGGGACATACTCTTGATTTGATCTTCGCCACTGGGCATGGAGATGGTGATCTGGTGGTTGGGGATTTGTCATCTACCCCATTGTCATGGACAGATCACCGCTTGCTGAAGTTTAGGCTCACAGTGACCCTTTCCCTCTGCAAGGGTGGGGGACCTATTAAATTGGTCCGCCCCCGGAGACTAATGGATCCTGAGGGTTTCCAAAGGGCTCTGGGGGATTTTCTGACTGAGAAGACTGGCGCTCCTGTCGAAGCCCTGGTTGGATTGTGGAATACGGAGATGACCCAGGCGGTTGACACGATCACTCCCATGCGCCCCCTCTTATGTAGAGCTCATACAGCTCCATGGTATACCGTGGAGCTGAGAGTGATGAAGCAAGAGAGGAGGAGGCTTGAGTGCAGATGGAGGCGAACTCCTGACGAATGCAATTATGCCTTGGTAAGTGCCTGCTCTAAGCAGTACATAGTAGCGGTGAGGGCAGCAAAAAAGAGATATTTTGCTGCCACAATTAAGGCATGTCTCTTCCGCCCGGCGGAGCTCTTTAAAATTGTACGAGGGCTTTTACATTCTGGCCCTCAGGATATTATGGATTCATCTGTAGCCCGCTGTGATGAGTTCGCGAGGCACTTCCAGGATAAGATCGCATGCATTCGCCGGGACTTAGACTCCAATGTTATGACAGTGAGATCCAACGAAGCATCCAGAACACGGTCCTGTCCTTATTTATTGGATGAGTTTCAGTCTGTACAGCTTGAGGATGTTGACAAGATCCTTGGACTGGTGCGGGCGACCACATCTGTTCTGGACCCTTGCCTCTCTTGGCTGGTGAAAGCTGGCAGGACCGGAACCGCCGGCTGGACCAAGGAGATAATAAACGCCTCTTTGAGAGAGGGAGTGGTCCCTGACTGCCTAAAAGAGGCGGTAGTGAGACCACTCCTGAAGAAATCCTCTTTGGACCCAGATAACCTGAACAACTATAGACCTGTGGTGAATGTTCCGTTCTTGGGCAAGGTACTGGAACGGGTGGTTGCCGGCCAGCTCCAGGGGCTCTTGGATGACACTGATTATCTTGATCCATTTCAATCCGGTTTTAGGCCTGGTTTTGGCACTGAAACAGCCTTGGTCGCCCTGTACGATGACCTTTGTCAGGAGAGGGACAGGGGGAGTGTGACTCTGTTGATTCTCCTTGATCTGTCAGCTGCTTTTGATACCATCGACCATGGTATCCTTCTGGGAAGACTCACGGAGTTGGGAGTTGGGGGTACTGCTTGGCAGTGGCTCCGCTCCTACTTGGTGGGTCGCCACCAGAAGGTAGTGCTTGGGGAACATTGCTCGATACCCTGGACTCTCCATTGTGGAGTCCCGCAGGGATTGGTACTGTCCCCCATGCTTTTCAACATCTACATGAAGCCGCTGGGTGCGGTCATCAGGAGTTTTGGGGTGCGTTGTCATCAGTACGCTGATGACACGCAGCTCTATTTCTCCTTTTCATCCTCTTCAGGTGAGGCTGTTAACGTGCTAAACTGTTGCCTGGCCGCGATAATGGACTGGATGGGAGCTAACAGACTGAAGCTCAATCCAGACAAGACTGAGACGCTGTTGGTGAGTGCCTTCTCTGCTCAGATGGTGGATGTTCATCCTGTTCTTGATGGGGTTACACTCCCCTTGAAGGAACAGGTTCGTAGCTTGGGAGTTCTTTTCGATCCTTCCTTGTCTCTTGAGGCCCAGGTGGCCTCGGTGGCACGGAATGCTTTTTACCATCTTCGATTGGTAGCCCAGCTACGTCCCTATCTGGACAGCGACGACCTCGCTTCAGTTGTTCATGCTCTGGTAACTTCTAGATTGGACTACTGCAATGCACTCTACGTTGGGCTGCCCTTGAAGACTGTTCGGAAACTACAGCTAGTCCAGAATGCAGCGGCCAGATTGTTGACGCGGACCAGAAGGTCCACTCATATAACACCTGTTCTGGCCCGTCTGCACTGGCTTCCTATTTGTTTCCGGGCTAGATTCAAAGTGCTGGTTTTGACCTATAAAGCCCTACATGGCATGGGACTGCAATACCTGGTGGAACGCCTCTCCCAATATGAACCTATCCGTACACTGCGCTCAACATCTAAGGCCCTCCTCCGAGTACCATCCCATCGAGAAGCTCAGAGGGTGATGAGTAGAACCAGGGCCTTTTCAGTGGTGGCCCCCGCACTGTGGAATAGTCTCCCTGATGAGGTGCGCCTGGCGCCGACGCTACTATCTTTTCGGCGCCAGGTGAAAACCTTTTTATACTGCCAGGCATTTTAAAGTGTATTTTAACAGTATTTCTGTATTTTGGATGTTGTTTCGTTCTTTATTGTTTGTTTGTTTTGTCTCTTGATTTATTGTATTTATTGTATTTATATATTATGCTTGTTTTTATCTTTTTGTACACCACCCAGAGAGCCTTTGGGGTTAGGACGGTATATAAATTAAACTAAATAAATAATAAATAAATAAAATTCTGGCAAGAAGGGTTTACGTGCCCTCAGGCCAGGCCATTATTGGAAGAAAGGAGCTTAGTGTTGCAGAGATGTTAGATGGGAGCACAGCTGGATGCCCCTGAAGGCAGCAACTGTAAACATGCTTATTAAGGAACTAAGCCCCATAGAACTCAATAGGACTTACTTCTGAGTAGATATGGTTGCAGCCATGTTAAACAAATTAAACCAGAACTATCACTAGAAGCTAAAATGATGAAACTGAGGTTATCATACTTTGGGCACGTAATGAGAAGACATGATTCACTAGAAAAGACAGTAATGCTGGGAAAAACAGAAGGGCATAGAAAAAAAGGAAGGTCATACAAGAGATGGATTGATTCCATAAAGGAAGCCACAGACCTGAACTTACGAGATCTGGACAGGGTGGTTCATGACAGATGCTCTTGGAGGTCGCTGATTCATAGGGTCGCCATAAGTCGTAATCGACTCGAAGGCACATAACAACAACATAGAAGGTAAAATTCATTGCCTCTGGCCAGTGGCCACGTTCACTACTGGGACATGGCCCTCAGAAGACTGCCCAGAAAGGAATGCGGCCCTTGGGCTCAGATTGGCTCTACGGTGAGGATGGGGGAACCTGTGTTCCTCCAGATGTTGCTGGACCCCAAACTCCCATCGCCCTCAATTATCTGTAGGCCTGATGAGAGTTGTGAGCTGATTGTAGTTATTACAGAACTGATGCACAGCCAAGCACATTTACAACCTGGCAAAGGAGATACAGTGATGAAAGCCGAGTCTGGAGGTGTGGTGTTTTTTTTGTCTCTGTGTGCAAATTTACATCACGATGCAGCCACACAACCCTCTTGGGAGGTTTAATAGCTAATAATGCAAAATAGGCTGCAAAATAGAACATTTTAGCACCTGTCTGCACACTAACAACAAAAAATAAGGCAGTATTCCTCAACATGTTCCTCACCAGTGCAACCCAGAGTTATATGAGTTATCTATATAGATACAAACGGGTTGGGAACAGCATAAGCATGGAGTCTTAAAAGTAACCAGATAGAGAGAGGCTCAGGCAAAGTCTCTGGGAACATTGGTTATAGGACGTGACTGGTGGTGCTGCCTAGCAGAGGGATCTAGTGAGATCTGTGCTAGAGCGGAGAGAGAAACCATAAAAAGGACAGTCCGGACTGGTGGAGTCCCTGGTGGTGCCTAGTGAAAGGCAGTAGCCACAAGCAGGTAGGAACCTGACAGGGAGAGCCAGGGAAGGACGTCACAGTGGGCACCCCAGTTTCTTATTGTTTTCTGCATATTTTTGTCGCTTTGGGTTGTGCATAGATGCCCTTATCCCTGCCCTGCACCCAGCAAAAGCTCTAGGTCAGGCGGGACACACTGGCATCTCATAGAGGACACCCTCCCCTTCCCTGCGGTGTATGAGTTGTCCTGGCTCAGAACAGATTGTGGGGTGGGCACACCCAGTTACTTATTTTTTATGGTTTTATGACATCATTATGCATTTATGAGCATTACAAAAGCCTGATAATTTTGATTGAATAAATTTGTTGTTATTCTTGACGGGGAGAGTCCCCAGATCACAGCGATATATGATATGGGGTACCCCAACATATATCTTGGGGTTCAGAG
The DNA here is from genome assembly GCF_030035675.1 of Rhineura floridana. NCBI lineage: Eukaryota > Metazoa > Chordata > Lepidosauria > Squamata > Rhineuridae > Rhineura > Rhineura floridana. The sequence goes on along the minus strand of NC_084487.1, from coordinate 132,676,277 downwards.
ATGTGTTCAGAGAGGCTTGGAGTTATTGTAGCTGTGAACTTTTCTTTTTTTAGTGTTTTTAACTTTCAAGCAAATAAGGAACTGGGAACTAGGAACCAACTTCAGTGTCGTTATCTGAGACTGATGGAAGTTGTAGTCCAACAATACCTGGAGGCAGTGGTGTGCTGGTAAATATTTTTTTTTTTCAATAATTTTTATTCAGATTTTCATAAAACATACAAGACAAAATCATAAAACATTCAAAGACAAAAAACAAAATCAAAAATAGTTAAACAAAAAGAAAAAAAGAAAAAAAAAACAAAAATAAAAAATAAAGAGTAAAATATTGACTTCCCATTTGTCAAAGATCAAATCAGTTATAAGTCTATAATATATAACAATCCTGTCTCTTAAGTCATATTATAAAATCACTTTCCTCCAGTAGTTATCTTACTTAATCATCAAATCTCATAAACATTACTTTATTCTTTCCACAAAAAGTCAAAGAGAGGTTTCAATTCTTTAAGAAATATATCTATCAATTTTTTTTTCCAGATAAGCATATCGATTAATCCATCTCATTACTAATTATGATAATCTTATTGTCATAACCATAGTCAAAATAAACATTTCAATTAATCCATCACATCAGAATCTGTTAGGTTCAGTAATTTCAGTAGCCATTGTTCTATTATCTCTATTAGTTCCATTTTCCATCTTCCATCTTCAGTAGTCTTGTTAAGTCCAGTAATTTCAATATCCAATCTTCCATTATCAGTATTCCATAATAATCTTGCTGTCAAAGCCATAGTCATATAGTAAGAGTCTGATGGGAATTACCTCTATCCCAAATATTTTCTTGCCATCCATTCTGAATAGGTTGCTGAAATACTGCTGTAAAATCATATCTCTGTTCTTTTTTTCAAAATACACTGGGTCATCTCTTAAAAGTTTTTCCATTGTCACATGGCTGCAGTTAATTCCATAGATTTTCTCTATATTGGGCTCCATCACATCATTCCAGTCCAGAAGATTATCCATGCCATTGATAACTTTATCTCTAGAATCTTCATTAATTTCTTCAGAGATAACATTGAGTTCCAAACAATAGATTTTATTTCTAAAGTCCATAGACTCCAAATCTTGTTCCTGTTCCACGTTGGTTCCAATCTCCGGGATCTCCTCTCTCACAGGGACCCCTATTCCAGTCTCCAGGGTCTCCTCTCTCACAGGGACCCCTGTTCCAATCTCCGGGGTCTCCTCTCTCACAGGGACCCCTTCCAGGGTCACCTCTCTCACAGGGACCCTTATATCTTTAATCTCCTGCTTCATTTTACTCAATTCAATTTTCGTTATCTCAATCTCATCCATTATTTTCTGAAACATAGTTATTTCCAGATTTTCAGCCACTTTCTTAATTGCCATTTTAAAAGAAAAATATAGGAAAACCACTTCTTATTTCAGCAACAATTGGGTTAATACTCCAAACTTGGTGACATCACAGTATAAACAGAGCAGACAGCCTTATCTCTCCAATAGTTAAGTAAACAAAATGCAGTTCCCAGGATCGAAACAATTAATGGCAATCGTCAAGAAACAGATTCGTCAAAATAAAATAGACCAAAAAGAGAGTAGTCTCAAAACAGTATAATATTTTTCAAAATAAAAATCTGGAATAGAAATCCCTCTTCTGTGTATATCTTTAGAATGCAAATCCAGGACAGCTTTTTGCAACAAAAACAGAGATAAGCTATTAATTAGTGCGTAGCAGAGAGAAGTTATGGCTCCCCAGTGAGATGTCAAAAACCGATCAATCTGGCAAATCTCTTTTAAACAGCAACAATTTAAGTCAAGTAAAAGAAAAATATAGAAAGAAGGGTGCTTGCCTGTTAGTGCGTTCTCTCTTAGAAGATAAGATGAACGTTCGCTTTAACAGATAGAGCTTGCTGTTGAAAATCCGTCCCACCTTCGTCGGCTGGACCTCGTCCCATAAATTAATGAGATCTGGTCGTCCCAACAAAAATAGGCTTTGAGGTTAATCTCTTCGTTTCTCCCTACCCGGGAGAAGTTTAATCAGTCAAAAAAAAAAGAAAAAACTGACTGATATATCTGAATAAGCTTCTTTTGAGGCAGGAGCCCGTCTCAAAAGCAGGCACAGGCTAAGTCACCCTTCCCGGAAGTCGGTGTGCTGGTAAATATTTAACAACCAGCTGTCCGGGGAAAAAAATCCAAGCTGGATTTAGAAAGGGAAGAGGCACCAGAGATCTTATTGCAAGCATATGCTGGATAATGGAATGGACCAAGGTATTTCAGAAGAAACTCACCCTGTGCTTTACAGATTACAGCAAAGTCTTTGATTGTGTAGATAACAAAAAACTATGGAACGGTTTTAAAAGAAATGGGGGTACCACAGTATCTGACTGTTCTGATGCACAACCTACACTCTGGACAAGAGGCTAGTGTAAGGACAGAATATGGAGAAAACAATTGGTTACCCATCGGAAAGGGTGTGAGACAGGGGTGTATTTTATCATCCTATTTGTTTAATCTATATGCAGAACACATCATATGGAAAGCGAGATTGGACCAAGATGAGGAGGTGTGAAAATTGAGGGAGAAATATCAGTAATTTAAGATATGTAGATGATACCATACTCTTAGCAGAAACCAGTAATGATCTGAAACGAATGCTGATGAAAGTTAAAGAGGAAAGCACAAAAGCAGGAGTACAGTTGAAAGTCAAGAAGACTAAAGTAATGACAACAGAAGATTTATGTAACTTTAAAGTTGAAAATGAGGACATTGAACTTGTCAAGGATTATCAATACCTTGGCACAGTCATTAACCAAAATGGAGACAATAGTCAAGAAATCAGAAGAAAGCTAGGACTGGGGAGGGCAGCTATGAGAGAACAAGGTCATCAAATGCAATGATGTATCACTGAACACTAAGGTCAGGATCATTCAGACCATGGTATTGCCAATTTCTATGTGTGGATGTGAAAGTTGGACAGTGAAAAAAGCGAATAAGAGAAAAATCAACTCCTTTGAAATGTGGTGTTGGAGGAGAGCTTTGCTCATACCATGGACTGCAAAAAAGACAAATAATTGGGTGTTAGAACCAGAGCTTGGAAAAGTTACTTTTTTGAACTACAACTCCCATCAGCCCCAGCCAGTGCCATGCTGGCTGGGGCTGATGGGAGTTGTAGTTCAAAAAAGTAACTTTTCCAAGCTCTGGTTAGAACGAATTAAACCAGAACTATCACTAGAAGCTAAAATGATGAAACTGAGGTTGTCATACTTTGGACACATAATGAGAAGACATGATTCACTAGAAAAGACAATAATGCTGGGAAAAACAGAAGGGAGTAGAAAAAGAGGAAGGCCAAACAAGAGATGGATTGATTCCATACAGGAAGCCACAGACCTGAACTTACAAGATGTGAACAGGGTGGTTCATGACAGATGCTCTTGGAGGTCGCTGATTCATAGGGTCGCCATAAGTCATAGTCGATTTGGAGGCACATAACAACAACAACCTCTTCAAAGTACTGATAAGCCTCTTGTTTTAATTAAAATAATAATTATAAATTCTTGCTCTTATCACTAATGGAAGTTAATTATCTTGCATATGCCCATAGTAAATTTTCAGATACTTTCAGACCCTCAGCAATTTTCAAGCGGTCTGTGTAGAAGAAACGTTTGGGAACCCTGGTCTAAGACATCTGCTTATGTCCCTCTGCTGCTCTCTCCCCTCATTGAGGTGCCTGGGATGCTTGCGTGTGGACATACCTCCTTACAGTTATGGAAAGTGATTCTTAATGATAAGTCTTCAGACAAAGTTACATAGGTATTTATCAGTTGTTTAGCACAAAATTAAGAAGTGCAGAGTCCCTTCATGATAGTTGCAGCCACATACACCCTTTTTTGCTCCTGGATTAAGAATGAGATCTTTGTAAATGCATTCTCTCACAACAAACATCTCTAGGAGCCAATCAGCATGTAAGTGGAGAGCGTTAGCAACTGAGAAGAGTCTTCTCAGTGGCTGACTCACCTCCTTTCACTCTGAGTGGCTCCAATCAGCAGGAAAGGCAAGGAAGCATATTAGAAGACTCTTCTCAGTGACTAACACACTCCCTTTTCATGCTGATTGTAGGATGCTTGGAAACATAGGGATCCTGCTCCCAAAAAAGCAGAGGGACTAAGAACCCCTGGGCGACTACCCTCCTGGTGCTTATGGACATGACCATAAAATATTTTGTGATGTGCAAGTTCAATATGACATTATTTATTAAGTGTGTTTAGGATTACACTGATGGCATTCCCAAATATGTACTTTCACACAGACTTTGGTTTTCCATAACACAATGTTCATCCAAGCCTCCACACTTGGGGGGGGCACTACTTGCACACCCCTTCCACAAGCACATCAAAGTTGGATACACACCTGAACCAAGACCCAGACAACAGGGCACTCAAAACAAAAAGGTAATTACAGTGGCTGAGTAGATCTTGTACAGTGGTTATACTGACTGGGCAGCCACTGTCCTTCATATTTTACAAAATACTTTTTCCTATAAAAAGATTAAATTTCTGTGTATGAAAAAGTAATATATGAAGTGGTCTCAATAGTGAGAAAAGTAAACAAGTGAATGGTGATCCAAATGTTTTTCATTCTCACAATATGAAGCTAGCTGCCAGATGATGTATCACCTTCCCCATGCATGCAGCACAGACTGAAAAAACAGCACCCAAGCCACCATTCAATACATGCACGTTCTTTCCAACATGAATCTACAAGTCTCAAAAAGTAATGTGTGACAAAGTCCTCAAACACCTTATAACATGCCTCAAACATGGTCTCTTGTTCTACCAGCATGCCTTCACACCATCACTTTGCCAAAACATAAGGATAGGTAAATTGCTTTTAGGGAGGTTCACAATTATGATTTCCTATTTATTTAATCTAAAAATATTTAAAATACATAACAACAGCCAGGGGAAGATATTGGAGAAATATAAAATAAATACAAATAAAAAAGGGGGGGAGGTGAAGAGACCTTAAATGTGCTACTCACCATCTCTCAGCCTATCCTCCCCTCAGGATGAAAACAATGGAGAACCATGACCACCCCCAGGAAGAAGGGCACACTTAAAATGTAGATGAAAAAATAATCTACAACCATAGTGTGAAATCAAATACTTATTGGGACACAGTATGAAGAAATATTTATATAAACATGACTATCAAATATGTTTATGAATTACACAATCTGTAAATATATTTATAGTGCAATCCAATGTTTGTTTACTCATAAGCAAGTCCCAATGTATTCAATAGGGCTTACTCAAACTGGGAAGTGTGCAGAGAACTACAGCCTCAAATGATAAGGAACTTGTTCTTTCAACTTGTTCTTTTAAGTTGAGACCTTATCCCAGTCTGAGTCTGTGTTGGAATTGCTTTTTAATATTTTTTAAGCCTTTTCTTTTTTTAAAAAAAGATGTTTTTTTAAAGCTTTAAAAAATATTTTCAAAGATGTTTTAATATATTTTAAAGTCTTTTTTATGATGTTTTAAAGTGCTTTTAGTGCTTTTGTTTGCCGCCCTGGGCTCCTACTAGGAGGAAGGGCGGGATATAAATCAAATAATAAATAAATAAACTTCATTCACCCAACCCAAAATTCAGAATTATGCCTCTTTAGGCTGTTTTCCAACTGTTTATTCTTGCTTTATGGTTATTGGATTTTAAAGGGATTTATTTCTTATTGAGAGTTGCTTTGGTTTCCCAACCCTACCTCACAGGGTTGTTGGAAAGACTCCATACACACACACACATTGCAGATGTATAAATACATACAGCCCATATAATAGTTTATTGTCAAACCAGTTGGTCATTGCAGAAGAATCAGTATTAGTTTTTAAAAAATTAATATTAGTTTCCTACAGAATAAAAACTAATACCTGCCTACTTGCTTTAAAATAGGATTGGAGAGGGACAGAAAGAGTTAGAACACAAACACAATTCTTTTTTACATTCACTCAAAAGTCTCATTAATTTACAGCACATTCATAACCATGTCAACTCAAAAGTAAGTCCTATTGAATTCAATGGGATTTACTCTGGGCGTATGGGATTAGCATGCTTTTACCCCCACAAAAGCAAGTATTGGGAAGGTTTTGAAAACACTGCCCAGGATCTGACTCCTGCACACAAGAGGAAAAAACCTGAAATGTATATACTTACCCAATTTATGAGATTTTCAGATAAACGGGGGGGGGGGTGGAGGAACCACCATTTTCTGGCATTGCAATGAGGTTTTCTAGACACTGCCCAGGTCAACCAAACTGGTTTCACACTGATTGGCTGCAATCCTGTCGGAAGGCAGAGCTGGGGTCCCAATCCCGGGGAGCTGGATCCCGGAGAGTTGGGAGAAGAGTATTTGGATGGATGGCAGAGGGAAGGGGGAGGAACTTCCCCCCTTTGGAGCGAAGACGAAACAGAGGAACTGCCAGTGATAAGGTCGCTTAGCAACGGGGAGCCTGAGCCCTCCCTGGACATTCTCACACCTCCCCCTCTTTCAGGCTCAGAGCAAGAGGGGGAGGAGGGAGGGCTGCTCACAGCCGAAAAGCAGGAAGGCAGTTTACCATCAGCCCCTCCCCTATCCCCCATCCTGGAATCGGAAACTTCAGAAGAGGAGGGGGTGATGCTTCCCCCCTCACCGCGCACACGCAGACAGCTGAAAAGACGGGAGAGAAGGGGGGGAAGGCGGGCAGTACCTGAGGGGCAGTTAAGGAGGAGCGAAAGATTGCGCGCCCGTTTGGCCCCTTCTTAAAGAACAGGCGGGAAGCAGCCCCTTGCTCTGTCAACTTTCTCCCAATGCCGCAGGACCTGTATCCCTGTATTGCTTCATGAGAAGACGCAGTCTTTGTTTGGACATTACCCTAATAAAACACGAATTAACTACAATCGTTGGTCTGGTTCCTGAGTCACATCCTGGGCCTGACAAATCCTGAACGGGAGGGGTTAGACTGAGCTACGAAGTGCTGTAAAGGACAGATATGTTTTTAAAAAAGATTTAACAGTGGGGGGTGGCTGACGTTTTTATGTATATCTCGAGAACCGGACCACCTAGAAACTTAATACTTTTTTTAAATTAAAGCTAAGAATCCGGGTGGCATGCAAAGAATCTGGGTAAAACCCAGCTAACCGGGCAATATGGCAACCTTAACTACAACTCCCATCAGCCCCAGCCAGCATGGCCACTGGATTGGGCTGATGGGAGTTGCAGTTCAAACAAGCAACTTTTCTAAGCTCTGCCCAGAAGCCCATGCTTCTGGCACATGTCTTTCGTCCACCAATCAGAGGAGCAGAAGACTTCCTCTGCTCCCTCTGTTAACAAACGGCTCGCAAAATTCTCAAAACTTTAACAATCAGCTCTCGCGAGCCGGTGTGAGCCAGCTCCAGCACACCACTGCCTGGAGGGCACTATGTTGAAGACCCAATTAGATTAACACAACTCCCTTCCCACCTACCCACCTGTTTCAAACATGTCCGGAAAAGTATGTCTCTTAAATTCTATGTCTGACAGTGTGTTCCTTTCAGAGGTAAAAATTAATCTGCAGTCCTATATACTTATCCATTTAACTCAGAGGCTTAATTTGGAGTAGACATATATAGGACTGGACTCCACCAGGATACATTTCAGCATTTCAGGGGCTATACTTTATTAATGCTGTATCAACTACAACTAGCAACTGCCACTTATGTACATATATTGTCTCAGCCTAAGCTACCTCACAGGGTTGTTGCAAAGATAAATGGGGGGAGTGAATAGCAATGGTCATGGCATTCACAAATCAAAAATAAATCTGGGGAGGGGGCACACACAAGTAATAAGATGTCTGACAGATAGAATGTTAACAGGTGAAGCTTTCCCCGTAATTTTATTTCCATACAAAAAAGGCTTACTTTAATTTCTACCTGCTTCACAGCTGTCTATAAGAGCCTGATCTCCTGCAATGCCACCCCTAAACCATGCAAAGAGCTCAAGTAAAAAAAAAAAAACCACCACAGAATTTGGGCGATTTTTTTTTAAAGGAACATCTGTAACAGAATGAAATACGACAAATGGCTGGAAAAGAGAAATGGTTAACTTACCAAGAATTATTAGAAAATGTGCATGGAGAATATATAATGAAAGAGAGAGAACAACTAATAAAGGAAGGATATAGTTCTCAATGGTTTGCCTATTTACAATTGTTAGAAAGATACAAAATGGATAAGAAAATGTATGGGTTTGAAATAAATAAATCTGATTTTGAAATAGGTTTGTGTACAAATGATGAATGTATAATTGCAAAAATGTATAAATTTTTATTGAAAATGGACATGGAAGAAGAACAAGTAAAAGAGTGTATGGTCAAGTGGGCAAAAAATTTTGGTTATAATATACAAATGGATCAATGGGAAAATATGTGGAAAAAAGGTTTGAAATTTACATTATGCTATAATCTTAAAGAAAATTTTTATAAAATGATGTATCGTTGGTACATGACTCCAGAAAAGTTGTCAAAAATGTATAGTAATGTTTCTAATGTATGTTGGAAATGTAAACAAGAAGAAGGATCTTTTCATCATATGTGGTGGTCGTGTAAACAAGCAAAATTATTTTGGGCACAGATAGGTAGGATGGTGCAAAAAATCTTAAAGATAAATATTCAGTCAAAGCCAGAATTTTTTTTATTGGGTTTTATGGATAAACAAAAGGAAAAGAAATATGGAAGAATAATATTATATATGATTACGGCAGCAAGATTACTATATGCACAAAAGTGGAAAATGGAATCAATACCAACAACGGAACAATGGCTATTGAAATTAATGGACTTAGTAGAGATGGACAAATTGACATGCCTTCTCAGAGAAAAAACGACAGATACATTTCTTAAGGAATGGAAGCCTCTTTTGGACTTTTTGTTGAAAGAAAAAAATGAAATGATGATAATGGGATTTGACGATTAATTAAGATAGACTATGGAAAAAAGTGAATTTCGTATGTTTTAGGGGACAGGTTTGATATATATTATATACTTATAGCTGATCTGTAACAAATCGGAAGTCAAGTTCTTCTTTTTATTTTTGTTGTATTGTTTTTGTTGTTTGATTTGTTTTATAAAAATTTGAATAATAAAAATTATTACCAAAAAAAAAGAGGCTGTTCTAGACGTATCGTGAAAAAAAGACATGTTAAGAAAGTGGAATGGTGAAAACAGCCATTATCAAATGCTACAGATCCACGTGTTCCACATTCTGGATCCTGTATATCAAATTATGTTTTTTTCTTTGTTATGATCTAACATCCAAATAAATAACTTTTTTGTGTGAAAAAAAAAGGGAAAAAAAGAATGAAATACGACATTCTCAGGCAAAAGGAAGTTACGAGACAGTAGACATAAAACCCGCACGCAGAGCCTTGACAAAGAGTGACAAAAATACTCTGAGCATGAGCATTTTCACATTTTAAAGTTTTACTCATCATTGTTTTTGCTTATTTATTGCCTTGGGCCAGTCCCTAACTCTCAGCCAAACCCACCTCACAGGGCTGTTGTGAAGATACAGAAGGCAGAATTAAAATGGGGGAAAAAAGAAAACTAAGGCTGCAATCCAATACATGTCTACTCAGAAGTAAGCTTTATTAGGTTCAATGGGACTTACTCCCAAGTAAGTGTGTACTCAATACACACTTGCCTGAGAGTAAGTCCCATTAAACCCAATGGGACTTACTTCTGAGTAAACAGATACTGGATTGCAGGTTAGTCCTCGTATTACATGCATCAAATTTTACTTGCCTTAACCAGATTGATGCATCTTTGTACTATGAAATGGAAATGGACTGCCTTCAAGTCGATTCCGACTTATGGTGACCCTATGAATAGGGTTTTCATGGTAAGAGGTATTCAGAGGGGGTTTACCATTGCCTCCCTCTGAGGCTGAAAAGCAGAGTGGCCCAAGGTCACCCAGTGAGCTTCATGGCTGTGTGGGGAATTGCACCCTGGTCTCCCAGGTCATAGTCCAACACTCTAACCCAGCCTTTCCCAACCAGTGTGCCTCCAGATGTTGTTGGACTACAACTCCCATCAGCCTCAGCCAGCATTGCCAATGGTCAGGAAAGATGGGAATTATGGTCCAACAACATCTGGAGGCACACTGGTTGGGAAAGGCCCCTCTAACCACTTCACCACACTGGCTCTCAAGGGTCATATTTTTTCTTTCCCCCCCCCTGCAAATTGGTACAGCTTCATCCAATCCTTATGTTGCCTAATTAGTGCAATCCTATACTCAATTCGATTTGCCTGGGAGTAAGCTCCATTAAACGTAAAGAGACTGACTTTTGAGAGGTGGAACCTGTGACCCATGTCCTCTTACACTGTCCATTCTATTCCGATCTAATTGAACCTCTCCTATCGAAAACCCTAGGACGATCAGATGCATATTTTGTCACTCTCAAGTACTGGTCTTCGCCATTTATTAAGAGCCCTTTCTAGCCATTGTACTAATGATTTGTTGGTGATCAATCACAACAAATCCAAGGTCGTAGTATTCACTGGAAAGAGGGTAAAACACCGGTGGCAAGTAAAGGGCACTCCTATTGAACAAGTTCCATCATATAGGTATCTGGGAATAACCCTTCATCCTTCCGGACTTTGGCACCTGCAGGCAACGAACGCTAGAGCGATCGCTATGAGGACCACAAAGGCTCTCCTATCCTTCTTTCGTATGAAGGGTGGCCAATATGTGCCATCTGCGCTGCAGGTATTTTCCGCCAAAGTTATTTCGCAATTGTTATACGGTGCCCAGATAAGTGCCTATAGTAGCCACACTCCTTTTGAAACAATTCAATCTAAGTTCCTAAGAAACATTCTAGGTACCCCCTCCTGTGTTTTGAACGCAAAACTTTGCATTGAAGTCGGCCTGCCTACTATTGAGACCCGTATTTGGGTGCTCAAATTTTGGTACTGGCTAAAATTGATCTTTGTCCCAATTGGTCTGGCTCCCCTTGTGTTATCGGATAATTATCAATCTAAATGGAAAAAATCCTTATGCATTAAACTCGCTATTTTAGGCTTCTCTCCCCCCAATATTTTAGAGCTAGGCCTCTCTAAGGCACAAGCGGCTATTACGCTTGTAATTATTTTAAATTGTAATTTTACTGGAATTTAATTGTGTACGTCGCCTAGAGTGACTTCGGCCAGATAGGCGACACAAAAATTAAATTATTATTATTATTATTATACGCAGAGAATCTTTGATGTGGATTTCCAAAACCTTCTGTCCTTTACTGGTTTTAACCTTGATTTTAATCCTTACCTTAAGGTTTTTACCCCGGCACATTATCTAGCTTTTCTCCACATTCCTAGGCTCAGAAAAGCATTTACATTGGCTAATTATAATGTTCTGCCATCTGCTCTTTTAGAGGGCAGGTTTTGAAAAATCTCTCTTGCTGAACGCCCATGTGATACTGGTGCTATTGAGACTGTAAATCATGTTTTACTAGAATGTGCCTTTTATAGCGACCTCCTTAGGCGGTTTATTGTCCCTACTCTCCAGAAGCTTCCGGGCAGGGACGCTGCTTTTTATGTGCAATTACTTCTTTGCAGATAAAGACCCCCGAATAACATCTAAGGTAGCGAGTTTCTTTGCTGCAGCGATTAATCTCCGCAAAGTGCTGACAAGCCAAGGACCGCTGCATTTTGCAGCATGTGTTTAAATTACGTGTATATGCTTATTGGCTCACAAGTATTGCATTGTTAACACTTTCTATCATGTTTATATTTGTATGGTGATATTTGCTGGTCCCTGACTGTAATAAAACTATCAATCAATCAATCAGATGCATATTATGTCCTTTTACTCCTTTCTGATCAAAATACTTCCAGTACCTTCTGTGTTGCCAAATTCTGTGCTGCAGAGACCAAAATTCGCCATGATCTGACTTTAGCCACCTTGAAACTCCTGTCTTTGGTTGGGATTTTATAACTATGTCTTTGACAACTCTATTTTACAGTGCTGTGTTTTAACAATTTTATCTGATTACCTCATGCTGGCCATTGACCGTAACAATAAAGATACTACTACTATTTCTGAGTAGACTTTTATTGTACTGTAAGTCAGCTATACAATCATTGTTAACAAGTGCCTGTTTGGAACTCTTTGCATTTGCCATGGGGAGGAGGATTTGCACAAAAGAGCTTCCAGGGAATATCTTCCTCACAAGACGAAGATGCATCCTCGTTAGGAATGTTAGGAAGATTGTTAGGAAGAGGGCAGGAAAGAAAACTGGAAGCAGCAGCTCTTTAGGACCCTGGCTGCTTGCTGCTGCAACTTCTGCCTGCCCCTCGCTCACCCTGAAGCTGTGGCCTAAGAGATGACAGGTGGGGAGGGAGAGAGGCAGAAGCCACCTTGAGCTTTGAGCGACACATACACATGTCCTTGTCTCTCACCTCCGCAGCCAGTTCTTCATGTCCATTTTTCTGCTGCCTCCTTGCCTTCTGGCTCTTTCCCCCCTCCACTCTTATCCATTTTTAAACAATTGTTTTCTCCACCTCCTCCCTCATCGTCTCCTAACCACCCAAGGAGCACGAGGGAAGAGCGATGCTGCACAGAAGCCCAATTTGAAGCACATGATTTTTATCCACAAATCAGAGGAGCAGAAGACTTCCCCTGCTTCCCCCCCAAGTGATGCCCAAAAGTAACTCTGGAAACGTTAGTTACAGCTCAAAAGTAATGAAGTTACTACTTGTTCTATTAATGTAATGTCATGTAATTACAAAATGTAATGAAGTTACCCACTTGTTACTTTAAAAAGTAATAAATTACAAGTAATTCATTATTTGTAACTGGTTACTTCCAAGGTCTGCCTGTGCGCAGCTTCCAACGGAGCCAACTCTCAGCTGGGCTGGTGGCCACAGAGGGGCAAGTGGATGCTGCAGAGCTTTCTGCCAGCTCCTCTTCTGCTGGCTCCCCTCCTGCTCCCTACCTGTCAGTAGGATAGTGCTGCCCTTTAACAAAATTTATATATTGCTTGATTGTAAAAACCTCTAAGCAGTTTACCAAAAAAATTAAAATTGTTGATAAAACATTTAAAAACAAATAAAAACATTTTAAAAATAAAAATAGGAACAGACGAAAAAGATAAAAACATATCAACATTTTTGTCTCTGGATAGGCTTGCCAAAACAAAAAAAAAAATAACCAGGTGCTGAAAAGAATATAGTGAAGGCACCTGCCTGATGGCAGGCAGTGCAGCCACACTAAAATAATGATTTCTTACACGTGCAGAACGAATATTATGCAGCACCTGTAACAGTGCCAGTTCCACAGATTGAAGCATTCAAATGGGCACATATGGGGGAAAATTGGTCCTGCAAGTAAACTGGTACCAAGCTGTTAAGGGCTTAATATACCAATCGTAACACCGTGAACTTGGCCCAGTAACAAATCAGCAACCACTGCAGATCCCTGAGCAACAGAATCTGTCTCCTGTCAGCAATCTGGTTGCAGCATTCTGTACTAACTGCAATTTCTGGGTCAAGTACAAGGGAACCCCTACAAAGAGTGAATTGCAGTAATGCAGTCTTGAAGTCACCAATGCCTGAAGTACTGTGGTCAAATTCTCCTGGTCTAGGAACAGTTGTAGTCGTCCTACCAGGCAGCTGATAAAAGGGACTTCTAGCCACTCAGACTACCTGGGCCTCCAGTAACAGAACTGGATCAAGAAGCAGCCCCAGACTGCATACCTGCTCCTTCAGGGGGAGTACAATCCCATCCAAGGCAGGAAAGTGACCAGTTTCTTGGACACAGGAACCACTCACCCACAGTGCCTCCATCTTGCCAGGATTCAGGCTCAGCTTATTTTCCTTCATCCATTCCACCACTGCATCCAGGCATGGGTTCAGGGCCTGTACAGCCTCTCCTGATTCAGATGTTATGGAGAAATAGAGCTGAGTGACATTAGCATACTGATGACACCTTGCTCCCAAACTCCTAATGACTGTTCCCAGTAGCTTCATATAGAAATTAAATAGCATTACCAATAAGATGTTACTGGCGATCACTCGTGACCAAGTAAGATTGTCTTCCAAATAAGGTTGGTTGGAAGACACCTGTGAGTGAATTTGTTTTATGTGGAGAGATCGGCGCACAACGATCAACACACAATCTTGACAGAAAAAGGCTTTGATCCAATGGAATGGATACCACAATGACTGGAAGTCTTTTATCAGCTGCAGCCTTCATCCGTCTTCACAGCCGTTGTAACATACACATTGTTATCCTCTGCCTGTTCTGCCATTGAGGACATTCTTGGATTGTTCTTTGTCTGGTTCCTCTCCCTTGACCTTACCACTATGGGTGACCCTGCTGGGAGTACATGACTCCCGATGGCATTGCTCACAGGGTTCATTGGAACACACAAGCCCACTCACCACTGCCAGGGGACTGAAAAACAATCACCCAAAGCTACACCATAACATGGTGCCCCCATTCCCTTTCCACAGATCCTGTCCAGGAGGATGCCATGGTCAATGATATGAAAGCCAGCAAGAGATCGAGAAGCAGGAGCAAGGTCACACTCACCATTCCACTCTCTGTAAAAGTTATCCAAGAATATTTGGATATGCTGAGATTTAGCCACAGACATGATAGCCACTCTCTGGTCTGTTGGAACATAGGAAGCTGCCTTATGCTTGGTCCATCTACCTCAGTATTGTCCACAATGACTGGCAGCTGCTCTCCAGGTTTTTAGACAAGGAATCTCTCCCAGTCCTACCTGGAGATGCCGGGGATTGAACCTAGGACCTTCTGCATGCAAGGCAGATGCTCTACCACTGAGTTAGGGTCCTTTCCCAAAATGTTGATACACCCAAATATATTTTGTAATGTATTGCTTGTTTTTTCATTGTCCAGGCCCCCAGAAGCCCAGGTCCTCCAGAGGTCCGGGCCCCAGGGATTTTGTCTCCCTTCCTCAGCTCCATTCTCTTGAATCCTTATTCCAGGTAAGGATGAAGGAGAAATTTGTTTGTTCCTATTTAAAGCCACACCTATCTAATTTGCATTTTCCAAAACAATACACAGTCAAAACACAGCCATCCTTCAAAATGTGCGTTTCTCCAAATTTTGCAGTGCAGTTCTCCAGATAAGCAATGTGTACAAAAATACATATAATAAAGTGTGCAAAAATGCATAGATTAGAATCATAGAATAGTAGAGTTGGAAGGGGCCTACAAGGCCATCAAGTCCAACCCCCTGCTCAGTGCAGGAATCCAAATCAAAGCATTCCCGACAGATGGCTGTCCAGCTGCCTCTTGAAGGCCTCCAGTGTCAGAGAGCCCACTACCTCTCTAGTGAGGTATTAGTGAAACTAGCATACCAAAATGCATTATATTAACAAAAATTGCATACAAAAATGTCGATATTAGGAGAACTTTGGGCTAAAATGCTGGTGAATTTTCATGGGGACTTCAAAAAACTTATATAAATGGTTAATTATATCCAGACAAGACAAAGGTGCTCCTGGTTAGTCGAAAGGCAAATCAGGGAATAGGGATTCAGCCTGTGCTGGATGGGGTTACACTCCCCCTGAAGACGCAGGTTCGCAGTTTGGGTGTGCTGCTGGACTCAGCTTTGAACTTGGAGGCCCAGGTCTCTGCAGTGGCCAGGAGTGCTTTTGTCCAGCTAAGACTGGTGCGCCAGCTGCGCCTGTTCCTGGAGACACCTGATTTGACTACAGTGATGCATGCCTTAGTTACATCCCGTTTAGATTACTGTAACATGCTCTACGTGGGGCTGCCTTTGAAGACTGTTCGGAAACTTAAAACTGGTACAAAGAGCTGCAGCCAGAGTGCTAACTGGGGCTGGTTACAGGGACCATACAACCCCCTTGTTACGACAGCTCCACTGACTGCCAGTTTGTTTCCGGTCACAATTCAAAGTGCTGGTTTTGACCTATAAAGCTCTATATGGCCTAGGTCCAGGCTATTTGTCAGACCGTATCTCCCCATATGAGCCTGCCCGGGCATTGAGATCCTCAGGAGAGGCCCTTCTCTCAGTCCCAACACCTTTGCAAGCATGATTGGTGGGGACGCGAGATAGGGCCTTCTCGGTGGCTGCCCCCAGGTTCTGGAACTCTCTTCCTAGGGAAGCATGAATGGCCCCTTCCTTGCTATCCTTCCGTCGGCAGGCAAAGACTTTTTTATTCCGACAGGCTTTTGGACTAGAAGATGTTTAAGATATTTAAATCTTCACCAAGGTTGGCTGTAGAAACCCTGTCCAAGTGTCTGGAGTCGGTGAGTGGCTGGATGGGAAGGAATAAGCTGAAGCTGAACCCAGACAAGACCGAGGTACTGTTTGTGGGAGACAAGGGAAGGTTGGGGGATGTGGACCTGGTGCTCAATGGGGTATGTTTACCCCTGAAAGACCAGGTCCGCAGCCTGGGGGTCATTTTGGACTCCCAGCTGTCCATGGAGGCTCAAGTCTCGGCTGTGAGCTGGAGGGCGCTGTATCAACTCCATCTGATATGGAGGCTGCGCCCCTACCTTCCCAATCGTCTGCTCCCACCGGTGGTACATGCCTTGGTCACCTCTCACCTAGACTACTGTAATACGCTCTACGTGGGGTTACCCTTGAAAACGGTCCGGAAGTTGCAACTGGTACAGAATGCGGCGGCTCATCTGATTAAAGGCAGCCGCCGGCAAGATCACATCACTCCTGTGTTGAAGGAGTTGCACTGGTTACCGGTTGTTTACCGAACCCAATTCAAGGTGTTGGTTTTGACCTTTAAAACCCTATACGGTTTTGGCCCAGTCTATCTGAAGGAGCG
The DNA here is from genome assembly GCF_030035675.1 of Rhineura floridana. NCBI lineage: Eukaryota > Metazoa > Chordata > Lepidosauria > Squamata > Rhineuridae > Rhineura > Rhineura floridana. The sequence goes on along the minus strand of NC_084487.1, from coordinate 132,659,422 downwards.
CCTCCAGCATCGTCAGGGATGCCGCTCAACAAGATCAGCCTCAGAAGACCTTCTCTCGATCCCACCGGTAAGAACAGCGAGACTGGTGAGGACTAGAGAGAGGGCTTTCTCAATAGTGGCCCCCACCCTATGGAACTCTCTCCCAAATGACCTCTGTCATGCCCCTTCTGAGATGACCTTCTGCCAGACTTTGAAGACCTGGCTCTTCAGGAACGTTTTTAAGATGGGTTAGGCTTTTATTGTTATGTTTTAAATTTTTAATGCTTAATGTACTGTTTCTATCTTGTACGTCGCCCAGAGTGGCTGGTCAACCAGCCAGATGGGCAACTAATAACTTAAATAATAATAATAATGATAAGATAGGGCCTCATAAGGTCTGTTGTATTGTTCTATGGTCCTATTCTTAATGTTTTAAATTGTCTTAGTATCTTAAGTGTATGTTTCATGGTTTTAATGTCACGAATAGTTTAATTCTATTTTAATTGTATATTTTTGTATGTTTTTTACCTATGTGTGGTTTTTATTTGTAAGCCGCCCTGAGTTCCAGTTTTGGAAAAAGGGCGGGGTAAAAATAAAGATTCATTCATTCGTTCATTCGTTCCCTAACTTCATCCAGTTGTAACTAAGTGCAGTGTTACCTAGTGCCTAGAATATATTCACTAACAGGCAAAAAAAACCCTTGTAATTTGAGAACGTGCCTATAGCTGCAAATATTTCTATGAAACTTTAGAAAGTAAGGAAATTGGACAGCTATAGTGAATGCACTAGGGGAACAGGAGGCCTGACCTCCTCTCTGAGATATTGTACTGCCCTACAAATCTGTAAAAATGCCAGCACAATTTGGGTTGGTCATTCACAGTCCAATCCACTTCCTCTGTAGCTTGGAACAATTTGGTAACTTGTACCTCTGAGCATATTGTGGGTGGGGAGTAATTATTATACAGCCACTAGAGTGGCTGTATACTATAGCCGGTGTGGATTTTTCGCATTCCGCAATGTTAAATTGAAAATACCCCCCATGCCATTCTGATGCTTCCCATAAGCTCATTTCAAACAAAACCTTACAAAACTTATAGTCCTGAACTCAGAAATGCTTGCTTAATAACCATCTAAATTTTCGTGGTGATACACAAAACAGTCAGAGAGAATTGAGAGTTCAAAGTGTAAAAAGAGAAGAAGAAAAGCCAGACCCTGGTTGGACTTTTTTCTGTCAGAGTTCTCATAATTTGTTGAAATTAATTAAAAATCAGCCATTTTCACAGAGTACCTGTAATCCTATTATTGACCTTGCCCCATACTCTGACCTTCATCGCCTGCAGTTTAAAAGTGAAAAAAAGGCCTGGTTGATTTTTAATTAATTTAAGAAATTTTGCATTGAACTGAATGATAGTGTTGGGCATGCTCAGTAAGAACCAACTGTCAATGTTCTAAAAGCCAGACTCACAGCTGCTTGGCTTGGCTAATCAGGGGGCCACACCCACACCAGACTTGATTTCACTTGAGACAGTCATGGCTTCCCCCAAAGAATCCTGGGAAGTGTCATTTGTGAAGGGTGCTGAGAGGAGACACCTATTCCACTGACAAGAGCTCCAGTGGCCAGACTGGTTTAACAGCCAGCTAATCTGATTGAAGGTCTGTGAGGAATGGACTGTGAACAGGGCATCTCCTAGCACCTCTGAGCACCCTTCACTAACTACACTTCCCAGGATTCTTTGAGAGAAACCATGACTGTCCAAAGTGAACTAAAGGCCTGGTGTGGATGTGGCCAGGGACAGCTTTGGTTTAAATTTGGGTGGGAGGCTACATTATTTATTTATTTATTTATTTTGATTTCTATACCGCCCACAGCCAAAAGGCTCTCAGGGCGGTGCACAACATAGAGTAAAATACAATAAAATTACAAAGGTCAGTAAAAAGCATACATATTAAACAGTAAAACAGCCTGGTATGTGCCTGCTGGGGGAAACGCTGAAAGGGGCTTCCCCTCTGCCCAGTGCCCACCAACTAAATATCCTCCCCTCCCCTCCCCTCCCACAGGTCAGTGTTGGACTACAACCTGGGGGACCAGGGTTCGAATCCCCACACAGCCATCAAGCTCACTGGTTGATCTTGGGCCAGTCACTGCATCTCAGCATGAGAGGAAGGCAGTGGTAAAACCACCTCTGAATACCGTTTAACATGACAACCCTATTCATAGGCTCGCCATAAGTCGGGATCAACTTCAAGGCAATCCATTTCATTTTGAAACATGATTGCACAGAAATAAATCCCATTAAACTCAAAAAGTATGCAAATTATCAAACCCACCCTCCCTTCCCCTCCCTCCTATCCCTCCCTCTTGCCTCTTCCCTACCCCTTCCTTTGCCCCTCCTTCTCCATCCGCACCCCCTTTCAATCCCCTCCTTCCCCTTCCCGTCCTCCCCATGGTCAGTTTTACCTATCTTAAGCATGTTCGCACAAGAGTAAACACCATTGAACTCTATAAGCATGTAAATGATCAAACCTGCCCTCCCCTTCTTTTGCCCCTTCAATCTGCTCCTTCCTCTTTCCCCCCTCCTCCCCCATGGTCAGTTTTACTGATTGCATAGGAGTAAATTTCATTGAACTCAATAAGCATGCAAATGATCAGACCTGCCTTTCCCCTCCTCCCCCTTCCTCCTCCCCTCTCCTCTTCCTTCTTCCTCCTCCCCTGCCCACTCCAGGCTTCCCTCCATCCTCCCGGTCAGTTTTACCTATCCTAAGCGTGATTGCACAGGAGTAAATCCAACTGTACTCAATAAACATGCAAATGATCAAGCCTGCCCTTCTCTTCCCCTCCCCCTTCTGCCCGCCTGCTCCCCCCTGCCCTTCCTCCCTTCCTTCATCCTCCTCCTCCTCCCCTCCACATCTGCTGTGGTCAGTTTCACCTATCCTAAGCATAATTGCAGGGGAGTAAATCCCACTGAACTCAATAAGCATGCAAATGATCAATCCATTCTCAGCAAACTTGCACAGGATCCCATTTCTTACCTCCTGGATTAAAAAGCAGAGAAATTCATCAACAGGCAAAAAAACCTTGCGGTTCAAGAAGGTACCTATAGCCCACAGCTATTTCTATCAAACTTTAAAAAGCAGGGAAATTGGGCAGCTATAGTGAATGCACCGGGGAGCAGGAGACCTGACCTCCTCTCTTGAGATATTGTACTGCCCTACAAATTTGTCAAAATGCAAACACAATTTGGGTTGGTCTACAGCAATACTTTGTGAAATTAACACTAAAAAACTCCAAAAATATTTGTGGAATAATGGCACTGACTATTCTGCAGAATAGTCTCCAGTGGACATCAGGAGTGTTTCAGTTTGCACAAGATAAAACAGTGGGAGGTGTGCTCTATGTTTTTATTTGACCGTGCCCACCTTGCCCTAAATGACCAATAAAAAGGCTTTGAAATTAATAAAAATAAATTTTACAGATTTGTAGGATGAATAATGATGGAAATAAAATTTTCCAGATAAGATTCTCGGTAGAAACATTAGTAACACGGGAATGAAGCAAAGTAAGAAGAACATGAACAAACATGCAAAAATGTAATTCTCCATCTTTGGAGATGGCAGGTGTTGCCACCACTCACATGCTCAGAGGCACGTTACCAAATTTTTCCAAGCTACACAGCAAGTAGATTGGACTGTGAAAGACCAACCCAAATTGTGTTTGCATTTTGACTAATTTGTAGGGCAGCCTAACCAATCTCGGAGGTCCTGGCTTTCAGCATCCTTCTTAGCTACCTTTTATTTTCAGGATCTCTTGACTACATTTCCCCATGTAATTGGTGACAATGTGCACAATGACCGCTGACTCCTCCCCAGCACTATCAGACAATCTAGATGATGGGCAACATCTACAACCTTTGCATCAAAGAGGCAATTAACCCTGCAGTATGTATGCCCATCACATAACTATGTTCCTAATGATTGAATCACCCATTACCAGGATCCCTCTATCCCCCCAAAAAGTATCTTTGGCAAGAGAAGGTAGCTGCTCATCTCCCAAGGAAGTGATCCCTTCTGTTCCCCTCTTTCTCAGTGATGCTCTCCTTCCCAAGAGCTTCATTCAGTCCCAGACTGTGGTCTGAAGACACATGAGGCCAGCTCCCTGCTGAAGCTAAGCAGGGTCAGGTCTGGATGGGAGACCACCTGGGAACCATATGTAAGCCGCCTTGGGTTTCTATCATGAAAAGCGGGGTATAAATGTAATAAAATAAATAAATTCTTCACAACAGTGGAGGAGATATCAACTTGAGAGTGGGACACAGCTATAGTGTCCCCAAAAGCCTCATCTACCAACCTCTCTGCCTCTCTCAGCTTTGCCAGTCAGCCACCTTGACCTCAAGGGAACAAACATGTCCCCAGAGAGCTGGGAGCTCATTGCACCAAGAACATAATATCTGAATTAGGAGAGACTGTGAATGCTCTGGATTGGTGTCTGAATGCTGTACTAGACTGGATGAAGGCCAATCAACTCTGCTTGAATCCTGGGAAGATGGAGGCTCTTTGGGTAGGTGGTTCCCATGTCTGGGAGATAGGCAAGTTACCTGTTTTGAATGAGGTTGCGTTCTCTCTGAAGGACCAGGTCCGTAGCCTTGCGGTATTCCTGGATTCATCTTTGTCACTAGAGGGTCAAGTATCCTCTGTGGTTTGGAGTACCTTTTACCAGCTTTGGTTTGTCAGCTACGGCCGTTCCTAGACAGGGATAGCCTGACTTCTATAGTCCTTGTCCTTCCTTGCTGATTGAGGCCAGCAGTGTGAAAGGTGAGTCAGCCACTGCAAAGACTCTTCTTAGTAGTTAACACTCTCCCCTTTCATGCTGATTGGCTCCTAGGGACGTCTGTTATTGTGGGAGAAGGCATTAACAAGAATCTCAACCGAGCAGGGGGAAAAAGGGGATGGAAAGGGCATGGCTGTAACTTTCATGAAGGGACCCTGCACTTCTGAATTTGCCACTACACTACTGCCACCAACAAAAAATTAATTAAATATATTAGTAGCAGGAGACCGTTGAGGAAGCCTCTTGGACCCTTGGATGACAAGGAAGTCAAAGGTGTGCTAGAGGAGGTTAAGGAGATTGCAGAGCTCAATGAATTCTTTGCACCTGTCTTTACAGTGCAAGATATAGGGGAGATTCCTGTGCTTGAACAAAGTTTCATGGGAAGGGAATTTGAGGTACCAAGGCAGAGAGTGGTGACAAGTTCTTGGCCTAATAGACAAAATAAAAACTGACAGATTGCTGGGTCTGGATGGCATCCACCCAAGAGTTCTCAAAGAACTCAGATGTGAAATAGCTTATTTTATAGCAAAAAATATGTAACTTGTCTCTCAGTTGTCTCCATACCCGAGTCTGGAAAGTGACCAACGTGACACCAATTTATAAAATGGGATCCAGGGAAATTCTGGAAATTACAGGATAGTTAGCTTAATGTATTTTCCAGGGAAACTGATGGAAAGTATTTTTAAAGATAAAACAACCAAGAGGATAGAAGAATATGCCTTGCTGAATAGAACTAGCATGGCTTCTGCAAGGGTAAGCCTATCTCATTAACCTAGCAGAGTTCTATTTTCTAGGGTACTTACTAGAAGCCTAGTAGAGTGTCAACAAGCATGTAGATTAGGGTTGCTAGGTCTCCAGTTTTGTGCCTGGAGACTCCAAAATTTTTGGGTCCTCTCTGGGTGAGTCACCTTAATCTCCACTCTCAATTTTCATTTAAAAAAAATTAAGTTTCTTGGTGGTCTGGTTCAGGAGATATACACCAAAATGTCAGCCACCCCACACAACTTCTGTTAAATGAGCTAGTAGCTGGCTGCTCTAACCCCACCCTTTCAGGTTTGTAGCCAATTAATGAAGTCAGAGTTGTGATTGACAAGGTATTTGTTAACCTCCAGGCAATAGAACCATTGCAAGTCCAGAAAATGTTTTTTCCTGTCTGAAAATCTCGTTAAGTCAGTAAGTTTATAGCTTTCAGCAGTAAAAAAAAAGTTTCTTTCTCTCTAAATGCCATTACAATGTGTTCTACTTTTCTAATTATGAGGAGTGAAACCAGTTTAAATTTTCCTGGGCTGTTAAAGAGGGCAGTGTTTTGAAAACCTTCCCAATATGAAGCTTTAATCCTATAATCACTTTTCTGGAAGTAAAGCTGCAATGCTAATCCCACACACAGGGAGTAAACCCCATTGAATTCAATCAGATTTACTTTTGAGTAGACATGATTAGGATTGTGCTGCAAATTAATAGGAATTATTGAGTGAACATAGCAAAAGATTATGTTGTAAATCTTTCCTATTTTTAAAGCAATTAGGTAGGACTTACATAGGTGTCACTTTTATTTGGCAGGAAGCTAATACTGATTTTTTTTAAAAAAAAAATGTCCCGCAACAACCAATTTGTTTTTACAATAAACTGTTATACAGAGTGTATGTATTTTGCATCTCCAGGGTGTGTATATGGGGTCTTTCCAACATCCCTGTGAGATAAGGTTGCTGACTGGAAACTGAGGCAGCTCACAAGAAGAAATGCCTTTAAAATCCAATAACCATAAAAAACAAATATAAAACAGTTGCAAAACAGCTTAAAGTGGCATGATTCTGAATTTTGGGTTGGGTGAATGAAGTTCCTTATTGCTTGAAGTTGCAGTTCTGTGCACGCTTCGCTGTTTAAGTAAGCCCCATTGAATACATTGGGATTTGCTACTGAATAAACATGAATAGGATTGCACTATAAATATCTTTACAGGTTGTGTAAATAATAAACATCTCTGACATTCATGCTTATATAAATATTTCTTCATGCTATGTCCCAGTAAGTATCTGATTTCACTCTATGGTTGTTCATTATTATTTCCTCTACATTTTAAGTGTGCTCTTCTTCCTTGGAATGGTCATAGTTCTCTGTTGTTTTCATCCTGACGAGTAGATTAGGCTGCGAGATGGTGAGTAGCCCCTGCTCACCCAGTAAACTTTGTAGCTAATATCCATTTAAAAAAATTAAACTATTTACATGCAGGCAAAGTTTATGAAGTAGATGCTCACAATATATTTAAAGCACATCCAACTTGCATTTAATGCACAACTTCCCCAAAAGAATCCTGGGAAGTGTAGCTTCCCCTCACAGTTATAGTTCCCACCAGCCTTAACAAACGACAGATCCCATGATTCTGTGGTGGAATTTTTGTGCTTTAAATGAATGGTGTGCACCGAACTGAAAATCATTTATAGGTTGATATTTTGATTCAACTGAAAGCAGATACAATTTCACTTCCTTTTCTTTCTCAGTTCAAGCACTGGCTATATATCAGTGATCCCCAACTTGGGGTCCGTGAAATAATCTGGGGGGGCGGGGGGGTGGAAAGCCAAGAGCGGATTTTTTTTAAAAAAAGTCTTCAGGACGGCTGAAACAAACTGAGCAAGTTCAAGTGACTTCCATTCCCAGCTCCTCGCCCTGCCCCTCAAGGAGACCAGTCGCTGATTGCTCTTCCTGAGCTCTCAGCCCCTTAACCCCTTATGGAGAAGGGTAGCCCCAGCCTTTGCATGATAAAGACCAGTGGCAGCAACAGCAATAGCAGGAGAGCAGACATGAAGGTGACCATGTACTGAGTGGAAGGTGTGTGTGTGTAGGGGAGTCCTCTGGCCTTCTCACAACTCCTTCCCATAACCCACCAGACTCGTGCAATGTGAATGACACAGAAAGAGGCACGCAGCAGTGGCAGCATTCTCTCCCTCCCCATGCTTTTTCCCGAGGCCCCACACAGGCCATTACCAGGCAAAGGCGATGGAGGGATGAGAGAAAATAAGGGGAGGTCACTCCTCAACTCTGCCTCAGAGAGGGAAAGAGGTGGTGGTTAAGGAGGATTTCACCTTCGCTCTCACCATCTATTCTTTTCCCTCCCATGGGACACCCTCCCTGTGGTGTAAGGGGACAGGAGCAGGAAGTGAGGGAAAGTGGAATGGGACCATGTGTATTTGTTTTCAGGTCTCACTGCTACAAGTCACTCCGAGAAAGGAAGCACCTAGAATGGACACGCAACCCACTTTACTCCAACCCTCCCTCCCCTCATGTCCCGAGTGCCCTTTCTCCCACATGGCTGCTCCTCTTCACTCTTCCAGCCTCTACTGCCTCTTACTTGCTGCCTTCTTTTGACCCACCGAACCTCTCCACTTGCTCCCTCCCTTTGCATTATTTCTATCTCTTTTATTTCTCTGCCCACTCACACTTGTCCACCCCCACCACCCAACTTTGCTATGCTGATGTTGCCTACAGGCTTGCGTGAACCGTGTGTTCATTACATATTTATTGGGCTTTAATTTCCTGCCAGGCAGACTTCTCTCTTTTCTGCTGCTGGTTCTCCACCTGCATGCAAATGGTTGTGCTGGCCAGAACAGCAGCAGCAGCAGGGGGAGCAACAATCAACATGTGGGGGTCACATGTATTTGAGTCAGTTGCTAGAAACTGCTTATGATGCAAGGTACGTAATATTAATATAGATTAATGTCTTTTATGTTTGCTTCTGGAACCTCACACTAATATTACTGCTAGAAATATAACATATGAAGGGGCTCTACTGCATGTGTATACATCTTTGCCGAAAAGCTCTGTACTTGCTTTCAGTCTTATTTTAAAGACCTACTTAACACAAACTGAACCTTGACAGTTCATTCCTTTAGCAAAAGCAGTGGGAGGATGATAGTTGAAGTGGAGAGACCCGCAGGATATAAGTGTACATTTAATCCTTCTCTGCTGCTTCTCTACTCCAATTTACTCCCATTCCAGGTTCTTGGGGTTTGTTTAACATGAGCCTTTAACTAACAACATAAGACAACTCTGCTGGATCTAGCCAAGCACCCATCTAGTCCAATATCCTGTTCTCATAGTGGCCAACCAGCTGTCCATAGGAAATGCACAAGCAGGACCCGAGCGCAACAGCATTCTCCTCACCTGCAATTCCCAGGAACTGGTATTCAAAGGCCTTCCACAGCAGAGGTAGAACATGGCCACCACGGCTAGTAGCCACTGGTAGCCTTATCTTCCATGAACTTGTCCACTCTCCTTTTAAAGTCATCAAAGTTGGCAGCCATTGCTAGCTCTTGCAGGAGCAAGTTCCTATGTGCGGCGTAAAGAAGTACTTTTTGTCTGCCCTGAATCTTCCTACATTCAGCTCTGCTGGGTATTCCCAAGTCCTAGTATGGAGGGAGAAAAACCTTCTTTTCCTCCACATCATGCATAACTTTATACGCCACTATTATGTCCCCTTTTACTTGTCTTTTCTCCAGAAAAGCCCTGCATGTTGTAACCTTGCAACACAGGAGAGTTGCTCCATCCCCTTCATCATTTCAGGTGCCCCTTTCTGAACCTTTTCCAGCTTTGCAATATTCTTTGTAGGTGAGGCAACAGGAACTGTACACAGTATTCTAAGCGTGGTTGCACCCTATAACACATTATATATTGGCATCTATAATATATATTTACAACGGTATTATATGGGCAATTTTATTTTCAATCCCTTTCTTAATGATCTGTCACATGGCATTCATCTTTTTTACAGCTGCCACACACAGGGTCAACAGATCTTGTACCTGGTCAATCACTAGTTCAGACCCCATCAACATATATGTGAAATTAAGGGGGGGGTGCCCCAATGTGCATCACTTTACCCTTGCTTACATTGAATTGCATTTGCCATTTCACTGTCCATTCGCCCACTCTGGAGATCCTTTTGTTTTAACCACCCTGAACAATTTGGTATCAGCAAATTTAGCTAACTTGCTGCTCAACCCTATCTCTATATCATTAATGAACAAGTTAAAAAGCACAAGTCCCAATATCAATTCTTGGGGAGGGACGACGACTCCACTTTCCATATCCCTCCATTGGGAGAACTGGTCTATTTATTCCTGCTCTCCACTTTCTGTTTCTTATCGTATTTCAGATGTCAGTGCTCAGCTTATGAAGCTTTTGCTTACCCAGTCTCCCATTCTACGGACACGCTTTGCACTTATCCTAAATACATTTACCTGGAAGTTGCTTTTGTTTCAAAGGTATTTGCTTCCAAGTAAATGATTTTTCAATTGAGATGCCTAACATACATATGTCATGCACAGTGTAAACTATATGCAATACATGACAGAAATATGCTTTAAAACATATTCTGTAAGTATCTAAATTTAAGAAATTTATCATCTTTGATTTTCCATTACCCTTAGGCTATATTGAATTTGATAACCCATAGTGAACCCACCCATTCCAGCCATAATGAATTATTACATAACAGCAAAATCTTAGATCTCACTAATTCAAGAATTCCTTTTTCATGTATAGCATAATTTGTTAACAGTACAATTCCATTCCCCAATTCCATTAGCTGGAAAATTATAGGACACCAAGTGAGTCCCTTGTGTTCGCAGATCTTGAAAATAAAGTGTAGGGGTCAAAACTGGGGCTGCACTGGGAGTCTGTTGGGGAGCAAGTGAGACGTATGGTCTTAATCTATCTCAGACCTTAGTTGTACCTCTGGCAGTGATATAAAATTAGAGATGGTGTTAATCAAAACATTCCAATTTAACCCATGGTGAGCCAACCCTCACCCCACAGCAGAACATAATATTTCAATTAGTTCTGCAGTACATTATGGCACATCACCGATGATATTCAAACTAGTGCTAAGGTGAAGGTGCTTCTCTACCATACAGCCCCATTCTCTGGCTGCAAAAGCATATAGGAATTTTTGGCACTTTTCAGGGGATGGCGAGTAGAATTATTTAAATGGGGGGGAGACTTTCCCTCCCCCCTTTTTAAAAAAAAAAATTCCTGCTGCTGCAGGAATGACTGGTAACATTCCCAGCCTGTATCTTTCCATTCATAGCTAACATGAGCATGTTGCTCCTTGGCTGGTGTGTGTAAGCACTGTTTTTATTGATGCTGGGCAAATGCCTGGTGGTGGTGTACTTCAAAGTTTTGCTGAACATGGCATCTACTCAACACTTTAGATTTTTTTGGTGTTTTATTGCTCAAGCTTTGGACCTCACAGTCTTCATCTTTAGCAATGTGAAAAAGGGGAGGCATTACAAGAAAGGTGACAACACTTGTCCATGGGAGGAGGATGCCTGCACTGACAGAAGAAATAAGACAGAGCCAGTCTATAACAGGAGAAGAGACATAGTGGTTTTGTTTGTTCATAAGTCTCCCATACAATGGATAAGATGATTACTCTTAAAAAAAAGTCAAGGAAAAAAGAGTGAATAGTGAGATTTGGGATTAGATTAAAATGGAACCCAAGAGAGATGCCAGTGAAAGAACCAAAATGGAACTAAGGATGAAGGATTCTGACAGAATTCCCAATATCAAGAACAACAGAGTCAGAATGCATGATTGAATAAATAAAGTCCCCAAGATAATTCCAGGTCTGTTCTGCCACCAATGTTTCTTACACAGACTGACATGAAGTAGCACCATAGCCCCAGCCCCTGCTTCTTATTCAATCAGATAGAAAAATAAAGGTCTAGTTCACTGGAAATTCTTCAATTTTACAAAACTAACAGAATAGTATTTCAGCCTCAAGCTTCTACATCAACATCAGTTTTCCCCCCAACTCCATTCTGTTTGTCTTCTTTCATTTCTGTCTCTTCTTCACGGACTGTATCGGCTTCCACCTACAGAAAAGACATTGGGGGGAAAAACAAGGTAAGGAGGACTCTCACCTCTTTCAAGCTGCTTGAGCATTTTAAGGCAGGGTTTCCAAGTTTTTGATATAGTGACCTTCTAAGTCAAAGGAATAGAGTCCAAATGGAAGATTCTGTTACAAAACAACTAACAGAGGGATTAAAATTGGGGGGGGGGGTGTCGAACCAGAGAATACATTTGGATTTTTGAGTGAGTATTGTGGACTCCATCCACTCTGGTCACTTCACTCCCCCTTCCCCCAAATCAGCTCCTCTACTCAAGAGAGAGGGGAAGAGGGTGCATGCTTTGCTTTCCCAAGGGATCTAGGTAAAAGTTAGATCCAGCAGAATCAATCTCAGCCTTGCAAAGTACATAAAGCTGAAAGAGGAAGCAAGAAAGAATGCCACACTTCCAACATCCTCCTTGTACAGTTCCATGTACTTTTCAAGGGGGAAAAAGGTGACCACTTTCATCTCATATCCATGCAGCGAGTGGGGGGTTCAAAGGGCTGTGGGCACCAGGGAAAGACCTCAAGGGTGGCACTGCATTCACAGGCACCACACTGGCGGCCCCTTGATTGAACAGTGGAATTAAATTTTTGTCTAGGGTTTATAAGTATTGGACGGTGGCATAACTAACAGGGCCCTGACTATGGTCCAGGCAGCAACAGAAATGTATTTTAGGAAAACTAGTGAAACAATGACAACTAATACAGAACAATGAAACTCTCCTCTTGTAGTATCCAACAGTTTGAGTGAGGGCAGTGGGATCTGTTCACTGACCCAAACGTAAGTGTGATTCTGAAGAACACTCACGCTTACTTTTGCTTACCTTTGCTTCCTTGTCTGCAAGTCTCTGAAACATGTTGGCATACATCTTTTTCTCTCTCTCATGCTGCTCACGGATCTTTTGCTGACAGATTATTAGCTGCACTTTGGCTGCTTTGTTGCTTGGGTAGAGCTGTAGCACCTTCTGGAAGTCTGCTCTGGCTAACTCAAAGTCATTGACAGCCAACCGGGCCTCACCACGTCGGAAGAGACCTTTCTCATTGGTGCTGTCCAGCTCAAGAGCCTGAGATGCAGGTAAGACAAGGTGAAGCGAAAAATTTAGGAAAGGTATCAGAAGATAGTCATGAGAACATACAGCTAGACATCTTTGGTGCTTTTGAGGAATGTGCTTCAATGAAATGTTGTGCTTGGATAGAAGATGGAGTATAGTGCATTTGCTATATCCTAGGCTCTCAAAATGTGGAATACGCCCCCTAGTAACAATAGGTTTAAGTGTGTGCAGGGAGAATGGGACATGGTAGCTTTATTTTCAGCAGTGACCAGCACGAAGGCAATATTCTTTCCCTGTTTGTCCCTGCTACTTACGTCTTCAGAAGTATAGATTTAATTTTGCTATCACAGTTAGTATTGCTCTGTGAATGTCTTATCCTTCGACTCCGTCTAAACTACTGAATCATCACCAATCTTACAGAATTCACCCTCACAAGATGTGGTGGCCATTAGGTTTAGATGACTTGAAAGTAAAAAGAACTGACCAAATTTATGGAGGTGATGTTATCAATGGCTACCATGTACAATACATAGTTGCACGCATCGTTCCTTCAACATTTTTTCAGCCTTGGTGGGTTGGGAGTTTGAGTAGAAGAAACAAGGGGTGGGGGAGAAAGTCTCTGCTTAACCTTTCACCTGTTTTTCAGCTCATCGCGCTCCCCCACTTGAAACAACTGGGGTGATGTGTGGGTGACTTCCTACTATTTTCTATTCAAATTTCTAGACTCCTAAGGCTGTTTTTAGGGACCTTATCTTTCTTTTAAAATTTAAAGCAGTTGGGGGGGTTGAGTGGGAAGATGCTACTGCATGCCACATCTAGTTTGGTTCTGGGGCAGACAACCTGCAGACTGATGCTATCTGCGTGGGTGTCTATTCTAGAACTGACATATTCTGGTGGGGGCAATTTGATTGGGCTCAATGGAGCTGTGGAAAGCTCTTCACATACCACACTGCAGTTTGCCTATCCTCTTCTACTTCAGCAATGAGATATCTGCATGTATTGGAGATACAGCAAGAGAGAGAAGGAGGGAGGCAAAGGCAGAGTCAGTGAGTTCTTCCTCAGTTCCCTTAGGCCACATTCATACCATACATTTCCTCCACTATCATTCCACTTTAAATAGTCATGCTTCCCCCAAAGAATGCTGGGAAGTGTAGTTTGTGAAGGTGCTGAGAGTTGCTAGGAGACCCGTTCTCATAGATCTACAATTCCCAGAGCTCCCTGGGAAGAAGGACAGACTGTTAAACTGCTTGGAGAATTGTAGCCCTGTGAGGAGAACAGGAGTCACCTAACAACTCTCACCACCCTTTACAAACTACACTTCCCAGCATTCTTTGGGGGAAGCAATGACTGTTTAAAGTGGAATGATAGTGGAATAAATGTATAGTGTGAATGTGGCCTTAGCACAGCCCATAGATAACAAATGCATAAAAGTTTTATTGAATATTGTTGCAATTTCCGGCTTCTGTAGCTCATTTTTTCATGCCTCAACAGTGCAACAGCAGCTGTGTTAGCTGGAAAATCATCTAGGGCTTGTTCACACTGGAGTTTAATCTGTGTTTGCATTCCCATTTAATGTGTATAGTCCACATGACTTTACCCTCAAATACCAATCTTGATGCTTCCCCCTGTAAATTCAGGTTTATCCAATACAGTTATAATCAAGCTCCAAACAGCTCCACACAGGGTCGCAAACCATTTGTTTCAGTGTTTTTGGGTGGATGGATCAATTGTCACTTTCTGCTATTACGCCTTTCCACGCCCACTACTTCCTCCATATTTTCATTTCCTTTCTGGCAGTGCTCATAACTATTTCTGGCACGCTCCTGAACTGAGTCTAGCTTTATATTATTTTTTTCTTTTGTTCCCTCAGAAAACATTAAACACTTCTACACCAGATGTACTGTGCAGCAATCTGAGAAACATGCACTGATTTACATTGCTTTCATTTCTTTTCCCACCATGCTCCTAAATATTTCCAGTGGCAAGCCTGTATATTTATATTTTTTTGATCCCTCAGATTTGCACAAAATCAGAAAACTGGACAAACAAATTTGCAATTACTTGACTTTGTGTTTATGCACACTTCCTGGGTGGGGAGATTCTTTTGAAAAACAAGGTGCACAGGCAGCTATCTATGTGCATGCCCTGTTGGTACTTAATCGGCATAACAGAATCAACAGATCAGTAGGTGGGGACAAACAAAAGGGAACGGCTAGTGGTATGAACAGGAAAGACCAAAGCTGTTCCTCGTATACAAATTCAAATATGGGAGGGTGTGGACTCTCCAGTCTAATTCAAATAGGAAAAAACGGATTAACAGCTAAATAATGCTCAAATGTGGACAAGCCCCTAGTCTGGAAATAATTTCACAAATTAATTAATCCAATATTTATTATTTATTTATTTATTTTTAAAACTTATATACCGCCCGACTAGCAATAGC
The DNA here is from genome assembly GCF_030035675.1 of Rhineura floridana. NCBI lineage: Eukaryota > Metazoa > Chordata > Lepidosauria > Squamata > Rhineuridae > Rhineura > Rhineura floridana. Next base: position 132,644,237 of record NC_084487.1, on the reverse strand, counting down.
TCTCTGGGCGGTAAACATAAATACAATAAAATACAATAAAATACAAAAACATCACAATCTAAAATCAAATTTCACAATCTAAAAATCTGGATAAGCTAAAATCAAATTACAAACATTACAATCATTAACAAAGAATTAAAATGCCTCGGAGAAGAGAAAGGTTTTAACTTGGCGCCGAAAGGATGATAGTGTCGGCGCCAAGCGCACCTCCTCGGGGAGACTATTCCATAGTTTGGGGGCCACTACTGAGAAGGCCCTTGATCTTGTCACCGCCCTCCGGGCCTCCCTATGGGTTGGGACCCGGAGGAGGGCGTTCGTAGCAGACCGTAGTGTACGAGCCGGTTCATATTTTAAACCCAGATACATGATCACTTGCCTGAGGGAAGCAACCTCAGACAAAGGGCACCATTTGGGTAATATACTTTTATACATCCTTGCAGCAAGGATGACATTCACGTCTACTTTCCTGGATATCTAAAGTACTGTTTACCTTGTTGCAGTTCTCTAAGGCCTGGGAATATTCTTTCAACTTCAGATGGCACATGGCCAGGTTAAGATGGGCAGCAAGTCTCAAGCTCTTGGCCTCTGCTTCCTCTACATCCGAGAGCCCTGTTTCATGCTCCAGCCACGACACAATCTTCTTATATTGTAATGTTGCCCGTTTGTATTTCCCCTCCTGGAAGGCAATGAGGTTTCAGTACAGTATCAGACTTAAATGGGTTGGAGGGCTAAATGCCCTACACTGCAGACACTCTTCACATATGCAATTAAAGCTAGATCAGGGCTTTAATTGCAAATAGTTATTCATGGCTGGTTGGGCAGAGTGTGGATCCACATCTGAATGGACATACCCTTCCACATTCTGCCTTGGCTGTGATTGTAGAAAGGAAGCATTAACTGTTGTCTCACAAATGCTGGCTACAACTGTCATAGTCTCCAACCACTGGTTATGCTGACTGGTGCTGAAGGAGTTCAACAACATCTGGAGGCTGGAGTTCCTGCTATAGTGAGTGCCTCAGCTCAATATACATCATATCTGTTTCATTGCTGTATCACTTCCTTATGGCAATTATTTATTTATTTATTTCATTTTTAAACCGCCCATAGCGAATAGCTCTCTGGGCGGTGAACAAAACAAGATTAAAATACAATATTACAATAAAATTACAATAAAATCAGCAACAAGTTAAACGAAAAAAAAAAAAAATGAAACACATTGAACATTAAAAAGCCTGGGAGTATAGCCAGGTCTTAACCTGGCGCCTAAAAGAAAGTACCGAAGGCGCCAGGCGTATCTCCACAGGTAGGCTGTTCCACAGTTCGGGGGCCACCACAGAAAAGGCCCTAGATCTAATAGCAATCCTCCGGGCATCCTGATGAGTTGGTACCCGGAGGAGGGCCTTGGATATTGAACGAAGTGAATGGGTAGGTTCATAGCGGGAGAGGCGTTCCACAAGGTATTGTGGTCCCACACCGTGTAAGGCTTTATAGGTCAAAACCAGCACCTTGAATCTGGCTTGGAAACAAATAGGCAGCCAGTGCAGGCGGGCCAGGACAGGTGTTATATGCGCAGACCAGCGGGTCCTCGTTAACAACCTGGCTGCCGCATTTTGCACTAGCTGAAGTTTCCGAACGGTCTTCAAGGGCAGCCCTACGTAGAGCGCATTACAGTAGTCCAGTCTAGAGGTTACCAGAGCGTGAACAACTGAGGCGAGATCGTCACTGTCCAGATAGGGGCGTAGTTGGGCTACTAAGCGAAGATGGTAAAACGCATTCCGCGCCACCGAGGCCACTTGAGCCTCAAGCAACAAGGAAGGGTCAAAAAGGACCCCCAAGCTACGAACTTGTTCCTTCAAGGGGAGTGTAACCCCATCTAGAACAGGATGAACATCCACCATCTGGGCAGGTAAAGAGCTCACCAACAGTGTCTCAGTCTTGTCTGGATTAAGTTTCAGTTTATTAGCTCTCATCCAGTCCATTATCGCAGTCAGGCAACGGTTCAGCACATCAACAGCCTCATGATTATGAAATTTTCCTTGATGTCGTTACCCAGTGCATAACTAATGTTGTTTACATGAGGATACACCTTAGACTGTATTTCAGGGTGAATAAAATTTACTGATAGGCAAGGATTTCTGACTCCCTATTGTTTACCACTTGGCCATGTTGACAAAATATATAAATAATGGTGATTAAAGTAGTGTACATCCCTCAAATGTTCTGCCTTGTATCCAAATCTTTAGGACCTCAAAAAAAAGACACCTTTGGCACAGAAAGACCAAAATGAATAGGTCCCTGGTACATTGCACTGGGCTGTAAGACAAAGGGCTCTTGTGGCTCTCCAAAAGAGATTTGGACTAGTGAATTAAAGCTTTTTTAAAAAAATGTATCTGCAGACGGGAGAATACTGTTTAATAATGGTTCCAGTGTCAGCCCACATAAGGGAAAATATTTTAGAAATTAGCCAGATGGTACAGAACTCCAGTACATCTATCATGTATGACGGCTAACACAGCACCAACATGTTGCCATGGATTGGTGCAAATGCTACATATTACCACCTTTGGTGGTCCTCTGGGAGAGAGCATTCAAAGAAATCTGTAATATTATTTAAGAACCTTTGTAATGTACTCCTGAGCGTCCCCCTCTCACGGAATGGAGCCAAACCAGCCCCCTGGTTTACCAGGGAGCTGATGGTGATGAAACAGATGAGACAGAGACTAGAGCGACGTTGGCGGAAGACTCAGAGCAAGTCTGACCGAACATGGGCTAGAGCCTATTTGAAGGCCTACTCCGTGGCAGTGTGGGCAGCAAAGAAATTATTCTTTTCAGGCACCATTGTGTCTGCAGGGAGCCGAACAGCAGAGCTGTTTCGAGTGGTCAGGGGTCTCCTACATTCTGGCCCCCGAGAGGGTAATATAGACCACTCAACAGCCCGATGTCAAGAATTTGCACAGCACTTCGCAGATGAAATCACCCAGATTCGTTCTGACTTGGATGCTATAGTTGATACAGGCTCAGTGGATATAACTTTGGCTCCTGCCTGTCCAATAATAATGGATTCTTTTCAAATTGTACAACCCGAGGATGTGGACAGGATCCTTGGAGAGGTGAGGCCTACCACATGTCTGCTAGACCCTTGCCCTTCCTGGCTTATTAAAAGTGCCAGAGGGGGCCTGGCCGAGTGGGTGAAGGGAGTGGTCAATGCCTCCCTACAACAAAGCAGAGTTCCAATGTGCCTAAAGGAGGCAGTTGTAAGGCCTTTGCTGAAAAAGCCCTCCCTGGACCCCTCTATTATGGATAATTATCGGCCAGTGTCTAATATTCCATTTCTGGGCAAGGTAATAGAGCATGTGGTGGCCTCCCAGCTCCAGGGATTCCTGAATGAAATGGATTATCTGGACCCATTTCAGTCTGGTTTCAGGCCTGGTTATGGGACGGAAACAGCTTTGGTCGCCTTGGTGGATGACCTATGCAGAGAACTCAACAGGGGGAGTGTGTCCCTGCTGGTTCTGTCAGACCTCTCAGTGGCTTTCGATATCATCAACCATGGTATCCTTCTGGGTCGCCTTGCTGGGATGGGACTTGGGGGCACCGTCTTCTGATGGCTCCGTTCCTTCCTGGAGGGGCAAACCCAGAATGTGGTGCTGGGGGATTCCTGTTCGACCCCCTGGACGTTGGCCTGTGGGGTCCCTCAGGGTTCAGTTTTGTCCCCCATGCTATTTAATATCTACATGAAACCGCTGGCAGAAGTTGTCCGGAGGTTTGGGGTTCGGTGCCATCAGTAGGCAGATGACACCCAACTCTATTTCTCCTTTCCACCTAATTCCAAGGAAACTGTCTCAGTTCTAAACCAGTGTCTGACAGCAGTAGTGGACTGGATGAGGGTGAACAAAATGAAGCTTAATCCAGACAAGACAGAGGTGCTCCTAGTCAGTTGAAAGGCGGATCAGGGAACAGGGGTTCAGCCTGTGCTGGATGGGGTTACACTTCCCCTGAAGACGCAGGTTCACAGTTTGGGTGTGCTCCTGGACTCAGCCTTATCCTGGAGGCCCAGGTTTCTGCGGTGGCCAGGAGTGCTTTTGCACAGTTAAGACTAGTGCGGCAACTGCACCTGTTCCTGGAGTCGTCTGATCTGGCCATGGTAACACATGCCTTAGTTACATCCCGCTTAGACTACTGTAACGCGCTCTACGTGGGGCTGCCTTTGAAGACTGTTCGGAAACTTCAGTTGGTGCAACGAGCTGCAGCCAGAATGTTACAGGGATCATACAACTCCTCTGCTGCAACAGCTCCACTGGCTGCCACTCTGTTTCCGGACACAATTCAAAGTGCTGGTTATGACCTATAAAGCCCTATACGGCTTAGGTCCAGGCTATCTGTCAGACCGTATCTCCCTATATGAACCTGCCCGGGCCCTGAGATCTTAAGGAGAGACCCTTGTCGCAATCCCAACACCTTCACAAGTGCGACTGGTGGGGGCACGAGATAGGGCCTTTTCAGTGGCTGCCCCTAGGCTCTGGAACTCCCTCCCTAGGGAGGCAAGAATGGCCTCCTCTGTGCAGTCCTTCCGCCAACAGCTAAATACTTTTTTCTTCCAACAGGCCTTTGGAACTGAAGGCTTTAAGGGTAGTGATTAAAGAGGGTGCTCTATGTTGCTTTACCTGTATGCTCTTAAACTGGGTTGCAGTATTTTAAGTGTATGTCTAATTGGTTTTAACATCTGAATAGTTTAATTCTGTTTTAATGCTGATTTTTCTATGTTGATATGTTTTATATGTTCTTAATGACATGTACTTACTTTAATCTGGAAGCCGCCTTGATTCCAGTTTGGAAAAAGGGTGGGGTATAAATAAAGATAATAATAATAATAATAATACTCCACAAATTTTTTTATTCCCTATATTTGAACAGGAAGACATAATAATAAAATTCAAGGACTTTATAATATTTTTATGGGTTGCTGCAAGGCAGACTACTGCTGAGAGATGGAAAACACTGCATAGGTTGCACAATGAAACTTGGGATAGTAATGTGTGGAATATTGCAATCTTAGAAAAAATAACTCATAAATAGCGACCTCTACAGGGAATTGAAACTCCAGAATTTTTCATGGTACATGGTGGAACTTTATTATATACGCCAACACTGTGAACCTTCCGCAACAGCAGAGTGCAGTATCCATAGAAATTTGGGATGCATGAATGAAATGCAACCTTGATTACTTCTGATTATGTACCCATAGGACAAAATTGTATACATACAATTCGTTGTTTTCTCCTTTTTTGCTTTTTTTGTATTTGCTACTTTTGTCTTTTCCCAATAAAAACATATTTTTAAAAATGGCTCCTCTACTGGGATGGCCTCTGTCAGTGTATGTGTCTTCCACACTCTTGGTGGGTAGCTGAGGGTTAGCTGGGAGCATCAGTACTTAAACAATATGAGAATCTGTCTCAGCCTGACCTTTCTCATCCTACTTTGTAAGACGTCTAATCACTGTGCCTTTTAGTAAGATCACAACCACCCTCTAGATTCATCTAAGGTGATTAAAGGTAGAGGGTTTCATGGTAAGAGAAAGTGAAGATGAGGGAACAGAATGCTCACAGGCCCATTACAGGGACTCATCCTTCTGGTATTGTACCTTTCACCTGGTGAAGATGGTCCTATGCTGTCTTGGTGGCCACTTGGATTGCCATACCTGTCAGCCTATGTTTGGATGTCCTCCTAGGGCAACTGGATTCATGGCTCCTACTACCAAGGTGGCCTCTCTCTCTCTGTGTGTGTGTGTGTGAAATCCTGTTCCCCATACTGCATGAGTGGCCTCCAGTTAAAAATACAAGGGAAAAAAGCATGTGGCCTAAATAGCCACATAACCTTCTTTGAATCCAGAAGGCAAGAATTATCTGAGTGGGAGAGGGCCACTCCTTGTTTCTTAACAACAGAAGATTTTAAGCCCTGCCTTCTGCTATATGAGTGCAGAGGTTAACATGTCTTCCCTCACTGGAGTGCAAACACTGACAGCTTTATTCCTTGAGAAGTTCTTATATTTATGGATATTCTGTGCTATCATACCAGTTCATCCAACTGGTGTGAGAAATTTCAGTGCCGCAGGCACAATACAATGCAGATCAGCAAAGCCTTGAAAACAGCAAAGTATAAAATTTTTGCGCTCAGGTAGATTTCATGGCATTAGAAAAAAATGGTGGAACTATGGGCAGGGACCTCAGTTTTCTGAATGTACTCAGAAACAAGTTCCAACACTGCGAAGAGTTTCTTTTGATGACACATGACCCTTTTAGTACTTCTCCAATAATCATAATTCAAGTCAGACAGCTGTATCCCAGTTTCAGAGGAATGCAAATCAAAGGCACAGTACACCCCAAAAAACTTCAAAAACTGCCAGGGAAGTTTGAAATCCCGTATTATGCTTACTTTGAAATACTGGGTGCCCTTTTCTTTTGCAATAGACCCTTGTTCCAACTTTTCATTGGTGTTCATCTCCCAGGATTCCTTAGCCTGTCCAGACAAAAAGAAACCAATCAGTGGGGTGCTTTTTGAAGAAAATGCCCACCGAGGAATGGCATAGAACTGTATAAAAACGTAAATGAAGAAACACCTGGCAAGTGGACACACATATCACTTTACTGCCTCCACTACTAAGCATAAAGAAGTGCATACTGAATATGTGAAACCAGAAGATGTAAGAAGCAAGCAATGGAGAGTAACATAATAATCATTTATTAGATTTATTAGTTGCTTGTTACCCAAAGGTCTCCAAGTACCTTACAACGTTAAAAACAAAAACAAATATATAATACTATAAAACAATAAAAACACTCCCATGCAGCCACAGGAAGCTTTGGCAGCATACTAATAACAGACATCATCTCAGGTTATCAAATGCCTGGGGGAAAAGGTACATCTTTCGCAAAGATGTCCACAAAGGCATCAGATGGTCCTCCCTGGGGACTGTATTACATAGATAGGGAGCCACAACTGAAAAGGCCCTCCCTCTGAGAGGGGACTGGAGAAGGGCCTCAGAAGATCTAAGGGTCCTGGTAGGTTTATACTGGGAGAGGTGTTCCAGAAGATACTGGGCTCCAGAGCTGTAAAGAGCTTTATAGGTCAAAACCAGCACTTTGAATTAGACTTGATGTAACTGAAACAGGATTGGTGTTGTATGCTCTGTTTGCCTTGTACCCATCAAAAATCTCACAGCTGCATTCTGCACTCATTAAAGCTTCTACACCAGTTTCAAAGGCAGCCCCACATAAAGCACATTCCAATAATCCAACCTTGAGATTACCAGACCATAGAGTACTGTAGCCAGGTTATCCCTATCCAGGTAGGGTGGCAGTTGGGTCACCAGCCTAAGATTATGGAAAGCACTCCGCACTACTGAGGCCTCAAGCAACAGCAATGGATTCACAAGAACCCTCAAACTACAAACCTGCTCGTTCAGAGGAAGTGTCTAGAGCAGGCCACACACCATTCAGCTAGTCAGAGAAACCACACACCAACAGCATCTCAATTTTGCCTGGATTAAGCTTCAGTTTATTGGCCTCATGCAGTCACAATAATCACAACCAAGCACTGATTCATCACATCTACTGGCCTCACCTGCAGAAGATGAAAAGGAGATATAGAGCTGCATGTCATCAGCACACCGATGACAATGCACTTCAAAACTCTGTATAACGCTGAGCAGTTTTATGTAGATGTTAAACAATATGGGGACAGAACCAACCCCTGTGGGACCCCATACTGGAGAACCCACAAAACTAAGCAGTGCTCCCCAAAGAACCACCTTCTGGAGCTGGCCATCCAAGTAAGAACAGAACCACTACAAATGCAATGCCCCCAACACCCAACTCAAGACAGTTGCCCCAGGAGGATACCACGGTTGATGGAGGATCAAGAGTCACACTCCTGTCTCTCTCTCAACACGGGTGACCAAGGCAGGTTCCATACCAAACTCAGGCCTGAATCCCAACTGAAATGGATCTAAAAAATCTGTCTTCTTCAAGAGTACCTGGATGTGGTTGGCAACCACCCTCTCAAGGCCCTTGCCCCCAAAGGGCATATTTGTCAGTGGTCTAAAATTATTAGGATCTTCCGGGTCCAGAGAAGGCTTCTTCAGGAATGGTTTTACTACTGTCTCCTTCAGACAGCCTGGGACCACTTCTTTTTTTGTTATATTACCACTTTTGTTATATATTTAAGGCTGGTAAATATAAGCTAGTATAGTGATTCCCAACCTGGGGGCTGTGACCCCCAGGGGGGCCACAAAGTAATTGGGGCCCCTGCAAACAGTAAAGAAATGAATTATTTTTTAAAAAAAGTCTTCACTCCCTGGATGCTCTCTGCTCCCCACTGGTGCTGCAGACTACACCTCCCCCTTGCTCCAAATAAGAGGGGAGGACTTTTGCTGGTGGCAGAGTGTCTTTAAAGTGTGCCGAGGACAGGTGTCTTTCTATAAAACATGTGGCAGTTGCCAAAGGAGGCTGAGGGTGGAGCTACCAGGCAAAAGAGGGGATTACTATCACTGACCCGTCTCCTTGCTGCTGACAATGCCCTTGCTCAGAACGAGGAGAGGGATTTTCGTGAAGCAGCCAGCCTGCCTGCCTTTCATGCCTCCTGCTTCGCTGCCACCTCTTTTTAAAAATCATTCTTTGTTAGAAAGATATAAAGATATAAAATTGTTAGAAAGATATAAAATGGACAAGAAAATGTATGGGTTTGAAATAAGTAAATCTGATTTTGAAATAGGTTTGTGTACAAATGATGAAAATACAATTGCGAAAATGTATAAACTCTTGCTGAAAATGGATATGGAAGAACAAGTAAAAGAGTGTATGGTAAAGTGGGCAAAAAATTTTGGTTATAACATACAAATGGATCAATGGGAAAATATGTGGAAAAAAGGCTTGAGATTTACATTATGCTATAATCTTAAAGAAATTTTTTATAAAATGATGTATCGTTGGTACATGACTCCAGAAAAATTGTCAAAAATGTATAGTAATGTTTCTAATGTTTGTTGGAAATGTAAACAACAAGAAGGATCATTTTATCATATGTGGTGGCTGTGTAAAAAGGCAAAATCATTTTGGGCACAGATAGGTAGGATGATGCAAAAAATCTTAAAGATAAATATTCAGTCAAAACCAGAATTTTTTTTTATTGGGTTTTATGGATAAACAAATAGAAAAGAAATATGGAAGAATAATATTATATATGATTACGGCAGCAAGATTATTATATGCACAAAAGTGGAAAATGGAATCAACACCAACAACGGAAGACTGGCTATTGAAATTAATGGACTTAGTAGAGATGGACAAATTGACATGTTTACTTAGAGAAAAATCGACAGACACATTTCTTAAGGAATGGAAGCCTCTCTTAGACTTTTTGTTGAAAGATCAAAATAAAATGATGATATTGGGATTTGACGATTAACTAAGATAGCCTATGGAAAAAAGTGATACTGTATGTATATATTAAGCGACAGGTTTGATATATATTATATACTTATAGCTGATCTGCGACAAATTGGAAGTCAACTATTTTATTTTTTTCTTTTGTTGTATTGTTATGTTTTTGTTGTTTGACTTTGTTTTGTTTGTCTTTTGAAAAATTTGAATAAAAATTATTAAAAAAAAAAAATCATTCTTATTTGCAAGGCCACCCAGATCTCACCTTTGGTCCAGATGGAGCCAAGGAGCAGTGAAGATGCTCAAAACTTGTTTGCCCCCCATCTCTGCGGCTAAGTGTGTTTGTCAGTGTCCCCCCCCTCTCTTCCACCTACACTCCACTCCCCCATCTCTCTCCAAGATGCTGCGGCAGTTGAGGGCTTCCCCCCTCCCATGTGCCTGAATGCATGCATGCTTGCAGGAGAGGCAAGTGCGCGCGCGCTGATCTATCTTCTGTTCCACTCTCATTCCTCAAGTGCATGCTAACCAAGTCATCAGTTCTGATGATCATCCCAAGGCCTAAAAGCACTAACCCCCACCTCAATCTATCCACCCTTTTGTCTTCACAATGTGGCATCCCCACCACAACCACATTGCTCTTTCTTGATTATTATTTTAAAAAGCAAAGCAGGTTGGCTGAAGTCCACATACTGCAGCTGAAATGTCTTTATTTATTTACTGCATTTATATCCCACCTTTCCTTCAAGTTGCTCAAGGTGGTGCACATGGTTCCCCCCACTTTCCATTTTATCCTTACACAGACCCTGTGAGATAGGTCAGGCTGAGAGACTGTGTCTGGTCCAAGGTCACCCAGTGGGCTTCATGGCTGGGTGGGGATTTGAACCTGGATCTTAGTCCAACACTGTAACCCACTGGTGTTAGGAGACAGGACTGTACATCTTCAGACTGTGTGTGAGGGGAGGGCTATACCAATATGATTGCACCTTTGCATTAAGAACAGAAAGCAACACCTCCATCTGCAGGGAGCTTTTAACGGAAAGGGATATTTGGAGATGTGATTTTGTCATGCACCATTTTTTTTTTCAATTAACAGAGACTAAAATTACAATTAGCATGGGGGGGTCACAAAAAATTTTGAGCATACAAAGGGGGTACCGTACTCATAAATGTTGGAACCTAGTATATAGCTTCTCCTGAGCTATGTCTGTACCTCCTGTATGTGGCACAGAGCATAAGAGTTTAGCTTGTTGTCCCTTCCTTTGTACCCTTTGTGACTTCTCCTATACCCCAAATTTCTGGCCTGAACCATTGTGCTAGGCTCCTTTTAGCGCCTCTAGATTTATCTGCAGCACAGATCCCCTGTTGTAGCCAAAGTGCAACACTTCTGTTTAACTAGCAAGCAAGTGTCCCACGCAGCACACGAATAGAGGGGTGGAAATGTCCTTCTTTATACTCCTCATCAGACAGACATGCAGGCCAGGAGGGAAAAAATGGTGAAAAAAACTTTTCTCAATTTTGTCCAATGGAAAATTAAACATTTGGGGCATTAATGAACAATTTTCTTTTAAAATGATTAAAATAGTTTTTAAAGGCAAAACCCTCAAATGATTTATAAGAATTATGTAAGACAGTCTGCAGTATTTAGCTGCAATGAGCTTACTTGGCTGAACCAAGCCCCCCATCTCAAACACAGGGTCAACCTGCCCTTGTGAAGCATGACTTGGAGAGGCAGTTTCACCACTGAGGAAAGTCTGAGTCCTCCCAGGAGTTAGTGGACAAAGCTGGACTGCTCCTACTGTGAAGTAGTGAAAAACTTCAATTAATTCAAACTGTTCTCCTCAAACTGCCCACAGGAAAAGAGTGAAAGTAAAGAGAAGCCAGAAAGAGGGTGCCAGCCTGCAAAATAACAACAACGCTGTCATTGAGCTGCTAGGCAGCAAAGAATCGAGAAGGGCTGCTCATCTCACTAAGATGGCAAGTGTCCTAATTTGCATATTCCTGCCTAGTAGAGTGGGTGTGACACCCCATTCATGGATCTCCTCCTCCACTGCAGGAAAATTATTCCCTTGATTGTGACTCTCTTGTACAGGGCTGGCTCCAGGCATCAGCTTGCCCTGGCCCCGGTGTGTGTGTGTTCACACGCCTATGCACGCCCCCCCTACCCCCTCACCTGTCTAATCTTTACCACTGCCCTTAATGAAGATGGCAGCTGCGGTTTCCCTAAGGGGAATGAAGCCTCCGCCGCCATCTTTGTTGATTGCACATGTGCGTGCTATGCACGCACATCTCTGCCATCAACTAAGATGGCAGCAGTGGATTCAGTACCTTAGGGAAGCTGCGGCCGCCATCTTCATTAAGGGCAATGCTAAAAAGCCGTCTGACAGGTAAGTGGGGGGCGTGGGGGGGTGCAGATAGTGGAAGGGGAGTGGAGGGCCCCTCATGGGCTCCTGTAGCTCCGGGGCCCTCGGGCCAGTGCCCAACCTGGTCGCCCTTTAGAACCAGCCCTGCTCTTGTAACTGCTTGGAGGAAAGCAGAGAGGAAAGGGAAACAGGGCAAGCCTAGAGGCTTTATGGATTAATGAAAGATATATATGCCAAGGAGGGTAAATGTATTGGCCAGTAAAATTAAGTTCTTTATTACCTTCCATATAAAGTAGTAGTGCTGTTTTTAAAGAAAAAGTAATATTTTATTAAATTTCAAGAATTTACAACATGCTCTTCATCTATACCAGGAGTGGGGAAATGTTTTCAGTCTGAGGGCCACATGGACAACTTCCAGAGGGTGGAGGTAGGGGCACAGGCAAAAGTCAACAAGACCAGAAGCAAATGTGGACGGAACAATGGATGTGACTCTTATCGTTGTACAGTAAACTACATTCCAGACACACAATTGCCAGACGTTTCTATCCATACACACCCTCCAATGCAGGCAAGCAAGAGGCATTATCACAGTTTAAGGACATATTTCACCCCAGCAAAACCACTTGAGGAGGATGCTTAGCAGGACTGGCATGGGGAGAGGGGATGTAGTCTGGGCAGAGACCGGAAACCAGATAAAAGAGTCCTTCATTCGTTTCTGGGCTTGGGATTCCCTACCCGAGCTATAGAAATACCAGGTTGGGGTAGAGGACATATAATTTTAAAAATCCAAATTATAAAATAAACAGCAATACAAAGAAAAATACAGCATCAAACAGGGCAGCTAAAACAACAGATCAGGTTAAATAATGATTAACCTACAAAACTTAAAATGATTGGGCATATGAATACATCCTACCCTGCACGTTAATGCCAGTAAGAGGAGAGCATCATTATGGAGAAGGGCTCTATTCCACATCAGCACATAGCAAGCTTTCCCCAATGGTAGACTAGAGAAGATCCCCTTCTGAAGACCTCAAAACGCAGGCATTCTCCTGCCCAGAGTGCAAGATGCGAGATGGAGGCGAGACTGGAAGTAATTCTTGTTTTATTAAAGTAACAATTACATCAAAAGCAGTGCGCTTCATAGACCTAACTATGCTGACTCACTGATCCTAACTAGGCTAACTAGACATTCTCTGCAGCATATGGAGGAAGTTGACTCAGCACCCCAATCAGGGGGGCACCGCCTTAAACAGGGAAGGTCTTAGCCTGTAATCTTTGACTCCTGTGAAGTACCACCTTCTGACCATCCCGCTTCTCGCATTGTCTTGCAAGGGGCAAAAGGGTGCAAGCCTCAATCTGCCCATCTGACAGCAAAGGCTCACTAGGTGCTGGCTCAATCCTGGGGGGCAGGTTGGCAGGGAATCATTTGAAGTGCCAGATGGGGAACCCTGGGGGGGGGTGGAGCTGGCGGGTGTGCCAGATTGCTTGCCAACGGCTCTGTTGGAGTGCTTGGTCGGAGTGGGAGCCGCGTCGAAGGGAGGGCTGTCTGTGGGAAATTGCGGGCTGTCAGCATCTCCCCCTCCCTCAATGTTCTCAAAAACCTAGTCCTCCTCCTCCTTCGAGACCTCTTCCTGATCCACCTGGGGCTCGACATCATCCCCCCCCCCGCACTATTCTGCTCCACCCCCTGGGCATGGGCTTGTTCAGGTAGGCATTGTACAATTCTCTCACAGAGATGCTGGAGGAATTGCAGTCAGCCAAGATCTACACCAAGCTGGACTTGAGGGGAGCTTACAACTTGGTGCAAATCAAGGAGGGGGGCGAGTGGAAGACTGAGTTCAAGACCCGCTATGGCCAGTTCGAATACCTGGCGATGCCCTTCGGACTATCTAGTCCGCAGGGGGTCTTTCAAAACGTCATGAACGACATCTTTAGGGACTCCCTGGATCGATTCATGATCGTGTATTTGGACGATATTCTGATATATTCGGACTCCCCGGAGGATCACGAAGAACATGTATGGGCAGTGTTGCAGCGCCTCCAAGAACATTGCCTCTATGCCAAGTTGGAGCAGGGTAGGTTCCACTGGACTACATGGGAGTGTTTTGGGTATCACATTTCGCCATCCGGGGTGGAGATGGATCCGGGCAAGATCCCTTGCCACCTGTTAGAATCAAGTCTCCCATGGGGCTACCCTCCCGTTATGGTGGCCAGAGCGACCAGCTCACCACGTTCCTTGCCCAGTGTGAATCATACATACAGGTTCGTCAAGCTGAGTTCCCGACCAACAAATCAAAGGTGGCCTTCATCATCAGTCTTCTGGAAGGAGAAGCCGCCAAATGGGCCACCCCATAGCTAATCAGAAATAATCCCGTCCTGGGTCAATACACCGCCTTCATCGCTGCCACCAATGAGATGTTTTGGGTTCCCCAGCGGAAAGACACCGCCAGCTAGGAACTCTGAAACAGGAAAAGGGATCCATGGGAGTCTACACTAATACAATGGTAAATGTGGACTTTTCACTGCCGCACCCCCTCCGCAGGGGTGATGGACCTATTAGAACGGTCCGCCCCAGGCGCCTGATGGATCCTGATGGATTCCTGACTGCGCTAGGGGAATTGGAACCTGCTGAAGGCCGCCCGGTCGAAACCCTGGTGATGGAGTGGAATGGAAGGATCACCGGGGCGTTAGACTGGGTGGCTCCAAAACGTCCTCTCCCCCTGAACAGAACTCAGTTAGCGCCGTGGTATACACCACGGCTGCGTACTCTGAGACAGGAGGTGAGACGACTAGAACGCCGGTGGCGGAAATCCCGCTCCGAAGGTGTCCGGACACAAGTTAGAGCAGCAAGTTGCCTACCAAGTGGCAATAAAGACAGAAAAGAAGGCTTTCTTTACTGCCTCTATTGCGTCTGCAGAGTGCTGTCCCAGGAGGTTATTCCAAGTGGTCCGAAGCCTGGTCGGTCCAGTTGCTCAGGAACCCTTGGAACAGTCAAAAGCCTCCTGTGACACTTTGGCTAAGCACTTCGCTGATAAAATCGAACGCTTACGGAGCTCGATCCCGTGCACCGTGGATACGGTGGATGATCCAGAGTTGGCCAGTTGCACGCCGGTATGTTTGGATCATTTTCAGCCTCTCTCTTCTGAGGATGTGGACAAGGTGCTCTCGACTGTAAAGCCTACCACCTGTCTAACTGACCCTTGCCCATCGTGGCTCATTATGAGCTGCAGAGAGAAGTTGGGTGAGGGGATTAAGGCGGTGGTAAACACATCCTTGAAAGAGGGTGTGATGCCATCAGCCCTCAAGGAGGCAATTGTAAAGCCCATCTTGAAGAAGCCCTCCTTGGATCCCCAAGTTTTTAATAACTTTCGCCCAATTTCGAATCTACCATTCTTGGGCAAGGTCATTGAGCGAGTGGTGGCTAATCAGTTGTCGGCACACTTGGATGAAACAGATTACTTAGATCCATACCAATTGGGCTTCAGGACTGGTCACGGAACTGAAACAGCCTTGGTCGCTCTGGTAGATGATATGAGGAGGGCATTAGATAGGGGAGAATTCACCTTTCTTGTTCTCCTTGACCTTTCAGCGGCTTTTGATACTGTTGACCACAGTATACTTTTATGTCGCCTGGAGGGATTGGGAATAGGAGGCACTGTATTACGGTGGTTCCGTTCCTTTCTCTCTGACAGGTACCAACAAGTGGCATTGGGGGAGGAGGTTTCAGACCCTTGGCCTCTACATTGTGGTGTGCCACAGGGTTCTATCCTCTCTCCCATGCTATTTAACATCTATATGAAGCCACTGGGGTCAATCATCAGGAGGTTTGGGTTGCAGTGTCACCAATATGCGGATGACACTCAGCTCTATCTCTCGTTTAAATCTTCACCAGAGTTGGCTGTGAAGACCGTGTCCAAATGCTTGGAGTCCGTGAGTGGATGGATGGGAAGGAATAGGCTGAAACTGAACCCCGACAAGACCGAGGTACTACTCATGGGGGACAAGAGAAGGTTGGGATCTGTTGACCTGAAGTTCAATGGGGTGAGTCTACCCCTGAAGGACCAGGTCCGCAGCCTCGGAGTTGTGCTTGATTCCAGGCTGTCCATGGAGGCTCAGATTTCAGCAGTGAGCCGGGCAGCTTGGTATCAACTACACCTTATACGTAGGCTGCAACCCTACCTTCCTGATCATCAGCTCCCACTGGTAGTACATGCCTTGGTCACCTCTCGATTAGATTACTGTAATGCGCTCTACATGGGGCTACCCTTGAAGATGGTCCGGAAACTACAACTTGTTCAAAATGCGGCGGCTCAACTACTTACAAACAGTCGTCGCCGGGACCACATCACGCCAGTGTTGTTCGATCTACACTGGCTTCCAGTTGTTTTCCGGGCCCAATTCAAGGTGTTGGTATTAACCTTTAAATCCCTATACGGTCTCGGCCCGGTCTATCTAAAGGAGCGCCTACGCCACCAATTATGCCGCCCAACAAGATCGGCCACACAAGGCCTTCTCTCAGTCCCGCCAACCAAATCAGCTAAGTTGGTGGGAACTAGAGAGAGGGCCTTTTCAGTGGCGGCCCCCACCCTCTGGAACTCCCTCCCACAAGATCTTCGGCACGTCTCTTCCCTGCATATGTTCCGCAAGGCCATAAAGACCTGGCTTTTTCAACAGGCTTTTGGGACTTCTGGGGAGGCTTAATGTTCTTATGTTTGAAATGCCTCCTACTCTGTATTCTGCTGTTATTATAATTTATAATTTATATTGTTATAGTGTATTTTAGTGTATTGTATTTCGCTGTATTTACTATATGTACGTCGCCTAGAGTGGCCATTGGCCAGATAGGCGACACACAAATTAAATTTTATTATTATTATTTATTACATTCCGTGTCTTAGCCAAAGAGACTGACTACAATGACCCAGCCTTGATGTACTTCTATCGGAATGGCCTGAGCCTGGAGGTGTTGGACGAGTTGGCATGGACCTTCCCACCCGGTACTGTCGGAGCTGATCCAGTTGTGTCTGCAAATTGATAGCCATCTCGAGGGCAGTCGTTTGGAGCACAAAGCACAGCCGCTCCGTTCCCAGGGACCTTTACCTCTCCCCCACATCCGTTATCCTCCTAGCGTGGGAACCTCGACCTTGTCGAGGGTGGAGCCCATCCGAATTGGTAGAGCTCAACCATGCTTGTCGGAGGAGGAGAAGCGCAGGAGGGAGGGACTATGCCTATACTGCAGAAAAGGGGGACACCTGTCCTGAGGGTGCCCTTCCAAAATCGAAAAGGCCCTGGTGCCAGAAAACTCCAAATCCCAGCTCTCATAGAGGCTGAAGAGTTGGGAGCCAAGCCAAAGAAGCAGCCTTATTAGGAGCCCCTCCCGTCGCAAGCCACCCTACTCATGCCGGTGCGACTGACTTTACCCTTGGGACAGAGCTTCCAAGCCAAGGCCATGATAGGGGAAAGTTGGGTATTGTTGACCTGGAACTCAATGGGGTAAGATTGCCCCTGAAGCATCAGGTCCGCAGCCTCGGGGTTATTCTTGATTCCAAGCTGTCCATGGAGGCTCAGATTTCGGCAGTGAGCCGGGCAGCTTGGTATCAGCTACACCTGATACGGAGGCTGCAACCCTACCTCCCTGCTCATCAGCTCCCACTGGTAGTGCATGCCCTGGTCACCTCTCGACTGGACTACTGCAATGCGCTCTACGTGGGGCTACCCTTGAAAACGACCTGGAAACTACAGCTGGTACAAAATGCGGCGGCCCGTCTGCTTACAAATAGCCACCGCCGTGATCACATTACGCCGCTGTTAGTTCATCTACACTGGCTTCCAGTTGTTTTCCGGGCCCAATTCAAGGTGTTGGTATTAACCTTTAAAGCCCTATACGGTCTCGGCCCAGTTTACCTGAAGGAGCACCTCCAGTACCACCAACTTAGCCGCCTGACTAGATCAGCCACGCAGGGCCTTCTCTCAGTACCACCAACGAAAACAGCTAGGTTGGTGGGAACTAGGGAGAGGGCATTTTCAGTGGCGGCCCCCACTCTCTGGAACTCCCTCCCGTTCGATCTTCGACATGCCCCTTCCCTGGATGAATTTCGCCGAGCATTAAAAACCTGGCTCTTTGGACAGGCCTTCGGGACCTCCGGGGTGGGCTAAGCTTCTTATCACTATTACTGAATGCCCGTTGTTTACACACTGTTTTATGCTGTAATTTAATCCTTTATTGTCGACTGTATTGTATTGCTATGTATTTTAAATTGTATTTTAAATTGCAATTTACTGGAATTTAATTGTGTACGTCGCCTAGAGTGGCTTTGGCCAGATAGGCGACACAAAAATTAAATTATTATTAATTATTATTATGATTGACAGTGGAGCTTCGTCGAGTTTCATGGACTGGGACTTTGCCTGCGAGCAGGGTATACCCTTTCAGATGCTTGAACAGCCCTTGTTCATCGAGACCATTGATGGGCGACCCCTAAAGTCAGGAACTGTGACCAGAGCGACAGAGATGTTAGGGATGGAGATCCCAGGGCACATGGAAGAACTGTCATTCTATGTGGTGTCCCTGCCCCATCTTCCCGTGGTGTTGGGAATGCCATGGCTGGTACAGCACAATCCAACAATTCTCTGGGACAAGGCGGTGGTGGTGTTCACCTTGAAGTTTTGCCATCAGCCCTGCCAGCCTCAGAAAAAGCCAGGTCTAGATGTTGTGGCTGGAGCGGTTCTGCAGGAGAGGGCTCCTTTGCCCAAGAAATATGAAGAGTACTGAGATGTGTTTGACAAAAAGGAAGCTGACCAACTGCCCCCCCATCCCCCGTACAACTATGCCATCAACCTGATGCCAGGGGTGTGCATTCCGTCTGGAAGGATCTACTCCTTGTCGGAGCTGGAGCTGGTGGCACTGAGAGAATTTCTGGACACAAACCTGAAGAGGGGGTTCATTCGACCCTCTCAGTCCCCAGCAGGAGCACCTTTGTTGTTCGTTAAGAAAAAGAATGGGGAATTACGTCCATGTAATGACTATCGGCCGCTGAATCAAATCACCTTTCCCATGGGGCGCCTGGCTGGGAAATGTCTGGTGGAGCAGGCGCCACCTGTGATGTGGGCGCAGGCACTGTGGGTGTGTCTACCGGAGCAGTCTCCAACAGGGCAGTCTCTGTCACCCGGAGTTGAGATATCAATGACAGGGATCTGCATGCTCTGTGATCTCTCCCTGCTGCTAGTCCCCCCAACTCATCATCCCAGTCCTCAATGTCAGAGTCTGGCATCTCGAAGCCTCCCCTCCCAACCTGGGTCACAACACTATCACTACGCCTTCAATTTCAATCCTCCAGAGTCGATCCAGCAGAATACCACTGAGATCCATGAGAATCAACAGGGTCATACTCTCCTGGTCTCTCTCAAGACAGTCTCAGTGACAAATCTGAGCTTGAACCTGGACTGAAATGGTTTCAGATAATCTGCTTTATTTAACTATGCTTGGAGATGAACCACTACCTTCTAAAGAACTTTGCCTCAAGAGGGGATTTAAGTGACTGAGTAACAGTTACTGCAATCACCTGAGTCCAATAAGGGCATCTTCAGGAGTGGCCACACAACTGCATTGTTCAAGGAGGTTGAATCACTCCCTCATACAAATAAGAATTCATCACCTTTTGTACCCACCCAGTCAATCCCCTCCAGTTAGGTGTTAATAGCCAAGAAGGCCAAGGGTCAAGCATACAGGTAGCTGGCCAAAACCCTCCAAGCACCATCCTCAGCCATACTGACCGAAATTAATCTTCAATAACAGGACTAGATAGTGCTCCAGATATCTCCACACAGCCTGTATCAAGAGTGCATCAAGTTCAACACAAATATGAGTGACTCTACCCTCAAATTGATCATAATAGTCTTCTAGAACCTCCCTACCAGGGCCTGCTTTCAATAACACATTTACCACATGGAAGAGTTCTGCTGGGTGGCTACCTGAGGATGCAACGGTGATAGAAAAAGTGAAATTGCTTCACCACTGTCACTGCCAAAAAGTAGGCACGATGATGCACTCTTATTTGTGTTTGGTCATAGAAGCTTTGAGATTTGCACCACTTGTATTCCAGTTATCATCCTGCCTGTTTCACAGACCCAAAGCTCTCTAGAAAACCAGGAAATTGACTGGGCTTCACACAACTGAAGGTTCTGAGGGAGAGGGGCAAGCAAGGTCAGCTGCTCTTGATGAACTTGGAATCCCTCTTGAAGTTGATCCAATTGTAAACATTGGTGGGTTGGAATGGGAATGCAGACGTGAAGGCAGACATTCTAGCATGCATGATGGCTGCATAAAAGACAGCCATCAGGAGTAACAGGCACAACTGTATGGCAGCAAGACAGGACTGATGATCTAAAGAAAGATGAAATGAATGCAAGAAGTTGGGAGGGTTATTTTGTTCAGATAAGGCTAAAAAACAGAGAAAAAGCTGAAGAACGTGGAAGGGAGTTAAGTTACACAAAGGGCTGGCCGAAAACACTATGTGTAGCTTGGAATTAATTTGAATGCTGTTTAATGAGAGTACCAAAAGAAACCTTGAGATGAATAGGATCCTGACCTTTCTTGAAAGTGAGATTCACCAGGTACACTTTGAAGTAAGAACACAAGGGGTTTCTATAATGAAAATTTACAAAGGTGCTTGGGGGTTATCAGTACAACAGCTTTTTCTATCTCATCTGTCTTTTTCTGGTCCCAAGGAGGAGCTCATGGTGCACAGTAAGGCATCAAGGCAGGTATGTTGTTATAGCACCATGGAGCACTCCATATGAGTAACTTGCTCCAAGGAGGGCTGGAGGTGCACAGAGGCCTTTTGTGCCTCTGCCTCCAGTCCACCTCTCCTACGCTTTACCCCCTTTGTTGGACACCTGCAGTCTCTTGACAGGTCAATGCTTCTCCTTCACTCAGTGACTTCTTAACAGGTGCATTCCCTGTGCTGTTTAACTGATGGTGAGGAATTTGGTTCATTAAAAGGAAAAGTTGCCCATGTGAGTCCTGCCTCTGGTTTGTGGGGTTCGGTTCAGCAGCCTCCTGCCTGCTAGCCTAGGTTCAATAGGCCCGTAATCACCAGCATCAGGTTCAAACCAAGGAAAGTAGTCCAGCTCCTCAAGACAGTAGCCCTCTAGCCACTTATGTAGTGTCCTGGTCACTAAGTCATAACATAACCACTCTATAGTGAGACTAAGGCTGACAGGAGCACCAAGCTATATAAACTGAAAATTCCTCCAGAGCATTCAGAAATCCACTAGGAAGGAAGATGGAATTAAGTGATTTGTTTTTTTAAAAAAAGTGTATACATGTATTGTAATAATACATATAACAAAAATTCATATTGAACAAAGTTTAAATCAACAAAAATAAATAATGAAGTTCAGAAAGTATATTGCAGCTTCACTGCGTATAAGTCATTCTAATAAGTTACTTTCCCCCCTGCCACACACATACTATCACGGGTGAATTAAAGTCAATCCTCTTTCCCCCTCCTTTTCATCAGAAGAAACCCTTCCCTTACATACCTTCTCAAAGCTTTTGAGTTTGATTTCATACTGTAGTTCTGCGTCTGGAGGGACCTGAAACTTTTGTTTCCCAGCACTTCCAAAGCCATAGCTGTAAGAGAAATGAGAAACTTCTAAGAGACCGATCAGCCTGTTCCTTCTCCTTCAAAATGCATCATCACATCACCCACCTCTCAATCAATGAGTTTTAAGGCAGAGGCTCCCAAGGATACATCCAATCCCCAAAGTTAGGCTTATTTGCACTGGCAAGTATTAGGGTGTGTCTCATGCAGTCAAGTATGGTATGTGCCAAGATTGCTTCAAAGCAAGGAGTATACCTGGGCTTGAGATACACCACAGACTCTTCCAACTTCTCCATTTTCTGCAGGGCTTTGTCCAAGCCAGGAGGAAGGTCATAGTTTTCTCCCTCTCCTACTTCAAACCGCAGCTCTCGTTTGTCAAATAGTCTGTCTCCATGGTGACCTTCTATCTCAACTGGTACAAAAAATTGTATGTTAAATGGGACTATTTATTTATTTATTATATTCAATAGTTGCTTTTCTACACACATTTGCACTCGCAGCAACTTACAATAAAAAGTAATATATATTTGTAAAAAGTTTTAAAAAACAGTATCTAAGTCTACAGAACAGAAGCCCTCCAAAAGCCTTCCAAAGTTAAGATTACTAGGATTGTGTATATTATCCACTCTCAATACTTTAAAGCACTATATCAATACTAAGCATGATTATCTAGCATGATATGAAAGGAGATGGAGGGATAATGATTTACCCTAAAAGGCAGGCTACAAATCTATTAAGTATCTAATCTCACAAGGTGGCTTGCTACACAGTCAACAACAACTAACAGTATACTAACATTTCAGATTATTAAAACAGTAACAGAGCAACATTAAAAATAGGAGCAGCAGAATAAACAATTAGAAAAACACAGCACCCTAAAATTACCCCAAAGTGGACAGGAACAAAAGCATCTTTGAGGTAGGAATGAGGAACCTACAGCCCTCCAGATATAGTTACAACTCCCATAATCCCTGGTTATCGGAGAATGAATTCTTCCAGGTCCATGGATATAGGTCTTTCTTTTTTCCGACCACTAAGAAACACCATTTTGGACGAGGTATAGGCGAGTTAGCTACTTTGATCTCAGTTGATATCAGAGGCTCCACATCTGTATTACCTGATTTCTATTGTAGGGATGCTTCTCTTCCAGCCCTGATACAATGCCCCAACAGGACAACTTTAATCTGTCTTAATACCTATATCCCGCCAATTTACTGATCTCCTTAGATCTGTGGGCTAAATTCAACAATCTATTGAGTTCTATTAACTCCAATCATCCCACAACAACTCTTATTATAATGGACAATTTGAATTTAACAGTTTCCTTAAGCCCCCATTTTCAGAATATATGGATTGGAAAGATTTTTTCCTTTGGGACATCTTTCCAAGGATAGCTGTCTGAACCATCACAGGAAACATTTATTTAAGTTTACCTATAATCATAATCTTGATTATTATTTACCATAATAAATGGTAGCCACTGGCTGTAAAATTGATCTAGAGGCAATTTTATACACACTGATAAATCAGAGGCATGTGTTATTGACTATTTTATTGTTAGTCTTTCTCTACTAGCTTCCATGAAATAAATTGGTATTTTGGATCGTATACTGATCATTATCACCTTACACTTTTATTAGATTTCAACATTGCTGGATCTCAGCCTGCTCATTAACATAACTGGAACGGAAATGTTCTGGGGACTAGAAGACTGAGATGGTCTGAGTCCCTCTCTCAGTCTCTGAATAACTTTTTGAGGATTGAAGAATTAATATTATTTCGTTCCCATTCTCTTTTGGGAGACCTTCCTCCCCTAATTATGTATAAACAGATGGCAGACAGCCTGAAATCTTTTCTAACTACAGCTTGTACCCCGTATCAGAGTTCTGGTTTATCTTTCTCGTGGTTCCTTCCATAAGGACTGCCAGAATGCCAAGAGAACTGGCTAAATTTTTTAAATTGAAAATGGAAGTAGCCACTCAACAGCTCATTAAATTTAGATCATTTCATAGATGTCTCACTATTAAAAAACCCCAAACAAGAATATAACAGAATTAAATCTCCCATTTGGGCCAGGCTGCTAAAGGAAAAATGAGTGCACATTTTGGAATATTGCTGCCAACAGCCTGGCTGAGATGAGGGATTATGTACATTCAGATTTCAACTGATGACTACACCAACTATTTTACTAAATTATATAGCTTTTCATCACTTTCTCTCCCTTTTGTAGATTACAGAGTTCTCCCTAACAGGGATCCAGTAACCATGTACAGTTAAATTCCTGATTTATTTGATCAAGCTCAATAAGGCCTCAGTTGAAGATTTTTTGCCCCTGAACTGTTTAAAATATATCCTTACTGATGGGCTCCTTTTTTTTACTAACTTGACTGGCTTAATTCCTCCAGGCTGGAAACTGTTTGTGGTTTAATTCCCCCCAAGGTATTTCTTTCTAACCCAAACTGGTGGGC
Source organism: Rhineura floridana (assembly GCF_030035675.1). Taxonomy (NCBI): domain Eukaryota; kingdom Metazoa; phylum Chordata; class Lepidosauria; order Squamata; family Rhineuridae; genus Rhineura; species Rhineura floridana. The sequence goes on along the minus strand of NC_084487.1, from coordinate 132,620,364 downwards.
CCCAGTGCTGGCTTCCCTTTTCTCATACATCAACGCCACCGGAGAAATTCCTTCAGGTTGGCGATCCAGCATAGTGGTTCCTATCTTCAAGAAGGGTGATCCCACGGACCCGTGAAATTATAGGCCAATCAGCCTTTTAGACATTACCTCTAAATTATATGGAAGGTACCTTTTAAATAAACTCCTTACTTGGGAGTCTAGATGTACCATCCTTCATGAGGAGCAAGCAGGGTTCAGAAAAGGCAGGAGTACCATCGACCAGGTATACGTACTCCAACATCTTATAGAAAAGACCACGAAAGGCCCAAATAAATTTTTGTATGTGGCCTTTGTAGTTTTTACTGCTGCTTTCGACCTCATAGACAGGGACTTACTTTGTCAAAAATTAAATCAGACTAATATCAATAAGAGATTGCTGCATCTTATCCGTGCCCTTCATCAGGCGAACACACGAGTGCACTTGGGTCCTCAGGGGCTGCTTACCAGGGAGGTCAAGGTAGAAAAAGGGGTGAAACAGGGTTGCATTTTGGCGCCCTTTTTATTTAATTTTTTTATAAATGATATCATTCCCTCAATGGCCTCCTCGTCTCCCCCCCCCTCAATCGGACGACGCAAAATTCCCCTTCTGCTTTACGCCGACGTCTTGGCTTTGCTCTCATTAAGTAAGATTGGCCTAAAAATGATGCTCACTCACTTGAACATCTATTGTAAGGAGCACCACTTGAATATTAATTACAGCAAAACCAAGATCGTGATTTTTGGTAACAAAAGAAAACCATCTAGCTGGTCAATTGCCGGTCATTCGCTGGAGCGGTTCGTTCATCCAAGTACCTGGGTATTTGCCTTAGTGAAAACCTCTCGTGGAAACCTCACGCTAGGGTACTAAACTTATCGCCACCAGAACACTAGTTCAACTTAAAAGGTTCTTTTATGGCAGGGGCGGACAATTGGTTCCCCCACTGCTTAAGGTTTTTGTTGCCAAGGCAGTGGCTTCCATACTCTATGGGGCTGGACTCTGGGGAGCATCTGCTAAGCAAGAGTTAGAACCCATACAAAACAAGTTCATGAGACAGGTTTTAGGGCTTCCCTCGGGAACCCCTGCAGCTCATCTTAGAGCAGAACTTGGTCTACCTCCCCTTGCGGCTAGAATAGATTTAGCCTTTTTTAGATACTGGTGCAGAGTAATTCGTACGCCTGACAACTCTCTCGCCAAACTCTGTTGGCTTGAGCAGTCGCCCAAGAGTGGATGGGTCCGTACTAGCCAGGAATTGTTGGCCCAATGCAACATCTCATTGGGCGAGCTCTCGAACTTTAGCCCACAAGCCCTCAGGAGTCGGGTCTTCGACTGCGCAATAGGCCAAGATCGGGTATCTATCGTACTAGCCACCTTTTCCATCTGGTACCCTCAAATTAAACTAAATCATGCTAGATCAGGGTACTTGGACCTTCTTACACATCCCTCTCTTCGCAGAGCATTTTCCGAACTGAGATTCCAACTGATGCCCTCTGCCTATTTAGCAGGGAGGTATCAAGGTATTCCCACTGAAGAGCGGAAATGCATTGCAGGGTGTAACACTGTCGAAGATATTATCCACTACTTGTTACAGTGCCCACTATACGACGGTCCCTGACAGAAATTTATTAATTCCACCTCTGCCAAATGTCCCCAGGAGCTAGTGGTGGAGCTTTTAATCGATAACTGCAATCATGTGACTACTTTAGTCGCCAAGTATGCCCTGGCAGCAAAGAAACTACGCGCTGCCCATTTTCAATATTTAAATGACAATTGTCATATCTAATTTGTTGGCCATTAACCCGGATTTTTAATTTTTTTTTATAACTTTGTGTACTTCATCTGTATTTGTATTTGCGATGGCCATTGGCTAAAAGCAATAAAATTGATTGATTGATTCTGGTTTATCCTATTTTTAAAAAGGGCAACAGTTCAATTAGTCTGTAGGATATCCTTCTAAAATATTTGCCACTTTTCTACTTAATAAGCTGCAGGAGTGGGTCTCCTGCAATTGTATCTTGCCTGAAGAGCAAGCTGGGTTTAATATTTCCTATTCAACCACTGATAATTGCTGTACTCTTCCACCTTATTCAGAAAACTCTTAAAAACAACCCAAGACTTTTTGCAGCGTATGTTGATTTATCATCAGCTTTTGACTCAATAAAAACTGTCTGTGGGCCAAACCGCATGCCCTTGATATAGATCCCAAGCTGCTGGTGTGGCTGCAAAATTTGTATCAAGATATTATTGTTAAAATCACAGTAGACAGGAACGGTCTTCTATTTGACTTCCTTCATAGTTGGGATTGGGTCAAACAGGGATGTGTTTGGGCATCCCCTCTTTTCAACCTTTATGTTGATGATTTGGTAAAATGGGTTGGGAATTTGGATGCATGTCCACCTGCCATAGGAAAAAGAAAAATCAGTATTTTTTATATGCAGATATGGTTATATTATCCCTGTCCAGAGGTGTCCAGTGGTTGTATTTGGCAAGAGATCTCCCACATTTAAATGGGTAATTTCTAATAACCCTATTCAACGTACTAAATCACTTTGCTATTTAGGAGTCCATTATGTAGCAAATTCTTCTTGGAAGGTCCAGCAGAATGCTATTCTTATTAAAGGAAGACATCTTGTTGGAGCTATTTTCAAGTCTTTTTATGCAAAGGGTGGGCAACTGGTCAGTCCAGTCCTTAAAACCTTTTTGGCTAAAGCTGTTCCCGCCATGTTATATGGTGCAGAGCGCAGATCTCACTCAGTCATTAGCCTACGAGTTGGAGATAGAAATGTAAAATTTCTGGAAATTTTGAAGCCATGGAAAAAACCATGGTTTTTTTCCTGGTTTTTCCCCCAGAAAAAAATGGAAATTTTCTGAAAAATTGAAAAAATGCAATATTAGCACTTTTTACAGATTGAAAGTCACTTTGTTTCTTCAGGAACATCAAATTTAATTATGTACAAGTTGGTGTGGCATAAAATTATCACATTTGGTATATTAAAACTACATTTTATTCTATTATTACAAATTGAATTTACTTTTTTAAATTTTTACTTTTTTGGGTAACACATAGATCTACAAGATCCTGAACTGTAAAGAACACCTGAACTGTAAGGAACCTCTTTCGTTTTGCCAGTTTATGAGGAGAAGGCAAAAAACAATTAAAAAAAACCAGAAGAAACCATCAACATTAATAACAAAGAAAATTATTTATGTCTCCGCTAGTCCTCCACAGTGTCAAGACATAAAGCATCCATTCCCATAAAAACAACTGAGAAAAAGGGGGGGAGCAAGATTCAATGAAACATTTTATTCATCATGCTAGAATAAAACATTCCATAATCAATTATTTCTTCAGTTTTTTAATTTTTCAGAAATTCAGAAGTTCAGGAAAGACTTTGGGAAAAAACATTTTTTTCCTGAATTTTTCTGGTTTTTCCCCAGCCCTTCACATCTCTAGATCCACCAGGCTATTCTTATGGAGGGCCACAGAGTCCCCATTCTTATTTTAAGGGTCTCCTAAAGGCCAACAAAGAACGTGTCATACATATTTCCCTGGGGAAATGGAAATGGACTGCCTTCAAGTCGATTCTGACTTATGGCGACCCTATGAATAAGTTTTTCATGATAAGCAGTATTCAGAGGTGGTTTACCATTGCCTTCCTCTGAGGCTGAGAGGCAGTGACTGGCCCGAGGTCACACAGTGAGCTTCATGGCTGTGTGGGGATTCAAACCCTGGTCTCTCAAGTTGTAGTCCAACACTCTAATCACTATGCCACACTGGTTCTCAGACAAGGAGTCAAAACTGAGAAGGCCCTCTCCCTCGTCACCACCTGAGCCTCCCTCAAGAGGGGGGACTTGGAGAAGGGCCTCAGAAGAAGACCTAAGGGTCTGGATAGATAATACCAAGTTGATGTACGATTACTGCATTAATATGAGTCAAATGGTTTCAAAATCATAAGTTGCAGTCAAGTTGAATTATACCATCACCTTGCATCAGGAAAACTATAATTCAGTAAGCATGTTTATGTAATATAATTCAACAATTTTTCTTTTTTTAAAAAAAAGGAAGCTCTAGGATAACAGAACAAAAAGCTTCTAGTTTAAGAGAATTAATGCACTTATAACCTTATTCATGCTGTCTTAAGCATAAAAAATGTCAGTTAAGGCACCTGCCTCAACATCTCCATCTATCATTTTTTTGCTGGTACTCACTCTCTACCATGGCTCCCTCATTGGGTTTGGAGTAGCCTTCTCCCTTTTTACGAATTCTTCGGATTATTCCACCATCTTCATCATCTGTGAGGTCTTTCCCCTTGAACTCAAACAGTTCTATCTAGAGGAAAGAACAGAACAATGCTAACTCAGATTTAGCCCATAAAAAATAATGGTAAAAATCTGGAGGGTTTATTTTATCACAGAAAACAGAAGGAAAAGCAGCATTAACAGAAAGAGGTAGTCTTCCTAAATAATTCTCTGTTGAGAAACTGCCCAACATTTATTATTTAAAATTTAAATAACCATCCTTTAAAACTTAAAAAAGGTGTTTCAAATTTTAAAACAGATAATTTGATGCCAAACAAAGATAAAATAAAAATGAACAAGAAAAAAAAATTGCATTTTTAAAAATGGTCCATTGGGTAGTACCATGACAGGAGTATTCAGCTAACAGGATATTAGAATAGGTACTTAAGGGAATGCCTTCTCTCATAAGAGTCCCTTTCCATTACCACTCTCCTTCAAGTGCCGGTGTAGGAAAGCTAGAGGTAGCACCCTCAAACGGATTTTTTTTTTCAAATAGGTAAGCAACTTCTCTTGCAGTTTGTAGGTAGTTGGCTAAACAATTTTAACTGGGAAGACATTTTGAAAGTCTTAAACTAATACTGTTTTAATGCCATTAAGATCTTTTACTGTATCACTTGGACAACTTTTCTGTTTTATTTATGGATTTGGTTTTCATAGAATAGCAGAGTTGGAAGAGGTCTATAAGGCCATCAAGTCCAACCCCCTGCTCAGTGCAGGAATCCAAATCAAAGCATTCCCAAAAGATGGCTGTCCTGCTGCCTCTTGAATGCCTCCAGTGTCGGAGAGCCCACTACCTCTCTAGGTAATTGATTCCATTGGCGTATGGCTCTAACAGTTAGTAAGTTTTTCCTGATGTCCAGTCGAAATCTGGCTTCCTGCAACTTGAGCCCATTATTCCGCGTCCTGCACTTTGGGACAATTGAGAAGAGATCCCGGCCCTCCTCTGTGTGACAACCTTTCATGTACTTGAAGAGTGCTATCATATCTCCCCTCAGTCTTCTCTTCTCTTCTGAATAACCCCCCTCTCCTAGGTTTAAATGGGTTAGGGGATATAGAAACCCAAGAGCTGCTGGGACAAAAAAAATGTCACCCCATCTCTTGCCCTGGCCACCACAAGCCAGTAAGACTTTGGAAGTGGCAAAATGTCCCCCTCTTCATTCCCCACCCACTTAGGATTGTACTGAGATTCTTATTGGTTTATATCCTGGAGAGCGTAGAACTGGGAAACAACCTCAGAAAGGAATTTTCTGCTATTCTCTCTAACAACAAACTGAGGTGGTTAAGTGACTAACAGTTTGGAAGTAAAATGGGGCCACCCAAAAGTAAGGTATGTGCTTGGTGGACTTCCTAGGAATTTATTGGATCGATACAAAGATGCACTAAAGGCAGCTAACAATAAATGCAAATCTCACTCTATTATTTTTTTGTGTCACGCTACCTGTGAATTCTTCTGCACAGGCGTGTGCAGGAGAGGCAAACCCTGGGTGTGATGGCAGTAACAAGGAGAAGGCAGAGACAGTGACAAAAGGGGTGGCAGGGGGGAGCCTAGCTGGCCCCAGCCGGGGCCTACCCTGGGCCTAGCAAGCAAGTGAATCAGCACCAGCAAGTCCATAAGGTAAGTGGGGGGCAGGGCAGGTTTGGAGACTCTCAGAGGGGGCGGGGCAGAGGCAGTTTGGAGCCGTTTGGAGACCCTCAGGGGAAGTTCTGTGACCAGTGTGTGCACGGGAGACCAGTGTGTGCATTCGAGAGCTCTGGCGACCCAGTGTGGTGGGGTTGGTGAGTGGGGGAAAGGCTAGGGGCACCTGGCAGATGCAGTGTGGGGAGCACTGGGGTGGAATGGCAGAGGAAATGGAGAGATGGCTAGGTGGCACCTGGCAGAGGAGGTGAGGGAGGTTTTGAGGTGCTGTAGGGTGGGGTGTAGGTGGAGTTGGTGAGCAAAGCGAGCAGGGCAGCAGCCCCTTAGTACATCTATAAAAATAAAAGCTTTAAAACATGTTACTCAGAAGTATACAAATGTTTTTTTTTTTTAAATGCCCTGACAAAGGCCTATGAGGCATGAAAAGTTGTTCGGCTGGCGGGTGAAAAATGGAAAACTGGAGCTGGAGAAGGGAGGAAGAGGTAAGCAGCCTGCTAAAATTAATTTCTAAATTAGCCAACGGGGAAATAAGCCAACCACAGGAAAACACTGTGCTGAAACTAGAGCCTGAACACTTGGGTAAAGTCCTTTCTAAAAATGTTTCTCATAACAGGATGAGAGAAAACAGGATTTCACCTTCCCTTTTAGGAAGGGTATTTAGGATAGGATATTTAGGTTAGTTTTATTATCTATAGTGATGATGTGTCTTTGTCTTTTTCTGTGCATATGCTGATTATGTTTGTATTAAAGAATTTTTTAAAAGAACACAGACCAGATACTTCTAAAAAACAAATAGAGCATCTTTTGTACCGGTGCTCAGACTCCAGAAGAATGAAAAATTATACGAACCATGCCCCTTCATAAGCATTAAGGCAAAATGTTTCTGTCAGCAGTCATTACAAAATACTTTTGAGAAAGTAAGCAGGACACCAAGCAGATTTGAGCTGACCAAGTAATCCCCAAATGGTCACTCAGCATCTAGAAATTGGGAGTATGTGACTACTACGTGCATATAAATATACAGAGCTGTGTAGGTGCTGCTTTCCCATGGTGCAATCTCATGCACCTGTAATATGCACATGAATATGCATCACTTGGCATCTTTTCCACTTGATCACTAGCAGGCTGGGAGACTCACTGACATAACAAAACATTACAGCTAGCAACCATTTGTAGAATTCTCATATATGAATTAGTCTAACCCTCCATGGTGCAGAGTGGTAAGTGGCGGTAACGCAGCCAAAGCTCTGCTCACGGCGGGAGTTCGATTCCAACGGAAGGAGGAAGCCAAATCTCCGGTAAAAGGGGTCGAGGTCCACTCAGCCTTCTATCCATCCGTGGTCGGTAAAATGAGTACCCAGCATATGCTGGGGGGTAAAGGCCGGAGAAGGAACTGGCAATCCCACCCCATATATACGGTCTGCCTAGTAAACATCGCAAGACGTCACCCTAAGAGTCGGAAACGACTCGCACTATAAGTGCGGGGACACCTTTACCTTTTTTTTTAACTTTGCTTAAATTCAGCTAGAGCATAGACCTTTACAACATAATAGGCAGCTGGATATGGTGCTATGGTGTGAAAAACATTTTGTTTGGTTTGGTTTATGTCCAGGGCTGTGTGCATTCTGAGCAAATGGTGAAAAAGGAAGGAGTTGGGTACTGGGCACAGAATACAGCAGCCCAAGAATGTTTCCATTTTTTTAAATGATTGCAAATAACAGGCTGAAAATATAGAAGCAATGTCTATTAAAGTCTCTGAAGCCAGAATGATCTGGGCCATGCCTAGCTCCTTGCCTTGTCCCATGAATTGTGAGAAATTATGCAAAATCAGCAACCAATTACCTAGAGAGGTAGTGGGCTCTCTGACACTGGAGGCCTTCAAGAGGCAGCTGGACAGCTATCTGTCGGGAATGCTTTGATTTGGATTCCTGCATTGAGCAGGGGGTTGGACTTGATGGCCTTGTAGGCCCCTTCCAACTCTCTGATTCTATGATATAAAATGTGCAGACTTTATATATGGTGCTCATCACAAGACAAAGAGAGGAATGGAAGGTCTTCTTCCTCCACCAGCCACTGTATTATCACATCTCCACTTGTATTGTATCAGTGATTTCACCCAGTTCCCTGTCCTCTTTTCACCTGCCAAGTTCCATATCTACTAACATGCTCCACTTCTGAGGTACAGGGACTCCTAGAATCTGCTGTCCTTGGCACAAGCTGTTGAACTTTAGCCTTGCAAACATGGACATCGACTGGGGATAACAATTGCCAGGCTTCTGTTGCAGATGAAAGAATACCCTCTCTGACTTACCTCAAAAATTAACGTGGCATTGGGTGGTATCTTAGGGGGACTGCCAGCAGAGCCATAGGCATATTCTGGTTTGCAGGTAATTTTACAAAGTTCTCCAAGTTTCATAGTTCCCACGGTGATGTCCCAAGCTTTGATAACTTCACCTTTAACAAACACACAAAAAAGAATTTGGTTGTATTACTAAAAAACTAAAAAACAAGCATCAGTAAGAAGCTATTGTCATCATTTACTGACATCCTCTCTGCTAGCAAAAAGGGAAGACACTGTATGGACAAGCCTAAAACTCAGTCACCTACAAAACAAAGGACCAGGATACCTCCTTCACATTTGTCTATCTGTACTTTTTGATTCTGTACCGAATTTAAGGAGAAAAGTGAAATAGAACTTCAGACTCATTTTTATCATCTGACGTACTAGAATGCTTTAAAAGAACAATAATTATATTTACACAAAACAGAAATTTCTGTTCAGTTCTACTGTCACAGTTATACAAACAAGAACAAAACATGGACTTCAGAGTTAATTTTCTTCTCCTGCAGGGTGGAATGGGTATTTAGCTCTGTCCCGAAAAGCTATTTTTCTGCTCCAAATAACCCTCCCCCATCCAAGCTGCTTTTACCTCTACAGAGATCTAGACGTGTACTTTAGAGGGTAAACATAAGAATGGAACTCTACTAAGGGAAAGTAGCTAGGAGAGGAATTTGATGCAGGAAAAAAACAGATGGTGGGTACAGGTTAAGAACCTCACCACTTCTTTGCGTAAAAGAGTCCCTACCCAAAGCAGATTTTATATGTATGAAACTTCACTACGCTTATATATGTGCAAATTCATTCATGCATAACAATTTATACTGATTACACTATCTTGGTACATTTCTACCAAGCACAGCAAGGAGTGAAACTAACCTATTTTGTTAATGGTGAAAATGCACCTGTGAATGCTACTGTTGCTTCTGTTCAACAGTATTCATGGAACACATGGCAAAAATTAAATTGTTCCCATAATGAGAAGCAAATTCTTTCTTTCTTTCTTTATTAAATTTATTAGTTGCCCATCTGGCTGGCTGTCCAGCCACTCTGGGTGACGTACAAAATACAAATACAAATACATTAAAACATTAAAAATCTCAACAATAATAATAAAACCTAACCCACCCCAAAAGCCTGCCTGAAGAGCCAGGTCTTCAAGGCCCGGTGGAAGCTCATCATAGAGGGGGCATGGCGGAGATCATTTGGGAGGGAGTTCCACAGAGTGGGTGCCACAATTGAAAAAGCCCTCTCCCTAGTCCTCACCAGTCTAGCTGTTTTAACTGGTGGGATAGAGAGAAGGCCTTTTGAGGCTGATCTTGCTGAGCAGCATCCCTGATGATGTTGGAGGCGCTCCTTCACATAGACTGGGCCGAAACTGTATAGGGTTTTAAAGGTCAGAGCCAACACCTTGAATTGGGCCCGGAAAACAACCGGGAACCAGTGCAACTCCTTCAGCACTGGAGTGATGTGATCTCACCAGCAGCTGCCTTTAATCAGGCGAGCTGCCACATTCTGTACCAGTTGCAGCTTCCAGACCGTTTTCCAGGGTAACCCCACGTAGAGCACATTACAGTAGTCTAGGTGAGAAGAGACCAGGGCATGTACCACAGATGGGAGCAGATGGTTGGGAAGGTAGGGGTGCAGCATCCGTATCAGATGGGAGTTGAAGCAGTGCCGCCCAGCTCACAGCCGAGACCTGAGCCTCCATGGACAGCTGGGAGTCAAGAATGACTCCCAGGCTGCGGACCTGGTCTTTCAGGGGCAATTGTACCCCACTGAGCACCAGGTCAACATCCCCCAACCAGAAGTAAAGCAACAAGGAACACTTAATAACACAAGTTAAGAAAAGGGCCATTGTTCAGTATGGAATATGCAATGCATCATTTTTTAAAAGTCATGTACCAGGTACAGAACACACTACCTTTCCCAAAGTCAAATGAGAACTTGTCCTTTCTGTCCCGGCTTGAGTCAAACTTTGTGCCATCTAGAAGCCACCCAATATAGTGAACAGTCACTTTATCACCTATCATGGGTGATTCTGTCCCTATTCCTTCTTTCTTGATAATCTGGGGAAGAAAATAAAATACTTATTATAAACCACGAGAATGGCTGAATATTATAGCCAGCATGGATTTTTCGTATTCCACCATGTTAAACTGAAAACACCCCCACGCCATTCTGCTGCTTCCCATAAGCTCATTTAAAAAAAAAAAAATCTTACAAAACTTACAGTCCTGAATTCTGAAACGCTTACTTAACAATCCTCTACATTTTCATGATGATACACAAAACACTCAAGAGAAAATCCAGACTTTAAAGTCTGAAACACAAATAAAAAAATCCAGTCCCCTGCTGGGACTTTTTCCTGTCCGTGGTCTCATAATTTATTGAAAATAAATTAAAAATCAGCCATGTTCAGAGTACCTGCAATCTTATTACTGACCTTGCCCCGCCCCATATTCTGACCTTCATCTTCTGCAGTTTAAAAGTTAAAAAAAAATACATGGCTGACTTTTAATTAATTTAAGAAAATTAACGTTGGAGTCTATGATAGCACGGGCATGCTCACTAAGAAGCAACTTTCAGTGTTCTAAAAGTGAGACTAACAGCTGTTTGGCTTGGATAATCAGGAGCCATACCCATGCCAGACATTTATCCCAGTTTAAATAGTCAAGGCTTTCCCCAAAGAATCATGGGAAGTGTAGTTTGTTAAGGGTGCTGAGAGTTGTTACAAGACTCCTATTCCGACAGAGCCCCAGTGGCCAAAGTGGTTTAACCAATTCCCAGAGAATTCTGATGACTGTAGTTCTATGAGGGGACTAGGGGGTCTCCTAACAACTCTCAGCACCTTTCACAAACTACTCTCCAGGTTTCTTTGGGGAAGCCATGACTGTTTAAAATGGAATAAATGTCTGGTGTGGATGTGGACAGAGACAGATTTGGTTTAAATTGTTCGGAGACTACCTATGTCTGCTGTAGAATAAAAAGGTGCGGGAAAACCTCCAAAATGATACTGTTAACAATGTTTTCCTTTTGGAAAGGAAATGGATTTTCCTTCTGCCCAGTGCACACCTACCCAATCTCCTCGCCTTCCTACCCCCACTCCTCCCTACCCGTACCTTTCTTGCCCTCCTCCTCCCGGTCATTGTCACATATCCTAAGCATGATTACACAGGAGTAAATGCCACTGAACTCAGTAAGCATGCAAATGATCAAACCTCCCTTCCCCATCCTCCTATCCCCTTCCCTCCCTCCCCCTTCTCCTCCTCCCTCATGGTCTGTTTCACCTATCCTAAGCATGACTGCATGGGAGTAAATCCCGTTGAACTCAATAAGCATGCCAATGATTCCACCTGCTCTCCTCTCCTGCCCCTCCTACCTGCTCCCCTCACCCTCCCTCCCCTTTGCCCTCCCTCCTCCTCTTCTGTGGTCAGTTTCACCTATCCTAACCATGACTGCACGGGAGTAAATCCTATTGAACTCAATAAGCATGCAAATGGTCAATTCGTATACTCAGAAGCATATGTTACCAAATTCTTCCAAGCTACACAGGAAGTGGATTGGACTGTGAAAGACCAACCCAAACTGTGCTTGCATTTTTACAAATTTGTAGGGCAGTACAATATCTCAGGTCTCCTGCTCCCCTGTTGCATTCACAGTAGCTGCCCAATTTCCCTGCTTTTTAAAGTTGGATAGAAATATTTGCTGGCTATAGGTACGTTCTTAAACTGCAACGTTTTTTGCCTATTAGTGAATTAATAACGGCTATTGCATGTGCATGTGCGTGTGTGTTTATATAAGTAAAAACACCCTGGGCACCAGCAATGCAGAAAACTGTGCTCCACTGCTGCATCCGTTTGTCCAAGGAAGGTGGTGATGGTTAGGGTTGCCAGGCTCATGGCCTGAGAATGATTCTTTACCATTCTTGGGCAAGGTGATTGAGCGAGTGGTGGCCACACAGTTACAGACACACTTGGATGAAGCAGATTATTTGGATCCATTCCAATCGGGCTTCAGGACTGGACATGGAACTGAAACAGCCTTGGTCGCCCTGGTGGATGATATGAGGAGGGCGTTGGATAGGGGAGAATGTACATTCCTCATCATCCTAGATCTCTCAGTGGCCTTCAATACCGTCGACCACGGTATCCTTTTGGATCGCCTGGGGGGAATGGGAATAGGGGGCACTGTCTTACGGTGGTTCCATTCCTATCTCTCAGACAGGCATCAACGGGTAGCATTGGGAGATGAGGTTTCAGACCCTTGGCCTCTCAACTGTGGAGTGCCACAGGGTTCTATCCTCTCTCCCATGCTATTAAATATCTATGTAAAGCCGCTGGGGGCCATCAGGAGATTTGGGCTGCAGTGTCACCAATATACGGATGACACCCAGCTCTATCTCTCGTTTAAGTCCTCACCAGAGTTGGCTGTGGGTACCATTTCCAAGTGCCTGAAGTCTGTAAGTGAATGGATGGGAGGAAATAGGCTGAAGCTGAACCCAGACAAGACTGAGGTGCTGCTCGTGGGAGACAAGAGAAGGTTAGATGATATAGATCTGGTGTTTAATGGGGTAAGATTGCCCCTGAAGGACCAGGTCCGCAGCCTCGGGGCCATTTTAGACTCCCAGCTGTCCATGGAGGCTCAGGTTTCAGCAGTGAGCCAGGCAGCTTGGTATCAATTACATCTAATACAGAGGCTGCGTCCCTACCTTCCTGTCCATCTGCTCCCTCGGGTGGTACATGCCCTGGTCTCCTCTCACTTAGACTACTGTAATGCGCTCTACGTTGGGTTACCCTTGAGAACGGTCCGGAAACTACAGCTGGTACAGAATGTGGCGGCACGTTTGATTAAGAACAGCCGTCGCCGTGATCATATCACTCCAGTATTAATAGATCTTCACTGGTTACCAGTTGTTTACCAGGCCCAATTCAAGGTGTTGGTGTTAACCTTTAAAGCCCTATACGGTTTCGGCCCAGTTTATCTGAAGGAGCGCCTCCAGCATCACCAAATATGCCGCCTGACGAGATCAGCCTCACAAGACCTTCTCTCGGTCCCACCAGTTAGAACAGCTAGGCTGGTGCGGAACAGAGAGAGGGCATTTTCGATTGTGGCTCCCACCCTCTGGAATTCCTTGCCCTATGACCTTTGCCATGCCCCCTCCCTGACAAGTTTTCGTCAAGCCTTGAAGACCTGGCTATTCAGGCAGGCGTACAAGATTTTAGGGGCGGACTAGTTTTACTTGTTATAAAAGTGGGTGGTTTTAGGTTAATTATAGATTGGGCTTTTGATTTATATGTTGTACTTTACTCTTTTATGTACGTCGCCTAGAGTGGCCGTTAACTCGGCCAGATAGGCGACTCAAAAATAAAATTTTATTATTATTATTATTATTTAACAGAAGAGAAAATTCAGCCAAGTGCAGGTGTTCTTCCAACATTATAATGGGAAAAACCACAAAGTGAAATTCTCCCTTCCCCCTGCACAACTTTTAAAGATACAGAAGACCTCTTGGAGGCTGGGCAGGGGGAAGAGAGAATTCTACCTTGTGGTTTTTCCCATTACAGTGTTGCAAGAACACCTGTACTTCGCTGACCTTCTCTTCTCCTAAAGATACAGGATCAGTCTCAGGCCCTGAACCTGGCAACCCTACACCCATGTCTATTGGGAAGCCCTTCTATGTGAACCTGCCACCTCATTTATTTATTTATTTATTTTATTTATTATACTTGTATACCGCCCCATAGCCGAAGCTCTCTGGGCAGTTTACAGTAACTAAAAACAAATACAATTTAAAATACATCTTTTAAAAAACAATTTAAAACACAATTTAAAAATTTAAAACAATATAAAACACATGCTAAAATGCCTGGGGGAAGAGGAAAGTCTTGACCTGGCGCCGAAAAGATTACAGTGTTGGCGCCAGGCGCACCTCATCACACAGGTCATTCCATAATTTGGGGGCCACCACTGAGAAGGCCCTCTCCCTTGTTGCCATTCTCCAAGCTTCCCTTGGAGTAGGCACCCGGAGGAGGGCCTTTGATCTTGAACGTAGTGTACGGGTGGGTTCGTATCAGGAGAGGCGTTCCATCAGGTATTGTGGTCCCAAGCTGTGTAAGGCTTTATAGGTCAAAACCAGCACCTTGAATCAAGCTCGGAAACATAAAGGCAGCCAGTGCAAGTGGGCCAGAATCGGTTTTATATGTTCAGACCGTCTGGTCCCTGTTACCAATCTGGACGCTGCATTTTGCACAAGCTGCAGTTTCCGAACCGTCTTCAAAGGCAGTCCCACGTAGAGTGCATTGCAGTAATCTAATTGAGAGGTTACCAGAGCATGGACAACTGAAGCCAGGTTCTCCCTGTCCAGATAGGGACGTAGTTGGGCCACCAACTGAAGTTGGTAGAAGGCACTCCGTGCCACTGAGGCTACCTGAGCCTCAAGTGACAGAGATGATTCTAGGAGAACCCCCAAGCTATGAATCTGCTCCTTCAGGGGGAGTGCAACCCCATCTAGGACAGGTTGGACATCCACCATCCGGTCAGAAGAACCACCCACTAGCAGCATCTCAGTCTTGTCTGGATTGAGCCTCAGTTTATTAGCCCTCATCCAGTCCATTGTCGCAGCCAGGCACCGGTTCAGCACATTGACAGCCTCACCTGAAGATGAAAAGGAGAAATAGAGCTGCGTGTCACCAGCATACTGATGGCAATGCACTCCAAAGCTCCGGATGACCGCACCCAACAGTTTCATGTAGATGTTGAACAGCATGGGGGACAGAACTGACCCCTGCGGAACCCCATACTGGAGAGTCCAGGGTGCCGAGCAATGTTCCCCAAGCACTACCTTCTGGAGGCGACCTGCCAAGTAGGAGTGGAACCACCGCCATGCAGTACCTCCCACTCCAACTCAGCCAGTCTCCCCAGAAGGATACCATGGTCGATGGTATCGAAAGCCGCTGAGAGATCAAGGAGAATCAACAGAGTCACACTCCCCCTGTCTCTCTCCCAACAAAGGTAATCATACAGGGCGACCAAGGCTGTTTCTGTGCCAAAACCAGGCCTGAAACCCAACTGAAATGGATCCAGATAATCGGTCTCATCCAAGAGTGTCTGGAGCCGGCCCGCAACCACTCGTTCAAGGACCTTGCCTCATGCCCCTTTAAATGCAGAAGGATCTTTTGCTAGAGATAAACCAGGTGCTTGCCTAAATAGTATGGTGCATAACCCAAGAATATATACATAACACACCCCTCTTATAGCCTAGTTTGCCATTTGCTTCCTAGGTGGAGTGAAATCCATTTCATTTCAATTTAGAAACC
The DNA here is from genome assembly GCF_030035675.1 of Rhineura floridana. Classification (NCBI taxonomy): domain Eukaryota; kingdom Metazoa; phylum Chordata; class Lepidosauria; order Squamata; family Rhineuridae; genus Rhineura; species Rhineura floridana. The sequence goes on along the minus strand of NC_084487.1, from coordinate 132,604,756 downwards.
AAATTCTTCCCTTAGATCCAACGAAGTGCTGGTCTCCATGAAACGGATACAGTTTTAGAAGACGTACATAGCCAATATGATAGTCTACTACCTTTGGATAACCTTTCTGAATGCAAGGGCCACATTCCATTGTGAGGAACCTTCTGGGGGCCACATAGTGGTGGGCAGAACCAGAGGCAAAGTGGCTTGGGCCAGAAGCTAAAGTAGAAGGAATAACACAAAAGGACTCTTACCTTTGTACAGTAGATTAGAATCCAACTACACAAAAGTCACTCATACACATGCACACCCCTTTTTATCTCCATCCAGGCAAGCAAGAGGATTCTCATAGATCAAGAATACATTCCAGCCAGGAAGAAGCACTCAAGAAGGGAGAGGAGCAGAGCTAGTGAGGGGTGTGGCCTAGGGAGGGGCTACGGAGAGTCCCAAGCGCCTAAGAATCCTCAGTCCTGGTCTATTATGTTTGGGGTGTAGAAAGAAAAGTGCTGAATAACATAGACAGAATTCACACTAATCGAAAATAGTTGCCAGAAAGGACACCACAATCCATATTACAAAGAAATAGTGGGATGAGGTCTGTATTTTTCCAATTTATTCCAGATTGTCAAAGCTTACTGGTCAATTAGAAATGCTAACATCTTTGCAATCTGAGGCTCCAATCTTAAACACATTTAATATGATGCAAAATTGATTAGGATCACACTGCAAGTGAAGCAGTTATGGCAACTGAAAGAGAAAGCTGTTGTAGTGAATTTCTTAACTGTTTCAACACAGTGCTACTCTGCTTGTGCAAAACAATACACCACATATCAGAAATATGTTGGGGGAAACCAATTAGTCCAGGATGTTAATTGTCCCCAAGAGAAAAGACTGGGTAAATTCCCTTTTAGTTCATATAACATGCCACAACGATATACGTAGGCATGTGTGGGCAAGTAAAATGCCTTGCAAGCTAATCACTTTAGTGGATTTATTTTGAAGCCTGTAGTTTTAAGACATGTAATTTCAGTTTAAAGCATATGTACTTAACTTATTAGACCTGTGTCATCCCACAAAAGAATGCAGTAGATGCCAGTTAACTTTTAGTTGCATTTTCAAATTGTGATCCACAAATGTTTATTGTTGTCAATTAAGGCAATATCAATAGACTTGGATCTTGGTGAACTAGATGAAAGTCCCAACCACTGGACATTTTGGGTGAATTGACTTCAATTCCTATCTGTAGAATGGCAATTTATACAGCCTGTTACAACAAAGATTGCAAGTGCTTTGCATGTTTAATTTGCAATATCAGTAACTGGTAACAGTAATACATCACTTAATAATTTCAAAAGCCCACACACATTTTTGTTTTCTCGTTTTTACTAATTTCAAGAAAGCTCTAAAATACAGTGTTAAATAATGGTTAAAGCAAATCACATCATCCCAGAGTGGCCCTTTCTGTAACCTGATACCTGTAACCACTCCTGCCTGCTCAGAAGGGACTCAAAGACTTCTCTGTGGTCCACCACCATTCTCTCCCAACAGAAATGCTAATGTTTAACTACTAAGAGCCAAGCCTCTTGTGCAGGAAGTAACCTGGTAACTGCCTACCCTTCTGGAAAGTAGTGTTGTAGAAAACTTGTAGCTGGTCACTGCATGATGGTTACCTGTATGCCACACTCAGTTAAGAGGATGTTAAAGAAGCAGCACATACCCCAAGCTCATTCATACACCATGTCTCCACCAAGAGAAGCAATTCTACCCACCTTCTTCAACATGTACCTTATTCTGTAAGCAATGCCTTCCTGCACCAATTTAATTTAGGCTTACGATTACCCTAAAAATGAGTTACAGCCTTAATCATTACCCCCTCATCAATACATGCACACTCAGTGGTCTGAGATGCTCCTGATTCCAGGAAAAAATAAATAAATACATAAATGTGTTTCACAAAAGCAACCAACTTTCCCCCACACATTGGTAATCTGAAGGGCAGTAATTCCAGAATATGTTTTCAGAAAGGAAAATCTAAGAGGGGCTAGAGTCATCCCTGCTTTAAAGTTACCAAACTCCTGTCACCTATGAGGTTAAGTCCCCATGCACAAAGTCTGATGGGAGCAGGTTTTTAATCTGTTATACCTCCTTTTACAGTATTGTATTTTACTGCATTATGACATTCTTGATATAGTGCGATACTATGATTCTAATTTCCCGAGTTGTGTGAAAACATTGGAAGAATGAGATAAATTATATATAACTGAAAAAAATAAGTACTGTCAAGTTGCATGGCCACTCTGTAACAGGCATACTGACATGCAGAAATTTAATAAGTGAATGATGGGGGGGAACTCACCACCTCAATGTCATAACAAGTTGTTATTAAAGCACAGAAGCCAGACCAGGAAAAGTTGCAATAATAGGAGTTAGGGAGAAAGAGGTGTTCTGCACATGCTCAGATACTCTACATTGCTACTTCACATACACTTGGGCTGAAATCTGACAATGAAATGGATTTGGAATCTGAGCCCCCAAATTAAACAGGACTTTCCCCCCTCCTCAGTCATAATCTCAGGCTTAGTGCCACAGAGGCGCAACTCCAAGGGGAATAGGACTGCATCTGCAGTGGGTCCCCTCAAAATTTCAATCCCTTCTACCTGGTGGGGACACTGATCAAGGTGGAATGTGCCTGAAATGATCAAAGCAAGTTGTGAAGAAAGCTCCCAGTGTGAATCCTGTCTCTACCATGAACTCACCAGGTGCCTTTCCGTGAAGCCACTCTTCTCAACTCAGTGCCCCCCATGCATGATAATACTAGCTCATCGTACAAGGTTGTTGTGAGGACTAAGGTGATGCTACACAGCCCTTTGAAATGGGTGCTGCTAATACGATTATTCGGGCCCCAACTCCTTGTAGTATAACTTGCTAGAAAGTCCCTAGTTCAAATCGTACCTCTGCTTTGACGCCCCTACGTGGTCTTGAGCAATCTCAGCCTTTCATCTGCAAAATAGAGGTGGGCGGGTCAACAATACTGTCCTACTTTGCGGGGCTGTTGTAACTGTTACCGAGCTATAGGACATGGGGCGCGCGGAACATTCAAAATGTCCCATGTAAATTCTATCCTTTCTCATGATGATCACCATCATGGTCTCCCCTCAGTCACTGCGTCCGTCCAGACAGCGGTACCTTGAGGACTCCGCCATCGTTCTTCGGAGTAATGTCCACTCCCCCTTCTCCCTCCTGCGCCGCACTCATCTCTTCAGCCTTCCCCTCTTCGGCGGTCATGACGATTTTCTCCCAGGCGTGTAACCGGGACTGGGGCTGGCAAAGCGGCCGCTATTTTTCCTCACCACCACCCGATCCGGCAAGCACCGCTGGTGTTACGAAGCTAACCGGCAGCCTTTAACGGCGGCTCCAGCTCGGGCGAAGCGCTAGGCCTGTTTCCTCTCGGCCCGAATGGAAGGTTCTTCCTCTGCCTACCAGCCAAGCTCGCTCCCGCCTCTATGGCGCCCCCGCCGACAGACGGACTGAAGAAAGGAAGCCGAGAAGTTTCTAGAAAGGAAAAGGGGCGGAGGAGGAGGCTGTTCTTGCCGGCCCGCTTCAGCAGCGGCTGCGACGCGACGGGTCTGCAATTCACGCGGCGATTATAAGTGCCAGTGGCATCAAATGGAAGGGAGACGAGGCGGTGGGAAGACACAATCATCAGCGGTGCCGCCTCCAGAGTGACCGAGCGTGAAGGCACTTTGGCCTTCAGGAAGAGCGGATTGGCCAATGCCACCTTATTTATTTATCGATCATGATAATCAAGTTTATTTAAATAGTGCATTACGCTAAAAGTGTACACAAGAAGTGCAGACAAATTATATAGGTACAAGTTACAATAGGTGATTTACTACATTTATATCCTTTTTTCCCTCAGGAGTTTGGGCTTCTTCCATGCAATAACCAAGTGAAGTGAAATAGTATGACTTACCCAATATTACCACAGAGCTTCGTGGCTGAGTGGAGATTTGACACTGGATCTCCCCAATTCTAGGCTTAACACCCTAACCACTGTATCATATTCTCCTTTTGATGCAGGTTTGCTATGCCCAGAAGAAATCATGGTTTCAGTCTTTTTGGGCTACATAGTTTGTAAGCGAATGCCAGCTTATGACTTGACAGCAGTTCACATTTTACATGTTCACCACTTCAGGATTGCGAATCGACAGCTGACTTTCATCTGTTAATGAGTCCATCACAGAAACAGCTTTTGTATAAGGTTGCATAGACAACCAGTGTAGCTTAAGAAGTTAGTGAGCTGGAGAGCAGGGTTCAAATCCCCACTCAGCCAGGAAGCTCACTGGTCACCTTGGGCCAGTTAGTGTCTCTGGTCTCAGTTCAGGATTCTCAAAATGATAAAATGTTTAGGGGCGGGACCACAATACCTAGCGGAACGCCTCTCCCGATATGAACCTACCCGTTCACTACGTTCAACATCTAAGGCCCTCCTCCAAGCTCCGACTCATAGAGAAGCTCAGAGGGTAGTAACAAGATCTAGGGCCTTTTCAGTGGTTGCCCCCGATTTATGGAATAGTCTCCCTGATGAGGTGCGCCTGGCGCCTACACTTTTATCTTTTCGGCGCCAGGTTAAAACCTTTTTATTCTCCTAGGCATTTTAATCTATTTGTGTTTTTAATCTATATCAGGGGTTTATTTGTTTAATAACGTATACTTTGCTGTTCTTGTGATTTTATTGTATTTTATCTATTTTATCTATCTATGTTGTGCACCGCCCTGAGAGCCCTTGGGCTGTGGGCGGTATATAAATCGAATAAAATAAAATAATAAATAATAAATAAAATAAAATAAATACACCACCATGGACTCCTTAGAGGAAAAATGAGATATAAATGTAATAATTTTAAAAAATATAAGTATCTGAGCTGCAAAATTATAGTACCTGGATAGGCATGTCATTTTTTTAAAAATGTTCCAGTTCTCTCCTTCAAAAAGGAATTAGATCCAGTTCAAAAATGAATTAATTCTGATTCAGTTCAATTCACAATTCATTCACATGGTCCTTGGCAATGGCATTCCCTCCTCCCTCCCCTGCCTTCAGAATTTTACAACCTGCTCTGCTAAAGTATAAATTATATTTGAGAAGACTAAGAAAACATCAAAGCATACACACACTGTAATGTGAACAACTGATTGATTTTTTCTTTTTTGTTGTTATGTGCCTCCAAGTAGACTATGACTTATGGCAACCCTATGAATCAGCGACCTCCAAGAGCATCTGTCATGAACCACCCTGTTCAGATCTTGTAAGTTCAGGTCTGTGGCTTCCTTTATGGAATCAATCCATCTCTTGTTTGGCCTTCCTCTTTCTCTACTCCCTTCTGTTTTTCCCAGCATTATTATCTTTTCTAATGAATCATGTCTTCTCATTATGTGTCCGAAGTTTGATATATATTGTATTTTATCTTGTTTGTTCACCGCCCTGAGAGCTATTCTGCTAAGGGCGGTATATAAATTGAAATAATAAATAAAATAAATAAATAAATAAACCTCATTTTCATCATTTTAGCTTCTAGTGATAGTTCTGGTTTAATTTGTTCTAACACCCAATTATTGGTCTTTTTCACGGTCCATGGTATGCACAAAGCTCTCCTCAAACACCACATTTCAAATGAGTTGATTTTTCTCTTATCCGCTTTTTTCACTGTCCAACTTTCATACACAGAGATCAGAAATACCATGGTCTGAATGATCCTGACTTTAGTGTTCAGTGATACATCATTGCATTTGAGGACCTTTTCTAGTTCTCTCACAGCTGCCCTCTCCAATCCTAGCCTTCTTCTGATGTCTTGACTATTGTCTCCATTTTGGTTAATGACTGTGCCAACGTATTGATAATCCTTGACAAGTTAAATGTCCTCATTGTCAACTTTAAAGTTACATAAATCTTCTGTTGTCATTACTTTAGTCTTTTTGACGTTCAGCTGTAGTCCTGCTTTTGTGCTTTCCTCTTTAACTTTCATCAGCATTCTTTTCAAATCATTCCTGGTTTCTGCTAGTAGTATGCTATAGTCTACATATCTTAAATTATTGATATTTCTCCCTCCAATTTTCATACCTCCTTCATCTTGGTCCAATCCTGCTTTCTGTATGATATGTTCTGCATATAGATTAAATAAATAGGGTGATAAAATACACCCCTGTCTCACACCCTTTCCGATGGGGAACCAATCGGTTTCTCCGTATTTTGTCCTTACAGTAGCCTCTTGTTCAGAGTTTAGGTTGCAAATCAGGACAATCAGATGCTGTGGCACCCCCATTTCTTTTAAAGATTCCATAGTTTTTCATGATCTACACAGTCAAAGGCTTTGCTGTAATCTATAAAGCACAGGGTGATTTCCTTCTGAAATTCCTTGGTGCGTTCCATTAACCAATGTACGTTCGCGGTATGATCTCTGGTGCCTCTTCCCTTTCTAAATCCAGCTTGGACATCTGGCATTTCTTGCTCCATATATGGTAAGAGCCTTTGTTGTAGAATCTTGAGCATTACTTTACTTGCATGGGATATTAAGGCAATAGTTTAATAATTACTGCATTCCCTGGGATCCCCTTTCTTTGGAATTGGGATGTATATGGAATGCTTCCAGTCTGTGGGCCATTGTTTAGTTTTCCATATTTCTTGACAGATTTTTGTCAAAATTTGGACAGATTCTGTCTCAGTAGCTTGTAGCAACTCTATTGGTATGACATCTATTCCTGGTGATTTGTTTCTTCCAAGTATTTTAAGAGCAGCTTTCACCTCGCATTCTAACATTTCTGGTTCTTTATCATACCGTTCCTCCGTGAATGAATCTCTCATCCTGGCATCTCTTTTATAGTGTTCTTCAGTGTATTGCTTCCATCTTCCTTTTATTTCATCTCGGTCAGTCATGTGTTTCCCTGTTGATTATTCAACATCCCTACTCTTGGTTGAAATTTCCCTTTCATTTCTCTAATCTTTTGGAACTGGGCTCTGGTTCTGCCTTTTTGTTAACCTCTTATATTTCTATGCAGTAACTATTGTAATAGTTCTCTTTGTCCCAGCATACTAGTCTCTGTATTGTTGCATTTAGGGTTCTGACTGTATCTCCTTTTGCTTTTGCTTTCCTTCTCTCTTTCATCATTTTAAGGATTTCTTCAGTCATCCATTGAGGTCTTTCTCTCTTTTTAACTAGAGGTATTGTCTTTTTGCATTTTTCCCTGATAACGTCTCTGACTTCATTCCATTGTTCTTCTGGTTCTCTGTCAACTAAGTTTAAAGCCTCAACCCTGTTCCTTATTTGATCTTTATATTCTTCTGGGATGTTATTTAAATTGTATTTTGGCATTATGTTTGCTTTGTTGGTCTTCTTTAGCTTTACTCTGATTTTCGAAATGACCAGTTCATGATCTTTACCGCAGTCTGCTCCTGGTCTTGTTTTTGCAGAAAGTATGGAACTTCTCCATGTTCTGCTACCTAGTATATAATCAGTTTGATTCCTATATTGACCATTTGGTGATGTCCATGTGTACAGTCGTCTTTTCGGTTGCTCAAAAAATGTGTTCGCAAGAAACAAATTATTGGCTCACAGAATTCAATAAGTCTTTCTCCTGCTTCATTTCTGTCTCCTAAACCCCATTTCCCCACAATTCCTAATTCTTCTCTGTCCCCTACTTTTGTATTCCAATCCTCCATGATTATCAGCACATCTTGTTTTGGTGTGTGATCAATTTCTTTCTGTACTTCTGCGTAAAATCTTTCCAACACTCTGTGTGCCTCGCAGAATCCCATCCTTGTCTCCATGAAAAGTATCATGAAGGAAGAGGCCACACAGAGGATCTAAACAATAAGAAGAACTTTATTATAGCTAATTATATACAGAGAACAAGGCCCACAGCATGGTGCTACTTGTAAGGCAGGCCTGGAACTGAAACTGCCACAGCCTGGGGCTGACTCAGCAGTTCCTAGTATGGCAAGCCTGGAGGGCCAGTACACTACAGGTACATCCTTAAACCACAAGGTTTTTTTGTCCTTTAGTGAATTTCTCTGCTTTTTAATCTGGGAGGTAAGAAATGGGATCCTGTGCAAGTTTACTAAGAATGGATTGATCATTTGCATGCTTATTGAGTTCAATGAGATTTCCTGTCCTGTTATCATGCTTAGGATAGGTGAAACTGGCCACAGGGGGGTGGATGAGGAAGAGATGGGAGAAGGGGAGAGGAGGGGGAGGACTGGAAGTGGAGAGGGTGAGGGAGAGGGAGGGGGAGGGTGGCTGGAGAGAGGGGATAGGAGGAGGAAGAGGGATCATTTGTATTTTTATTGAGTTCAATGGGATTTATTTCTGCACAATTATGCTTAGAATAGGTGAAACTGACCTGGGGGAAGGGGGAGGAAGAGGGGGAGGGAGGGGAGGAGATTGGGTAGCTGGGCATTGGGCAGAGGGAAAGCCCCTTTCCTAAAAGAAAACATTGTTAACAGTATCATTATTTTTCAGGGTTTCCCCCACCTTTTTATTCTACAGCAGACGTGTTGTCTCCACCCAATTTTTTAAAAAAGCTGTCCCTGGCCACATCCCCTCCAGACATTTGTTTCCACTTTAAACCAGTGTTTCCCAAACTTTTTTTATTTTTTGTTGCTGGACTACAACTCCCATCAGCCCCAGCCAGCATGGCCAATGGTCAGGAATTATGGGAACTGTAGTCCAGCAACAAAAAAATAAAAAAAGGTTTGGGAAACACTGCTTTAAACAGTCATGGCTTCTCCAAAGAATCCTGGGAAGTGTAATTTGCGAAGGGTGCTGAGAGTTGTTAGACGCACCATTCCCTCACAGAGCTACAATCACCAGAAGTGGAGCTGACTGTTAAACCACTTTGGCCACTTGAGCTCTGTCAGAGAAATATGAGTGTCCTAATAACTCTCAGCACCCTTGACAAACAGTTACTCTAATAAAACAAGAATTAATTCCAGTCTCGTCTCCGTCTCATCTCTCAGACTCTGGGCTGCAAGGGAGAAAACCTTGTTGACTGTGGCCTCCCATCTATGGAATGCTCTCCCCAGACTGCATGGTCTGCGTAGTGCCAACCTTAGCCACCTTTCAGCACCAGGGATTTTATTTATGTAACCTTCATATATAATCTCTAAGAAATTTGCATAGAATATAACACATTCATTAACAAATTTGAATAAAACTGAACATTAAAAACAAATAAAAATTTATCAAAATATAAGTAAAACCAGCAGTTATTAAAATATACATAATAAAATGACATTACTTTTCAAAATTGCATGTCTAGATAGACTTGCCTAAATAAAAAAGTCTTTAGCAGGTGCCAAAAACAATACAGCAAAGACCCCTGACTAATATTAATGAACAGGGAGTTCCAGAGAATAGGTACTGCTTCACTGACGAACCAATTTCTTGCCAGTGCAGAATGAACATTATGCCAGTTCTGCAGACTGAAGAGGCTGAGTGGGCATATATGGGGTAAGGAGATCCTTAGAGTAGACTGGTCCCAAGCTGTAAAGGCCATGGTGTAATCAGAGCTTGGAAATAATTAGTTACAAGCAAAGAATTATTTGTAATTCATTACTTTTTTGAGTAACGAGTGAGTAATTCCTTCACATTTTGACTGTTTTATTACTTTTGTGGAGTAATTGTAATGTTTCCAGCATTACTTTTGGGCATTACTTGGGAGGGGGGGAAGCAGGGCAAGTCTTCTGCTCCTCTGATTTGTGGATGAAAATCATGTGCCTCAAACTGGGCTTCTGTGCAGCATCGCTCTTCCCTCATGCTCTGTGCGCAGGGAGGAGGTGATGAGGGAGGAGGTGGAGAGTGAGACAGGGTGGAGTGGAGAAAACAATTGTTTAAAAAAAATGGATGGTGGTGGTGAAGAATGGAGTGGAGGGGAAAAGGAGCTAGAGGGCAAGAACATGGATAAAAGGAGGAGGCAGCAGCAGAATGGAGATAAAGAACTGTGGAGGCGAAAGATGCCAACGTGTTTGCACTTGGCACATAAAGTGGCCTCCACCACCCTCTCTGGCTACTGTGCTGTATTTGCAGTATTTTAACTTTTTTGCATCTCAGGGGAAAATATTTTCTTGGATGAGTGTCCCTTAGTTCATGGCAGGGCAGGGTCCGGGAGGTGGTTAAGTGAGAGAGATTATGCTTGCTGGCTGGGGGGGGGGGGTTGCACTTGGTTTGAGATGCAAAGATCTGAGTAGTGGCCTCTGCCTCCCTACCCACCTCCCTTACCAGCGGAGAGACCACCATTGCTATGTTATGGATAAAAAGAATTATTCTACTACCTCTGTATGTGTGTGTTTATTTTTTAATGTTGTTTTAGGATACTTAGATGTGCCAGCACCTTGTAGGTGTTTTTTTTAAAAAGTAACTGAAATGTAATTGTAGCGATTACTTTTGAGAAAAAGTAATCAGCTACTTTCAGAGCAGTTGTAATTGTAACAGTAATTACTACTTTTCTGGGCCATGTAATTTTAACTGTAATTTAATTACTTTTTAAAAGTAAACTTCCAAGCTCTGGGTGCAATATGATGACAGGTTAAGACAATCCTCTTCTCCCAGGCTTTTGAGGATTTATGGTAATCATGCTTATTGGTGTTGCTGTTGTTGTGTGTGTATGCGTGCTTGGGGAAGTATTGTTGTTTTATGTTTAAACTTTGCTGTTGTTTTTATTGTGTATGTAGGTTGCCTAGAGGTGTTTTGTATTAGACAAGAAATAAAACAAATTCATCATCATCATCAGAAGTGAATAGATATTATCTGTGGCTGAGATCTAATAATAATAATAAATTTAATTTTTGTGTTGCCTATCTGGCCGAAGACACTCTAGGCGACGTACATATTAAAATTCAATAAAATACAATATAATTACAGAATAAAATACAATGCAGTCAACACTAATGCAGGCGTAAAACTATGTAGGGCAATCAGAAACAATAAACAATCACAGAAAAATTAGCCCACCCCGGAGATCCCAAAGGCCTGTCCAAAGAGCCAAGTTTTTAAGGCTCGGCGAAATGTATCCAGGGAAGGGGCATGGCGAAGATCAAACAGGAGGGAGTTCCAGAGAGTGGGGGCCGCCACTGAAAATGCCCTCTCTCTAGTCCCCACCAACCTAGCTGTTTTCGTTGGTGGGACTGAGAGAAGGTCCTGCGTGGCTGATCTAGTCAGGCGGCTTAATTTGTGGTACTGGAGGTGCTCCTTCAGGTAAACTGGGCCGAGACCGTATAGGGATTTAAAGGTTAACACCAACACCTTGAATTGGGCCCGGAAAACAACTGGAAGCCAATGTAGATGAAATAATACTGGTGTGATGTGATCGCGGCGGCAGCTGTTTGTAAGCAACCGAGCCGCCGCATTCTGCACCAGTTGTAGTTTCCGGACCGTTTTCAAGGGTAACCCCACATAGAGCACATTGCAGTAGTCTAATCGAGAGGTGACCAGGGCATGTACTACAGCTTTTGTATACTGATTCTTTTGCACTGATTCTTTCAACCCAGATTGTTTGTAAAACCTTCCTCAAATCCCTAATGCCAAAGGCGAAGAACCTTAGGCCCGGGGCTACCTGCCCCCATGGCCTGAATCCAGCCCTTGCTACTCTCCCCAGACCACACAGTCTCTCAGGCCACATCCCTCACCCACCTTGCTCCATGCCTTCCTCAGGTGCTTTTTCCTGGCTGTGTTGTGTTCTTGAGTTGTGATACTGTCTCTTCCTTGTCTGGCTGGAGGGATTTCATTTTATTTTATTAAATTTATATCCCACCCTTTTGCGTTTGTGTGTCCATGTAGAAACCTCTGACTTTTGTTTAGCTAGAATGTAGCTAAAAATGTGAAGTCTCCGCTCACCTTTGCCTTTGCCACCACCACCTTTCCTTTGACCCGACCCGCCATTGTCACACTAGCCTAGTAAAGTTGACTATAAATAAGCTGTTTGCCATTTGGAATCAGCAGCTGTACTTTGTCTCAGTCCTCAACATTAAGAAAGTGTCCCATTGGTTCCAATGAAATCTGTGTCCATGAAAATTCAAAAATGCCACAATCCATCCAATTCACCAGACTGGCTGTAACTGACTTTTGTATCCCTTGCACCGGGGCTGGGAAGGAGAGAAAGGGGAAGGAGTAAACTGTCAGGCTACGTGCACAGTTGCACACTAGTTCCTTTAAAAGCAGCAAGACCGTTTTGCCTGGGAGCAGTTTGAAATGAATCTGTGATTCTGTGCCTAGCTGTACGCATCTTTATTGTTTGATTGGAATACACCCAGCGCCAACTGCTGATGTCAGACCTTTTAGGACTGCCAACAGCAAAGTATTTCCACTGGACACACTTCAGAGTCACAATGGGTTGATTGAACAAAGAGTTTGGAAGTCGGTGCAAAGCTGGCTTGAAGGGAAAACGCAACCGATCTCTCAAATCCCAGATGTTGAGTGAAAAGGGGCAGAGTTTGAGTGACATGTGTCCCTGGATTCACAACACAGAGGTGGAGGTGCACTGAAACTGGTATAACTACAAGTGTCCATAGCCTCAGTTTTGCTGTCTAATTCAGAAAGCAACAGACCTCTACCCCAACTTTTGAATTTTGTTCCTGCCTAGTTCCTCCCTGCCATCCATATTCAGAATATCAAACTAATGGAATGGTTCTCTGCGCTCCAATGCACTGTTAGCCAGCGTGTGGAGAGGAGGAGGGAGGGAAAAATAACTTCCCTTTTTTTCTCATGCCACAGGCCTTCACGGCAGTCCTGCTGTTTACAGGTAAGAAAAGAAAGGGGGGAGGTTTGGGGAATGGTAGGTCAGCTTTTGCAGACGTAGAGGAATAAAATTGGTATGGGTATGGGGGGGCTTGGATTGACTTTGAAAACTTAGCCAAGAACGTCCAGTTTCATGGGGACGGTCTCAGGTGATTTCCAAGTCAATTGAAATCATCTCTGCATTGCAGTGCATCTTCTATATGTCCCACCCCCTTTCCACCATGTCCCTCTTTCTCTCTTGGGTCCCTTGTGTTCGCAGCATGCAAGCTTATGCCGGCACCAAATGAACGTGCCCACAAGCACACCAATGAATCAAGGCAGCCATGTTAAATACTGAAGGCTGCATTCCAGCTGGAAAACCAATATGGTGATTTTTTCCCCTGTGTCTTTCAGTAATCTTTCAGTATTGTAATTTTTCTGTATAGAAATAATTTTATTGAATTTTAATAAATAACAAAAAGAGCACAACCAATAAAGAATAAAGAACAAATGCCAAAAAAGAATATCACAATTCCTAATGGGAAGATATATATCATAAACAGTGATGTTTTTGATGTTAGCTTAATTGATGAATGTGGTTGAATTGTGTATTGTATTTTATTATGCTGCTGTAAGTCGCCTAGAGTGTCCGTTAATTCGGACAGATAGGCAACTAACAAATAAAATTTTATTATTATTATTATTATAAATATTGGTAGTAAAGCACCAGTACTTGTAATAAGTAACTTGGGCTGGGGGTGGACAGTAGACAGAAAGGCAACCTATTCTTCCCTCACTAATTCCCTCTATAGTAACCGCTTGGTAATATGTAGATTGCTCTTCTCAGGCTTTACTCCCTTCCTCTTCTGAGTTAGTGTGCGTTAACCTCATGATTGCATAATGGCTACAGGTATGTCTGTACTCAGAATGACTTTCTTTCCCAGGAGTAATAACCTTTAAGTTTCTTTATTCTTCCAGGCACCAGTCTTACCAAATTATTAATTTCTGCACTCTGCTGCTATATATACCAAATTCCAATAATATACAACTGGCAATACATTCATTTATTTATTTATTGAATTTATATCCCACCCCATAGCTGAAGCTCTCTGGGCGGTTCACAACAGATAAACATCCAATATACAATTAAAACATATATAAACAAGTTAAAAACTAAACCTAATCAAACACATAAACAACTATAAAACTCAATACTAAATGTTAAATGTACATTTGTATCTAACACTGGAGTTCAAGTGAGAGTCTCCCTCCAAAATGAAATTATGTTGATGGGACCATAGATCAGAGGACCCCTTGTTAACATAATAGAGGAATAGGTTTCATTTTGCAGAAAAATAATGTTTTGCTAGTTCCTAATGAGTCTATCTTAACAGCTTAGTTTTTCTGCCAAATTCTCTAAACTGTGTAGCTTGAGGATGTCTTTCATTGTTTTGCCACTTTTAGCAGCTCCTAGCAACAATTGTGTGACTTCCTTGTGAACAAAGCTATTGTGGGAGTTCAGGCTGGATATATGGCATAATTTCAGAAACAGTACAAAATACAATCTCTCGGAACTCTGCCACAGCTGGACATGGTCACCTCATCTAAAAGAGAGACCCCCTTTCTTTACAGCAGGGGTGGTGAATCTCCCCTTAAAGTAAACCATGCCCACTTGTGCCACTCCTGACATCATACGTGATGTCAGATGTGGTGTAGGTGCGAACATGGCTACAAAGAAACTGTTAGGAGCTTAAAGTGAGCTCCCAATTGTTCCTTTGCCAGATCTGATGGGTGGTGGCAGTGTACTTTGCTCCAGTAGCCCCAAGCAGTTTCCACTGAACCTGCTGCTAGAGTGGAGGTGGAAGGCTCTATTTTAGCAGCAGTTAAGGCGGAAACTGCTTGGTGCTACAAGAACAGCAAAGCCCCTTGTGCTGTCATTTAAGTTTAGTTTAAGTGATGTTTTGCAAACAGCTTCTGAGATAGTGTTGAAGGACTGCTTGTGCTAAATAGATTCCTATTCAGTTGCTGATAGGTTTCTAAATATGCCTCCCATGCTGCTTTCAGGTCTTTAGAATTTCAATATGACTTTGAGACCAACATACTATATGACAGAGATTAGTAAACCTAGTAGTCCTGCCTATTTATTGCATGCAAAGGTTTCAAACACTGGTGGTTGCAAAATGGCTGTAAAGGCTCGTCTCTAAGATTTCTGTATCCAATTCAATTCATATATCAGATCGAGTTTGGTGTCGGATAAAGGCTTACCTTTATCACAGCACAGGGAGGGAACCTCAGGCCTGGAGGCCAAGGCAGCCCGCAATGCCTCTTTCTCCAGCTCTCAAGTCCCTTCCCTAGTCCATGCCTGCTATTTCTGATCACACCCCTCACTGGCCCTGCTGCACACCTCCAAGTGCTTTAGTCTGACTGGAATGTATTCTTGAATGGTCATAAGGCCTCTTGCTTGTCTGGATGGAGTATTGAGATGTTTGTACATGGGTGGGTGTGTAGAAGCCTCTATCCTCAACAAGGGTGGAATATACCCTGCTGTATGACAGTAAAAAGCACATCCATTGCTGCTCCCTGTTGCCTGCAGCCTCACCCTCCACTGGCATGTGGGACCATGAAGGTTGCCCATGAGGGAATGAGGGCCCTCGACAATGGAAAAGATTCCTGTTTTTCATCTTTTATACACTTGAATAAAAGATAAACATCTGCTGTCTAAGTTGTTTTAAGTCTTTTGGAATATTACCTTTTAATACTTGAAAGAGCTAGAAGGCTGCAGAGTTAAATGAGATAACTTTTGAAGTTTCTTTTGCTTTTCTAAGGGTCTTTTTAAGCAGATTAGTTCTGATTTCATAGAGTTAATGTCTAGGCCAGCTACTCTTTCAAAGTTGGCTAATAAATTTTTAAGTTCTGGTATAGATTGCTATACCTATGGCCATACTACCCTGAACACACCTGATCTCGTCTGCTCTCGGAAGCTAAACAGGGCCAGGCCTGCTTAGTACTTGGATGGGAGGCTGCTTGAGAATACCGGGTTCTGTAGTCTTAAAGAAAGGCAATGGTAAACCACCTCTGAGTATCTCTTACCATGAAAACCCTATGAATATATCCAAAAAAGAATCATAGGGTTGCTGTAAAGTCATAATCAACTTGAAGGCATATAACAACAAATAGATTGCTGTGGTTTGATAGTATCCTTAAAACATCTGCAAATAAATTGATTGTGTGGGACATCCTGTTGATTTCATCACCACCCCATATGTTTAAGTTAGTGTGGATAATTCCACTAGAGACTTGATTACAAATAGCAAGGGCAAAAGTAAGTATTCTTGCTGTATGTCCCTAAACATATGAATTGGGGAGGGCAATAGGGCATGTGTTTGCAGACTTCAGGCTTCTTAGAACCCTCTGAGCCTGGTGCAATCTCAGCCTGGTACAAAAGGCATAGAATTAAAAATTTCTGAGTGCAGGATTTTATTTTGAATGCCAGAACTATGCAGATCGCACAAGCATTCCACACAAACATCCACTCCTTTTTATGTGTATTTTTAATTGATTTTACAAATTTTACAAATTCCATTACAAATACATCTGTTGAAATCTGAAAAACAGAAGTAGAATATATCTCAAATTGTAGAATAACGCAAACCTGCTTCCCTTCACCAAAGGAATCTGCAACAAGAAGGAACAAAATACAATAAGTAAATAAATAGTTAAAAATTGTTTAAAACAATTGATGAAAAAACAACAGTGCTAACGCCAATGGATTGACAAAAATCCACTCCTAGTTACCCCAAGCTTTTTTCATGACAGCAGTATAATTTAGGCTGAGGTGTGTGACCATTTTGTTGCTGCTGTTGTGAAACAATTAGGAGTCAGAAATCCTTGCTGATCTACTCCAGATCACTCAGAGGTCTACATTCTGCCCATCCCAGGTCTAGGATAAATAAATACCGCCATGCCCCCGCTATGATGAACTTCCACCGGGCCCTGAAGACCTGGCTTTTTAGGCAGGCCTTTGGGTAGGGTTAGGTTCTTATTACTCTTGGGTGAGATTTTACGGTTCTAATGTGTTTATATGCTTTTTCTGTATGTCGCTCAGAGTGACGGGACAACCAGCCAGATGGGCAACTAACAAATCTAATAAATAAATAAAATAGGATATTTGTGCAGATTGCCACCTCTAGTTGGTTGACAATGTTCTTGAATTTACGGTATCTCCAAATTCAGTTTGATTAATATTTAGAAAAGGAATAGCCCCGTCAGTCTGTCAAAAGGCTTAGAGCTTAAAGGCATCCAAAGAGATCTCATACAAAAAAATATTTTGCTAGAATTACTGAAATGAATTATATTTAGGACTGTTAGCTGCCTATTTTGTCTTTGAGGACTTGGCATGGTGTCCAGAGTTTTTGTTACAAAATTAATAATAGTGATTGTTTACATGTCAGGGACATTTGAATGTGTTCAACTTATGGTCACTTTTAATTCTTTTTCTCAATAACAGCATATACAATTTTTTACTACCAGATTTTTGTGGTTTCCCCAAAACCTGTTTTGTTTACTAAAATGATTAAAGTTTCTTCTTTCTGTTTTAAGGTGCTAGTTTCCTATATAACTAAACCCCTTATTCCACAATGCTCCTTGGGAACCGCTAGGGTGGATATTTTCTTTAATGTAAAGATTTTTCTGAATTTATTGGTTATTGTACTCTTGAGTAGTAGGTTGGGATTAAGAGACTGTACTGGTTTTCAAAGTGGGGATGCCTTAAGACACAGATAGGAAACTTGTGGTCCTTCAAATGTGGCTGAACTACAACTCCCATCAGCCCCAGAAAACATAGTAATTGGCTAGGGAAGATGGGAGCTGTAGTTCAAAAACATCTGGAGGCCCAAAGGTTCCTCACACCTGCCTTACTACCTTGCAGTCTGAATGTTTCTGATGATTTTCTGAAGGAAAATTAGATTGGGATTTTTTTTCTTAGGAGGGAATCAACTCAAGAGCTTTTCACCACATTACCACCCCTTAATTCTATCCTCAGATTGAATGGCATGATCAAGATTAAGCAATGGCTGTACCACCAGAAACACCAGAACAGCCTAGTGAGGGAGCCTGCTCCACAAGCTAGAGCCTCTAGCTGACAAAGCATCAAGGCAAGTTAAGCAGCAGAGTGAGCATTGCAAGGAGGCTAGGGCACCCCACTCTGCCCATCTGTTTCCTGACCTAAACAAAACCTAAGTTTTCAATAAATTAAGTCAATAAACTATAAAAGCAATTATGCAGGTAGGAAGCCAGCAGGGGTGTGGGGGCTTTCCAGTGTTTTGCACTATTTGTAACATGTACGACTACCTGTTGGAAAGAAGTTGTGGGTGTGCCCTCGGTGCAATGAGTTTGTTTCCTTGAGGCCAAGGTGGCTGACCTGGAGGAGCTGAGAGAGGCAAAGAGGTTGGGCATGAAGCTTTTGGGGTCATTATAGCCGTATCCCACTCTCAGGATGATAGCTCTCCTGCTATCATGGAGAATGAGGGCC
Source organism: Rhineura floridana (assembly GCF_030035675.1). NCBI lineage: Eukaryota > Metazoa > Chordata > Lepidosauria > Squamata > Rhineuridae > Rhineura > Rhineura floridana. The sequence goes on along the minus strand of NC_084487.1, from coordinate 132,586,483 downwards.
TAGGGAAAGGAGAGTGTCTATTGGAGAAAAAGGGAAACAATCGCTTAGAAGGGACCCATTCCTTGCGGGGTGAGCAGATATCTTCTCGTGTTGTGCCGAGGATACTTCTCCAGTGGATGGTGCAATCCTGGTAGTGGGTGATTTGATCATTAGGAACATAGATAGTGGGGTGAGTGATGGGCATGTAGACCACAGGGTGATGTGCCTGCCTCCCATGAAGGTTGTAGATGTTGCCTGCCTGCTAGGGAGGTAGATAGTACTGAGGAGGAATCAGTGGCACGTTGGCACCAATGACATGGGAAAACGCAGCCGTGAGGTCCTGGAAGCAAAACTTAGGTTGCTAGATAGGATGCTGAAAGCCAGGACCTCCAAAGTAGCTTTCTTTAAAATGTTACAAGTTCCGCGCACAGGGCAAGCTAGAGAGGTGCAGCTTTGTAGTCTCAATATGTGGATGAAACAATGGTGTCAGGAGGAGGGATCTGGATTTGTTAAGCACTGGGGAAAATTTTGGGACAAGCTGGGCCTGTACAAATGGGATGGGCTCCACTTGAACTGGGGTGGAACCAGACTGTTGGAGCTTAAAATAAATAATAATAATAATAATAATAATAATAAAATTTTATTTCTAGGCCGCCTATCTGGCCGAATTAACAGCCACTCTAGGCGGCGTACATAGACTAAAATATAACATAGAGTAAAATATAACATATAATACAAAACAACAATAAGTATACTCAATCCAAACCTACCCCCATCATACAAAAATTTAAACTAAATTAGACAGAGGTCTCGAAGGGCTGCCTAAAAAACCATGTTTTCAGTTCTCGGCGGAAGCCTGTCAGGGAGGGGGCATGGCGGAGATCATAAGGCAGAGAGTTCCAGAGGGCGGGGGCCACAATTGAAAATGCCCTCTCTTTGGTCCGCACCAGCTTAGCTGTTTTTACTGGTGGGACCGAGAGAAGGTCTTGGGAGGCTGATCTCGTTTGGCGGCCTATCTGGTGATGCTGAAGGCGTTCCTTTAGATAAACTGGACCAAAACCGTGTAGGGCTTTAAAGGTTAAAACCAACACCTTGAATTGGGCCCGGTAAACAACTGGTAGCCAGTGCAGATCTTTAAGTACTGGAGTGATATGGTCTCGGCGGCGGCTGTTCTTGATCAGATGTGCCGCCGCGTTCTGTACCAGCTGTAATTTCCGGACCGTCTTCAAGGGTAGCCCCACGTAGAGCGCATTACAATAGTCTAAGCGAGAGGAGACCAGGGCATGTACCACCCGTGGGAGCAGATGGACAGGGAGGTAGGGTCGCAGCCTTTGTATCAAATGTAATTGATACCAAGCTGCCCGGCTCACCGCCATGACCTGAGCCTCCATGGACAGCTGGGAATCAAGAACAACACCGAGGCTGTGAACCTGGTCCTTCAGGGGCAATCTTACCCCATTCAACACCAGGTCAAAATCACCCAACTTCCTCCTATCTCCCACAAGCAGTACCTCGGTCTTGTCGGGGTTCAGCTTCAGCCTGTTTCCTCCCATCCATTCACTTACGGCCTCCAGGCACTTGGAAATGGTAACCACAGCTATCTCTGGTGAGGACTTAAATGAGAGATAGAGCTGAGTGTCATCCGCATATTGGTGGCACTGCAGCCCAAATCTCCTGATGATGCCCCCCAGCGGCTTTATATAGATGTTGAATAGCATGGGAGAGAGGATAGAACCCTGTGGCACACCACAATTGAGAGGCCAAGGGTCTGAAGCCTCATCTCCCAATGCCACCCGCTGGTGCCTATCAGAGAGATAGGAATGGAACCACTGTAAAACAGTGCCTCCTATTCCCATTCCCCTCAGGCGATCCAGGAGGATACCGTGGTCAACGGTATCAAAAGCCGCTGAGAGGTCCAGGAGGATGAGGAATGTGTGTTCACGTCTGTCCAACGCCCTCCTCAAATCATCCACCAGAGCGACCAAGGCTGTTTCAGTTCCATGTCCAGTCCTGAAGCCCGACTGGAATGGATCCAAATAATCCGCTTCATCCAAGTGTGTCTGTAACTGAGTAGCCACCACTCACTCGATCACCTTGCCCAAGAATGGTAAATTGGAAATTGGGCGAAAGTTGTTCAACTCTTGGGGATCCAAGGAGGACTTTTTCAGAATGGGCTTTATTATTGCCTCCTTGAGGGCTAATGGCATTGCACCCTCTTCCAAGGAAGCATTCACCACTGCCTTGATCCCTTCGCTCAATTTCTCTTTACAGCTCACAATGAGCCATGTAGGGCAAGGGTCAAGCAAGCACGTGGTTGGCCTCACATTAGAGAGCACCTTGTCCACTTCCTCAGAGAGAAGGGGCTGAAACCGATCCCACCGGACCGGAATGCAATTGGCCAGCTCTGGCCCACTACCTGTGTCCACGGCGTACGGAATCGTGCTCTTCAGGCGCTCGATTTTATCAGCAAAGTGCTTGGCAAATTTGTCACAGGAGGCTTTAGAATGTTCCAAGGGTTCCTGTGCAACCGGACCGACCAGGCTTCGGACCACTTGGAACAACCTCCTGGGACAACATTCTGCAGACGCAATGGAGGCAGCAAAGAATTCTCTCTTCGTTGCCTTTGTTGCCACTTGATAGGCAGCTATTGCTGCTCTAACAAGTGTCCGATCGCCGTCAGAACGAGATTTCCGCCACCGGCGCTCTAGTCATCTCACCTCCTGCCTCAGGCCCCGTAAGCGTGGTGTATTCCAGGGTGCAATCTGAGTTCTATTCAGTGGGAGAGGACGTTTTGGAGCCACCCAGTCTATTGCCCTGGTGATCTCCCTATTCCACTCCGTCACCAGGGTTTCGACTGGGCAACTTTCTGACGGCTCCACATCTCCCAGCGCATTCAGGAATCCTTTTGGCTCCATCAGGCGTCTGGGGCGGACCATCTTAATGGGTCCCTTACCCCTGCGGAGGGTATGTGGCAGTGAGAAGTCCATGTTCACCAGATAGTGATCTGACCATGACACGGGGTTCAAAGAAACAGCCCCCATTTTCAGAGCACTTCCTTCCCCTCCCGAGACAAACACAAGGTTAAGAGCATGACCGGCTACATGGGTGGGTCCAAAATTACAAAGGTGCAGTTCCCAGGAAGTCATGGCTTCCATGAAATCCCGAGGAGCTCCTATGAGAGCAGTCTCAGCATGCAGGTTAAAATCCCCCAAGACTAAGAGGTCAGGGGAGAGAACCCACACACTCAAGACGACCTCGAGCACCTCGGTCAGGGAGTCATTTGTGTAGCAGGGTGGGCGGTACACAAGAAGAATCCCTAAACTGCCCTTAGGGCCCAACCTCCAGTACATGCAGTCAACAAACTTGGTCTCATGGAGAGGGAGTCTGGCAAAACTCAAGGACTCCCGATAAATGACTGCCACTCCCCCTCCCCGCCTACCAATCCTTGGCTGCTGTGCATATCGGAAACCCGCTGGACACATGGCCTCAAGCACAGGTGCTGCCGCTGCATCCAGCCAGGTCTCCATAATGCACACCAGGTCTGCATGCTCATCCATGATCATGTCATGGATGAGCAATGTTTTTTGCACCACAGACCTGGTGTTACACAACAGCAGTCGAAGATTGGGTGGAGTCGTACATCTCCCAGTTGTCTTCTGGTGGTGCGCAGGCCCGGAACAGGGGATGGATATTATGCATCTATCCCTTGTTCCCCTAAGCTGGCATGGCCTGCGCCTCATACCCCTCCAGCATCTGCCGCCTAGCCTCTCGATAACGTGGCCATCCGCCCTCCCCACAAGAACCTTCTCTGCCAAGCACATGCCTCCCTCCCGCCGGGACTCAAGTAAAGTCCCCCCACTTCCAGACAGGACCACCTAAAGTGCCAAAATATCCCGTTATCCCCCCCACCCAGCCACTGTGAGAACCAGCAATGGAGAGTGCCAGCAGCCACCAGAGGCGTGGGTCTGAGCACCCACCAGGCCAGTACTCCCCAACCCCCCCCGACCATCCAAGCTGTGTCCAAGTTACTCGCCGAGGCGAGGGGGGAGATCATATCCAGTCTCTGGCCGCCTTCTATGATGCTCCCCAGTCGTTTCGAACCGCGCCCACACTCCAGCTATTCCACTGCGGCGTTCTCTCACTGCCGCCGGACCAACGCTCTTCACGGCCCTCCACACCTGGCCGCTCTCTCACGCTCCTCCACTGCTGTTCTCCACCGCGTCTATCCGCCGCTGCCGCCGCCGCACCACACTCTTAATGCTCAGCTGCTTCTCCACCACCGGGCTACGCCCCATGCCTGGCTTCCCTTGATACTCTCACCTCTGTCGGGCCAATATTCCTCCCGACTCTCCGTATTAAGCGCAGGGGTGAGAAAGGCCAGCCTCCATATCGTTCCCTTTGGTTCTCAAATGCCATTCGCTGGGCGCTTCCGGGGTTTCCCGCGGTGCTGCCACCGCCGCCAGGCCCGGCCAAGATCCTCCGTGATCCCCTCACGCCCGGCCGCTCTCCCTCGCGCCCCAAGCTTGGCGCTCTCACCACCATCGAAGCTGATGTTCTCGGCGCCGGAGGGGGAGGCAGGAAGGTAAGAAAGGGCCAGCCTCCACAACGTTCCCTCACTCCTCACTTCTTCGGGGCCAACCGCCGGGCGTCTCGTGTGGTGCTGCCGCTGCCACCACCACCACCAGGGCGCCCGACCGCTCACCTTAGCACTCCAAAACTCGGCGCTCTCACCACCGGGTTCTCGGCGCCAGAGGCAGGAGACAGGAGAGAGGAGGCAGGAAGGCAGGTCGCGTCCAGTGTTCAGACGGCCCCCCACAACGCTCTCTTACCGCTGTAGTAAAAAGGGGGGGTAGGGCAGTTTTCGTATGAGTCCCCCAAAAGGTTTTAAAGTGTTTTAAGGTGGCAGATTTGGATGTTAAAATACGGCTTCTGGAGCTCTGACTAAAGCGTCAGCCTCCTATGCCGCCATCTTTTAAGCAGCTTTTAAACTGATTGAGGGGGGAAAGCAGACAGGAGCTGAGAAGGGACCTGGGATAAAGACCAAAAAATGAAATTTTGAATGGGGTAGGCCTACAACTAGGCACTGTGAATGCAGGTGCACACGATAACAATCCAGAGAGGCAAAGGAACCACAAGCCAAACCAAGAGACACTGTACACAAGTTTTTATCAGCTAATGCTAGAAGTTTTCAAGCCAAGATGGGAGCATTGGCATGCTTTGGACAGCATTGACACAGTGAGCATAACGGAAACCTGGTGGAATGGAAAAAACCAGTGGGACACAGTTATCCCTGGATAGAAACTATATTGGAAAGACAGGAAAGGATGTATTGGTTGTGGTGTCGTTCTATATGTGAAAGAGGGCATTGAATCCAGCAAGCTCGAAACCCCCAAAGAGGCAGTCCTCCACAGTATCATTGTGGATGGTGACACTGGGTCTCAAGAGTAATTTAGTACCGGGAATGTTCTATCGTCCCCCTAACCAAAATGCTGAGAAAGATCTTAAGATGAAAACTGAAATCAAGGAAGCATCCCAGCTAGGAAATGTTGTCGTAATGGGTGACTTCAACTACCCTGACATAGACTGGCTACATTTGTATTCCTGTCACAACAAAGAGGTAAACTTTCCAGATACCCTAAAATGACTGTGCCCTAGAACAGTTGTTCATGGAACCAACTAGAGGGGCAGTAACCCTGGACTTAATTTTAAGTGGTGCTCAAGACCTGGTGCAAGATGTGTTGTTGAACCGATTGGGAGCAGTGACCATAGTCCTATTAAATTAAATTAAACATGTATGTAAATGGCTAATTGCCAAGAAAATCCAACATGGTCACAGTTGACTTCAAAAGATGAAACTTCCCCAAAATGAGGTCATTGGTAAAAAGTAAGTTGAAAGACAAAACCCAGAGGCTCAAATCACTCCAAAATGCTTGGGAGTTGTTTAAAACCACAATATTAGAAGCTCAGCTGAAGTGTATACAGCAGATCACAAAAGGTACCACCAGGGCCAAGACGATGTTGGGGTGGTTAATGAGCAGAGTAAAAGAAGCTATTAGAGGCAAGAAGGCTTCCTTCAAAAAAACGGAAGTCTTGTCCGAATGAAGAGAATAAAAAAGAACACAAACTCTGGGCAAAAAAGAAATGCAAGCAGACAAGAAGGGATGCTAAAAGGGATTTTGAGGAACACATTGCTAAAAACATAAACACCACCAAGAAAAAAATATTTAAACACATTCAAAGCAGGAGACCGTCTAGGGTGGCAGTTGGGCCCATGGATGACAAGAGAATCAAAGGTGTGCTAAAGCAGGATAAGGAGGTTGCAAAGAAGCTAAATTAGTTATTTGCATCTGTCTTTACAGTGAAGGATATAGGGCAGATCCCTGTGCCTGAACTAACTTTTGCAGGAAGGGAATCTGAGGAACTGAGGCAAATAGTAATGATAAGAGATGACATTCTAGGCTTAACAGACAAATTAAAACTGACAAATCACCAGATCCGGATAGCATCCACCCAAGAGTTCTCAAAGAATGCAAATGTAAGATTGCTGGTCTTCTAACAAAAATATGTAACTTGTTCCTGAGGGCTGGAAAGTGGCCAGTGTAATGCCAATCTTTAAAGAGGGATCCGGGAGGATCCTAGAAATTACAGACCAGTGAGCTTAACATCTGTCTAAAGGAAACTGGTAAAGTACTGTTAAAGATAAAATAACCAAGCATATAGAACAGCGAGTCTTGCTGAAGTAGAACCAGCATGTCTTCTACAAAGATAAGTCCTGCCTCACTAACATATTAAGAGTTCTTTGAGACTATCAACAAGCATATAGATAGCTAATGAGCACATCGCAGAGTACCTCATCAAAGACTCCTGAGTAAGCTTAGTAGTCATGGAATAAGAAAGATCCTCTTCTGGATCAGGAACTGGTTAAATAACAGGCAGCAGAGGGTAGAAACAAACAATAATTCTCCCAATAGAGGAATGTAGAAAGTGGAGTCCCCCAAGGATTGGTTTTGGGACCTTTGCTTTTTAACTTGTTTATAAACAATCTAGAGTTAGGGGTAAGCAGTGAAGCGGCCAGGTTTGCTGATGATACTAAGTTGTTCAGGGTTGTTAAAACAAAAAGGGATTGCTAAGAACTCCAAAAGAACCTCTCCAAACTGAGTGAATGGGTAGTAAAATGGCAAATGCAATTCAGTGTATTCAAGTGTTAAACTGTGCATATTGGAGCAAAAAAATCTTAATTTCACAGATATGCTCCTGGGGTCTGAACTGGCAGTGCCTGACCAGGAACGAGAACTGGAACTTCCCAGGAATGTAGTCGACAGCTCAATGAAGATGTCAACCCAGCGTGTGGCAACTATGAAAAAGGAAATTCCATGCTGTGATCATTAGGAAAGGGACTGAAAATAAAATTACCGATATCATAATGCCAATATACAAATCTATGGTGCAGTCACATTTGGAATACTGTGTACAGTTCTAGTCACCTCACCTCAGAAAGGATATTGTAGAGCTGGAAGGATTCAGAAAAGGGCAACCAAAATGATCAAGGGGATGGTACGACTCTCTTGCAGCATTTAGGACTTTTTAGTTTAGAGAAAACAGGAGTCAGAAATGACATGACAAGTGTATAAAATTTATGCTTGGCAGGGAGATAGTGGATAGACAAAAGCTTTTCTCCCTCTCTCATAACTCTAGAATTCATGGACATCCAGTGAAGTGTGAGTGATGGAAGATTCAGACAGACAAAAGAAAGTTCTCCACACAGAGCATAGTTAAACTATGGAATTCTCTCCCACAAGAGGCAATGATGGCCACCACCTTGGATAGATTTAAAATATTGGACAAATTCAGGGAGGAAAAGATTATCAGTGGCTACTAACCATGATGGCTGTGCTCTGCCTCCATAGGTGGAGGCAGCATGATCCCAAATACCAGTTGCAACTCAGGTCCTGCTTGAAGGATTCCCTTGGGCAACTGGTTGACCACTGTGAGTACAAGATGCTGGACTAGATGGCCTATTGGCCTGATCCAGCAAGCTCTTCTTACGTTCTTATGCACCTTTAAACTCTCCTACAGTGAAGCAAGGTTCATGACAAGAAACCTTGAAAACAATCTTAAGGACCCTCTTGACCTAAAGAAGGTAAAGGGGGCAGGACTATAACAAAGGCTAAAGAAGTTGCCATCAGCCAATCTGTCAATAGTCTCACTTCCAATAACTGAGTGACAGGCTGATTAATGAAATAACAAGGCTATGAATAATCTTAAAGTAAGTCTTTGTGTTTCCATCCTTGCGCCAATCTTAGTTTATTAAGTCAGTTTTTCTACTAGAATCATAGAATCATAGAGTTGGAAGGGGCCTTGTAGGCCATCGAGTCCAACCCCCTGCTCACAGCAGGAAATCCACAGCTAGAGCATCTCACGCAGATAGCTGTCTAGCCTCTGCTTGAAGACATCCAGCGAAGGGGATCCCACCACCTCCCTAGGCAGTCAGTTCCATTGCCGAACTGCCCTTACTGTCAAGAAGTTCCTTCTAATGTCCAATCTGAATCTACGCTCCTGCAACTTAAAACCATTAGACCTAGTCCTACCCTCTGGGGCAGCAGTGAACAAATCTGTACCCTCCTCTATGTGACAGCCCTTCAGGTACTTAAAGAGTGCAATCATGTCACCCCTCAGCCTTCTCTTCGCCAGACTGAACATGCCAAGTTCCTTCAACCTTTCCTCATAAGACTTGTTCTCCATACTGGCTATCATCCTCGTCACCCTCTTCTGAACCTGTTCTAACTTGTCTATATCTTTCTTAAAATGAGGCGCCCAGAACTGAACGCAGTATTCCAGATGAGGCCTGACTAATGCAGAATATAGTGGGACTATTAATTCCCTCGACCTGGAAACTATAGCTCTGTTTATGCATCCCAAAACCTCGTTTGCCTTTTTTGCCGCAGCATCACACTGCTGGGTCATGTTCAACTTGCGATCCACTACAATTCCAAGGTCCTTCTCACACACACTACTGCTAAGTCGGGTATTTCCCATCCTGTACCCATGCATTTTGTTTTTGTGGCCTAAATGCAGAATCCTGCATTTGTCTTTATTGAATGTCATTTTATTAATTTCAGCCCAATTTTCTAGTCTATCCAGGTCCCTTTGGATTTTATTACTGTCTTCCATTGTGTTAGCTATCCCTCCCAGTTTCGTATCATCCGCAAACTTCATAAGGCTTCCCTCCACCCCATCATCTAAGTCATTGATAAAAATGTTGAAGAGTATCGGCCCCAGGACAGAACCCTGTGGCACTCCACTAGAGACCTCCTTCCAGTCCGAAGCAGAGCCACCGATGACCACTTTTGAGTACGGTTTTCCAACCAGTTGTGAATCCACCTGACAGTATTTCCATGTAGTCCGCATTTGACTAGTTTGCTAATCAAAAGGTCATGGGGGACTTTGTCAAACGCCTTGCTGAAATCTAGATAGATGACATCTACAGCATTTCCACCATCTACTAAGCTAGTGACCCCATCAAAAAAAGAGATGAGATTTGTTTGACAGGATTTTTTCTTGACAAACCCATGCTGGCTCCTTCTAATCACAGCATTGTCATCTAGATAGTCGCCAATAGACTCTTTTATTATCCGTTCTAATATCTTTCCCGGTATTGAAGTCAGACTGACCGGCCTGTAATTCCCTGGATCTTCTTTTTTACCATTTTTAAAGAGCAGGACGACGTTTGCCCGTCTCCAATCCTCCGGCACCTCTCCCGTTCTCCATGATTTCTCAAAGATGATGGCAAGAGGTTCTGAGAGTACATCCGCAAGTTCCTTCAATACTCTGGGATGCAGTTCATCAGGCCCTGGAGATTTGAACTCATTTGAACTCATTACTAAAGCTGACAGATATTATTATTGAGCCAAGTTGTTAAGGATACTCCTTTAAGGTCCCTCCAAAATCTGGCAATGATTAATCTAACAGCCACCAGTATGAAACCAATCAATGGCTTAAAGTGTTAAGTCTTGGTTCTCTCCATGAAACAAATTCAAGAGTGACAACTCCAAAGATTTCACAATAGTTTGGTCTGTGATTTTATGAATTTCCTGAAACACTGCATCTCAGAACATTGCAACCTTAACACAGGACCACCACATTTGGTGGAACATCATCTAACTTTACACCCCCACCAACAGAAGTGAGAGAGGGTTAACCTAAGCTGATTCAGACTAAGGGGCATGAGGTGCCATTTCTGCAATATTTTAACACCTGCTTGCATGTAGAAGCCGAGATGGACCTGTAAGGCAATTTGTCCCACATAGCAGCCCTATCCTCTTCATCAATTTTAGAAAAGATGTTTTTAAAGATGTTTTGTGATAATCTGTTTTAAAGTCTGTTTTTATGATGTTTTAGTTTTTTTAGTGCTTTTGTTTGCCACCCTGGGCTCCTACTGGGAAGAAGTGTGGGATATAAATCAAATCAGATAGACAGACAAACAGTCAAATCTGATCCTCATAGCCTCCTCATTTCATCCACTGTTTTCATATCATGAATAACATATTCTAAATTACAGAAACCAAAACTGTGCCCCTCTCTTCTAGTGTCCCTCTAAGCAAACCTTCAAAAGGGGTGAGTTTATGAAGGCCTGCACTTTAATATGTGGCTGCCAAATTGGACATTAGAAGGAACTTCTTGACAGTAAGGGCAGTTCGGCAATGGAACTGACTGCCTAGGGAGGTGGTGGGATCCCCTTCGCTGGATGTCTTCAAGCAGAGGCTGGACAGCTATCTGCAGGAGATGCTCTAGCTGTGGATTTCCTGCTGTGAGCAGGGGGTTGGACTCGATGGCCTACAAGGCCCCTTCCAACTCTATGATTCTATGATTCTAAAATTACCAGTTTGGTACATGGTTAGCCAAAAAAGTTTTCCAGAGAACTTTTGAGAGCGGCTGGGAGTCTGGAAAGAAATCCAAATCAACATACAGATCAAAATCCTCAAAATTTTGACCACCAGGGGGCGCGTGAAACCTGGCTGCAGCTTAGAACGACTGCTCTGATTCCTGCCAAGCGCTTAAGGGCAACTACAATGACTTTGTGGTAACACTTCTTGTTTCTTTCTTCGACCCCTGTTAAATGAAGCCCTGTAGCACGTTTGTGAGCACAATTTGCTAAGCTTTAAGGCCTTTTACTATCTTAATTTAGTGTTTTAAAAAATCGCACCTAACAAAGGCCCAAAATGGCGGCGAAAAACGGAAAAGCAGGGCAAGGGGAAATGGCGTCTGTTAACATAGAAAACCTGTTGGAAACAGTAATGACTCGAGTTCAGAGCATGCATACCCTATTAATAGCTGAATGGCAAAAAGCCTTTGAATCCACATACTACTCCTTTGCTATACCAGCTCCACTGGCTGCCAATCTGTTTCCGGGCACAATTCAAAGTGCTGGTTTTGACCTATAAAGCCTTATACGGCTTAGGTCCAGGCTATCTGTTAGACCGTGTCTCCCTCTATGAACCTGTCCGGATTTTAAGATCATCCGGTGAGGCCCTCCTTACTATTCCATCTTTCTCGCAAGTTCTTCTTGCTGAGACACAGAATAGGGCCTTTTCGATGGCTGCCCCTAGATTGTGGAATTCCCTCCTTAGCGAGGTTCGGTTGGCTTCCTCGCTATCATCCTTTCGCGCCCAGGTGAAGACTGTTTTATTTAGGCGGGCTTTTAACTGAAAATGTTATAGTTTTAATCTATTTTTATTTAATCTATTTTTAATTGTTTTTAACATGTATATTGGTTGTTCTGGTTGTTTATTGTTTTAATTGTGAGCCGCCCTGAGTTCCTCGGAAGAAGGGCGGGGTATAAGTATTTTAAATAAATAAAATAAATAAATAATTTAGCACAAAAAACCCTGGCTATTGAAACACCAGCTAACGAAGCCATGGAATTAAGTGTTAAAACCTTTGACAAAGTCCAACTACTTTTAAAAGCTAATAGAGAATTAAACACAAAATTGGATGAACAGAACAGAGCAAGACGTCGGAATGTACGCTTTCGTGGGGTCCCCGAAGAAAAGGAACAGGGAGACATGATTACATTTCTTACAACATGGTGGTCCAAAGTACTCCCTGAAGTCCCTGTCACCGCACTAGATCTGGAGCGTGCTCACCGTAGCTTAGCACCCAAACCTAAAAGTACTGCAATGCCACGAGATATCATAGTGGCTTTTACTCATTTTCAATTAAAAGTCGGATTTATGAGAGCCATTAGAGACAAAGGAGGCTTGAGATATGACAATAAAGAAATCATGGTTCTCCAAGACCTGAGTCTGGAAACTCTGAGGAAAAGACGAGAACTGAGGCCAGCAACAGAAAAACTGCAAACTGCTAAAATCAAATATTGCTGGGGTTTTCCTTTTCGTCTCTGCGTTGTAGATGGCATATTACACACAGCTACCACAAAAAAAGAAACATGCCACATCCTTTGCCTATTAAACTTAGAAATTCCTTGGGACACTGAAGAACTGGATAAAGAAGAGGAACAGCTAGATTTCCAAGATTCTGAAAAATGGAATACAGTCTTCTCCAAGAAAAAACGCCTCAGACTCAACAAACAAACAGAACCACTCTGCACTCCACGTCCTTTACGATCCAACTCTTTCACTCAGAGAGGAAAATGAAATTCATAACCAAATCCACAGGTCTAATATAACACGGTTTGTGTCATGTTTAACACCTCAGTTAAGCAAATTTCATTATTACAGGTCACCTTTTCTTTTAAATGCGACCTGGTTTTTCAATTTAGCCATGTTAGGGCTTAAGACATTCTGTTGTAAAATATATATGTTATTTAACAATATTAAATATACAACAATTATAAAAAGGGGGAGAAGTAAGGGGAGGGGAAAAATATAAATAAATAAATAAATAAAACAAGTCAAATTATAAATGGCGGGAACGGGGGGGGGAAATAATGTTAACTAGTGGTTTTTTATTTTATAACGGTTTTACCTGCATAGGATAACACACTCTTAAAGAGGTGTTACAAAGTCCCACCAAGAAATAGGGACTCTGCCAAACGTGGCTTCAATGGTTGTATTTTGTATGATGTTAACAGTTGTTATTGTTTCTCTCTGGCACATATCTGGCAAACTGAATTTGCTGATACTATGGGACATAAGTTATGTGGGCCGAAGCTGGGGATTGATGCATCCCTCATATCATCCTTAATCTGATTATGGAAGGTAATGTAAAAATTTACACTCTGAATGCTAAAGGTTTGGGCAACCCAGTCAAAAGAAGAATTTCCAATTTTATTTTAAAAGATAAGCCACACATAATTTTTCTCCAAGAAACGCACCATAGCACAGAGATTTCACGACTCTTACTCCATAACTATTATAAAGAGCAATATTCCTCTCATGGTTCATCCAAAAGCAGAGGAGTAGCTATTCTGATAGCACGGTCTCTCCCTTTTAAACACATACAGACCTATAAAGACACAGAAGTTCGTCTAATATTTGTTAAAGGACAACTGGGAAGTCAAAAGTTGACTTTAGCATCCCTATATGTGCCCAACAAAAAACAACTGCATTTTCTTACCTCTTCCTTATCAAAATTATCTGAATTTGCAGAAGGTGAATTGATAGTGGGGGGAGATTTAAACTGGGCTGCTGATCCAAAATGGGACAAATCAGTAAACACCGCTTCAGCTATACCTACTCAGTATACCAACAAAACTAACTTTCAAGATATCCTATCTAAATTCAACTTAGTGGATGCTTGGAGATCTTTACATAAAATGGACAGGGACTACTCTTTTTACTCCTTTAGATATAAACGTTACTACAGAATAGATTACCTCCTCATAACTGACACTTTACAAACTACTTTACAGGAATCACAGATTGGGTCTTTCTTAATATCAGATCATGCCCCAGTATGGGCAATATTAACTATGAGAGAGAAAGATGAAATAACACCTACCTGGCAATTTGATAACTTTTTACTTACCAATCAATTAGCAACAGATGCTATCCAATTGGCCATTAAGGATTACTTTACACACAATACAGGGATAGGAGTTAAAGAAAATATCATTTGGGATGCAATGAAAGTGGTAATACGAGGATGCTGTATTACAGAGAAAAATAAACTACAAAAACAAAAATCCATCCTAAAAAATAACCTATACGAAGAACTACAAAAGCTGGAACTTCAACATAAACAATCAGGCTCTATTAAAATTAGACCTGAATTAGACACCATAAGGAAAAAAACAGAAGCCCTAGAAATCTCAAAAATATCAAAATCCATGATTTATCTCAAGCAAAATTTTTATGAAAAAGGTAATCGAAATTCCAAACTTCTAGCTCATCAACTACATCATAAACTTTCTTCAAACAAAATATGGTGTGTGCAACAAGATAATGGCCAACTTACATATAAAACCCAAAAGATTCACTCTGAATTCATGTCTTACTACCAAACACTATACAAAGCCCCAGAACCTAAGAATACAAATATACAGCCTTTTCTCCAAAACTTAAAGCTTACAAAGCTAGATCAAGACCAACAATCTATTCTAAACCAAAAGTTCACCGAGACTGAAATTAATGAAGTCATCAAGAAACTTAAAAATAATAAATCCCCTGGGCCAGATGGCTTTTCTACAGATTTCTATAAGAAATTCAAGGCACAACTGGTCCCCCATCTATCACGGTTATTTAATACTATTTGGGAGGGTAAAGAGATCCCGTTAACTTGGAAAATATCACGCATAATAGTAATTCCCAAACCAGGGAAAAATCTGAATGACAAGAATAACTATAGACCAATTAACTTGTTGAACCAAGACCAAAAGATCTTTACCTCAGTTCTAGCAAACAGGCTTAGCCTCATCATGCCCGCTATTATCAACCCGGACCAAACTGGCTTTATTAAAGGCAGACAAATTTCAGACCCAATCAGACGGCTATTGAACATTATTTGGCATAGCAAAAAGTATTATAAACCATTAGCAATATTTAAACTAGATGCCCTAAAGGCATTTGACTCGCTACACTGGGACTTTCTTTTTCAGGTCTTGCAACACTACAAATTTGGAAATACCTTCATTAACATTATACAAGGCCTATATAAACAAGGCTTAGCCAGCATCAGAATTAACGCATATGAATCAGGATTTATAAAAATTGAAAAGGGAACGAAACAAGGATGTCCCCTATCGCCACTTTTATTCGCCTTAACCATGGAACCTTTGGCTCAAGCAGTGAGAGAGGAATCCACCATTGAAGGATACAACTTTAACGGATCCACTCACAAAATAAGCCTGTTTGCTGATGATGTGGTCCTCCTTCTCTCAGATCCACTAGCGTCCTCAGATAGCTTAAAAAACTTATTTCAAAAATATAAGGACATGTCGGGATTCATCATTAATTACACCAAATCCGAATCCCTGTTTATAAACATAGGTCCTAATACACAAAAATGAGTTAAAGCAGCATTGGGAATCTCTATTTGTGCTAAAAAAATTAAATATCTAGGGGTCATTATATCAAAAAATATAAATAAATTGTTTTATTTAAACTATAACCCAATTATTAGAAAACTTAAAAGTAATCTCAAATCTTGGAAAAATAACTCTCTCTCAATGCTAGGCAGAATAGCTGAATTACAGATGATGCTACTTCCTCGATTCCTATTTCTATTTCAGGTTTTACCTATCCATATATCTAGCAATGTCATAAAATCATGGCAACGTACAATTATCAAATTTATTTTTCAGCAGAAAAAATCTAGATTAGCCCAAACTTTAATCTATAGAAAATCAAATTTAGGGGGATGGGGCATTCCAAATCTAACATATTATCACAATGCCTTTCAAATTCGTCAAATGGTGTACTTAATTAAAAACATAAAGGAGAAACACTGGGTGGAGATGGAAATCAACCTTGCCGATGATGCTTCACTTAGGTCCTTACCCTTTCTCTCAGTAAGACAGCAAACTATCAATAACATGGCCAATCCATTTACTAAATGTATGTTTCAGATCTGGAAATTATGGCAGAACAGATTGGGCCCCATAATTTCACCTGTGATACCTATTGCCTT
Organism: Rhineura floridana; assembly: GCF_030035675.1. Taxonomy (NCBI): domain Eukaryota; kingdom Metazoa; phylum Chordata; class Lepidosauria; order Squamata; family Rhineuridae; genus Rhineura; species Rhineura floridana. The sequence goes on along the minus strand of NC_084487.1, from coordinate 132,570,418 downwards.
TCATCCCAAATTTTATACTACTGACAGGGAATATCAGCTAAAATAATGGAGTGTGAGGGGACTCCATAGATTATGTGATTTCTTTGCAAACTCTCTTCCCCTTTCAGTTGAACAGTTAAAACTGAAATTGAGAGGAATAAAACTGGACTGGCTAACATTAGCCCAGGTCCGCAGCTTTATTATTTTAAAATACACGAAACAACAAGCAACAAGATCTCTAACACAATTTGAGCACTTACTCCAAGATACACACAAAGGAGAAAAAGGACTGGTCTCTAAAATTTACTTCATTTTGCTTAACTCATCTCTAAAATCCACTCTTTCTCTCAAGGAAATATGGGAGACAGATCTGGGCTCTGAAATACAGTTTCGAGACTGGGATAGGTTATGGGAAACGAAACCGTTTAAGACTGTCTCTAGCTATGTCGAAGAACATTCATTGAAAATGATACATCGATGGTATCGCACACCTGTCCAGGTATCACACATGTTTTCCACGGCCTCTCCACTATGCTGGAGAGACTGTGGGAACAAAGGAACATATTTTCATCTCTGGTGGGAATGTGAAACAATACAAGCTTTTTGGCTCAGGGTTTATGATGAAATGTTGTTGATTTCTAAAGAACACTTTGATTTTATGCCAAAATTATTGCTATTAAACATATTTGATGCTACAAACACAAAGCTGCTCTCCAAAGAATTGATCATCTACATGACCTTAGCAGCAAAATTAACAATTGCATCGCAGTGGAAATCAGCAAATGACCTCTCAATAAAACAATGGTATAACTCCCTCTGGAATATAGCCATAATGGAAAAACTTACACATGAACTAAAACTAAGACAGGGTAAGGAAAAACCAGACTCCTTTTATTTAACTTGGCACTCCTTTATTGAATACACTTCAGAAGATACGTTTATGCATCGTCCATCAATGGAAGCGGATATGGAGACACTTATAAACGATGTAATGGCCTAACAGAAAGGAAACAGAATTTATTCACAATCATTTACCAGTTGTTTACCAGGCCCAATTCAAGGTGTTGGTGTTGACCTTTAAAGCCCTATAAGGTTTCGGCCCAGTTTATCTGAAGGAGCGCCTCCAGCATCACCAATTATGCCGCCTGACGAGATCAGCCACACAAGACCTCCTCTCGGTCCCACCAGTCAAAACAGCTAGGCTGGTGCGGACCAGAGAGAGGGCATTTTCGATTGTGGCTCCCACCCTCTGGAATTCCCTTCCTTTTGACCTTTGACATGCCCCCTCCCTGATGGGTTTCCATCGGGCCTTGAAGACCTGGCTATCCAGGCAGGCCTACAGGGTTTTTGGGGTGGATTAGTTTTAAGATGTTATCAATTGGAAGGCTGGTTTTAAATTAATTATTGAATGTTTTGATTGATATATTGTATTTATTGTGTTATTGTATGTCGCCTAGAGTGGCCATTAATTCGGCCAGATAGGCGACTCACAAATAAAATTTTATTATTATTATTATTATTTAGACTGCATATCAGTTTAGTCAGAGGTTGAGTGTCTGAGAGATTGTATTTTCTTTGTTAGCATTTGAATGCTTTTTTGTTTGTTGTTGTTGAATAACTATTGCTTCTTAATTATACTGGTGTCTGATGTAAATGAGAAAATTCATGTCATATAAAGATACATGTGAAAAAACAAAATAAAAAATAAAAAATCTATTAAAAAAAACAAAACTCAAAATTCTTCACCTAAAATTGTTTATCTCTAAAACCAAATTCAGGATGACAGCGAACTGGGATCGGAGGGAAATGCCAGGTAACAACTATTTCCTCTGTGCCAAAACATGAGATGCTGCCTTAAGATGTTATTGTTTCCCAGACTTGACTATAGTCAAGATTCATGAGGCAATACAACTGTAACAAGTAATACAGAATGAGATTTCCCCACATTTTCTTACTGAAGCTGCAGCATCCTACTCAACAGTTCTTGATCTTACAGTTCTTGGCAAATGGTCAATGAAGCTGTTAAACGGTATTTCATATTACGCAGCTGTTTAAACCTGGTCAAAGTTCCATTCATATCCACACAGAGATTATGCATGCTGCAATACTATTTTGACATATTTTATTTTTCATAAAGCACTCGTGTCCTTCAAGATATGTGCAAAAAAACAGACACTGGCTGTGTTCACAGGCAACCATGGGGGGGGGGGACACAAACAAGCCAGAGTCTTGCTTGCCATGACATGCAAACCTGGGCCAACAAACAAACCACAAGAACCAAGTCAAGACTGAACAAACCAACCATGAGCTCTGGCTCGCATAGCACTTTTGCTCCCCCATGTGGCATAGTCAGGAGCAGGAAAAGAGCAAAGCACTTGTGCAACATTGCATGGGAGCCAGGCCACTGAATAACAAGAATCTTGATCACGAACTAGAAACAAAAGGAGGCAAAGCACTTCATTTCATTTTCTTTTATTTCACAAGCCTTCAATTAAAAAAATGAACCACAGCTAGTAGATCTGACACATTATAGGAAGTAAAAATGAATGTGATTTCTAAAGAAGAAACTTTGTACAAAAACTTTAAAAATCCAACAGCAAATCGAATTGTTTATAAATACCAAAAATGTCATGCAAAAGGTGAGCGCTACTGCCCAGATGTAGAAATCCCCTGAACAAAATGGCAACAGCGTCACTATGTAGAAATTATGGCTCTTTCTAAAAGGAAAGGCAGAGACCTGGGATGTACTAAGTGGGTCAGAGCCACTAGGCCCTCTATTGAAACTTTTATTTGACAAATCATCTTACTTGAGCTGTAATAAATTTAAAAAATACATTAAAATAAAGACACGTCCTATTCTGCATATTTTAAAAATGACCATAGTCTTCCTTCTTACCTTGGCATCATGTTAATTGTTGGCAATATATTCTAAAGTAGACTCACAAACTGCAACTTGCATCAACAACTTAGTAACATGCATTAGTATTATTAACTCTAGTACAGCTAAGAGGGTGGGAGGTGCAAAGAAACTATCAGGTAGTTACAAGACAAAGCTAAAAGTAGCAAAGTCACAAATGGAGAAATGGAAGCACCATGCTTTAAGGTGGTGAAGGTATGAAAGCACAATTGTGGGGCAATTAGTTCCAAGCAAACACACTACACTATGACTTTCTATGCATTTTTTTTTTAAAAAAGACAACCCCCACGCACGCGCACACACACACACACACAAAAGTACTGAATAAAAGTGTGGGATCAACAACACAGACATAGAAAGGAACGAAGATTGTTCCTATGAGCCTTGGTTCCCTGGTTTCCATCTGAGTTCATCCAAGACTAGTAATATTGGAGCGGCCACCAGGAGGTGCAACAATGCGATGTCCTGTACGACGTGGGTTGTTGTCATCTATCTGAGCACCTGTACAACAGTAATCCAGAAGCATGGCAATAGTTAATAGCTTCTCCAGACTTTCATCTATTCAGAAATCAATGGCACTAGTAATTACAAAAGCTAAACATGGGTGATCTTCTAATATTAACATTTTACCTGTTTTAACTGAAGATCAAGTATGACTTGCACAAATATTGATTTTAGAAACCACACCCCTATGACATAACTTTTACTAGGAGCTGCCAATGCAACATTGCTCATTCTCTCATCAAATGCTGGATCCTGACTTCCTGCTGCTGTAATTTTTTATCAAGGCTAATGGGTATTTTTACACAGCACTAGTGGAATTATGGGATCATCCACAGAAAAGCAATGTGGATTCCTGAATGCTGTTGTCTTTGAACTATACACTCACACAAGACTGCTGGAAGTAGGCATCCTTCATCCAGACCTGAGTATGCCAGTGTAGAGCTGTAAATGCCAAGAACCACGCAAAGCGCATTATAAGGCTGCATTCCCAATCAGGCTTCCACTTAGTCTGAAAACCTCCTTTCTGACTCAAATAAATCATCAATGCTATATTTGTCAGAACTGGCCCTTAGTAAATGGTTGAGGAATTACTTTGCACGAATCAATTACCTGTAATGGAGCATGTTTTTTAAAAGAAGATTTCTGATACTGATACAGTTTGTCAAGCTGTTTCACCTGATAAGCTAAAGTTAGACTGGTGAAGGTTCCTGATTGGTGGAGGCTGGTTTTTGGCGGGAGATGATTTAGTGGAAGGTGCAGGAGTTGCATATTTTGGTGTTGCTGGGACTTCATATACTGGTCCATCGTACATTCCTCTGGATACACCTTGTAATTCTGTTACCTACATATCACAAACAAATGCATTCACCCCTTAATGGTCTGGCATTTTACCCACTCATCTCACACAAAGAACATATGTACCCAGCACTGGAAGGCCTCCCTGGAGGAGGAATGCATTGAGTGGCTGGAGGGTTACCTGCACTACGGGAAGGAGGTTCTGCAGAGGACAGCCTCCAACATAGCACCCATTATTATCCTCTTCCTCTTTCCCAAAGCATTTTAACTGTACTTTTTAACTTATTATAACTTAATTGGATTTTTGCACTGTATTGTTTTTCTTACTGTATTTATTATACTTTTTTGCTGTTCACCGCCCAGAGAGCTATCGCTAGTCGGGCAGGATATAAGCCTAATAAATAAATAAATAAATAATAATATGTGAAAATAGATGCATGCTATGGGTAGCTTCAGATACTCGCCCAAAGATGCAACAGAGCAAGGGTTGCATGTCAACTTCCTCCTTCCTTCCTCCAAGTGGGGAGATGTGTATCATAACAACATAAAAGAATGAAGGGTTATACAGGGTCACCAACCTTTTTGGGCCAGTGAGCACATTTGGAATTTTGAGAGTGTGCTATGGGTGCCAATCACAAAATGGCTGCTGTGGGAATGTGGCATAACGCAAAGTAGTTACCATGGGGACGTAGCATACACAAAATAGCTGCCACATCTAAAAAAAGAGAAAACCACCAAATGGTGCAGACATGCCCCCCATCAGTCCCCCATCAATGGAAAAATGGCACCTACACTAGCCACCTCTGCACTCACTCACAAAAAAAAGGTCTTTCCATCTTTTGCTTCTAAAATGGAAGAGATGGTGGGCATCAAATGAAATGTTGGCATGTTTAAGGAGGGGAGTTCAAGTAAGGGAGGCAGAGTCAGCAAACTGGAAATGAGCAGGAAGAGCAGTCTGTGGATTTTTGAGTGGAAATTCACTGAGACCATTTGCCGGCATCAAAGGAAATACTGGTCCCTGTGGGTACCACATTAGTGACCCCTGATCTAAGATATATAGTGAAAGACAACTAAGCCCGCCCACAGGCCTACAATTTCCATGTAAGGGAGACCTTGCATCTTGTCTTGTCACACCAGACGTATACATTTACAAAGACACACAAACTTCACATGTGGTCTGACAGCAGTGACAAAGGTTACCGCTGTCAGCATTTTGTAGAATCATCCAAAGCCACCCTTTATCACTCCAACACAAAGAGTTACAGTATTTTTGTCTGAGCAGTACACACATAATAGCATGAATGCAAGAATTTACCATAAATCTGTTTATACAACTGCTTACTTATGACATTTATAATGCTTTCAAAATTTACTGTATAAACTATATTAATATTGTGCTGTTTATGGCAAGAACATAAAGGGGTTGCATTTTCAATATCAGCAAAGATCTGTTAGGATTACACACACAACACCTGCCAAAAATTCTTTAAAGAAAAAACCCACGTGGCCCAGTTCAGACCTGACATCTGAACTCTGGGAAGTGTGGATTGTTATCCTATGATTAATAACATGCCAGGATCAACTTGTGATTTTGGATCCTGTCTTGTTATTAACTATAGTTTAAAAAATGCCCATGACCTGCCAAGCCTTTCCTAATGGCTCACCAGGCCCTGATGCAATTTACCACAGGCAGCATCAGCCAAGGCATCACTGGTAAAAAAAGGTCCCATTCTGAACTTTGAATACTCAAAAAACAGTAAGGAGTGTTCCAGTGTTCCCTAAGCACTTGGCTATCACTGCCAATACCTGGGAAACATCATAACCAATCAGAGCATTCTTTCCTGTTTGCTGAGCACTCCATTCTGCTCCCCATTTCCTTCCTAACTCTCTCCCAATCATCCTATTTCACAGCAGATAAAGCCCAACCTCAGCTCCTTTCGCCTTCTTTCTCTGCTCAATGCGCACACGTTTTCAAAACAGTGAGGCAAAATCTCTCCCCTTCCAGATGAATGGTACCCTCAGACTAGCAAAGAATGCAGTGAGTGGATGTGCACTCACAAATGCTGTATATAGGGAGGCTTGAAATTATGCTTTGTAATAAAAATAGTCAAATTAAGGAAGTTTTTACTGCAAGGAAGGCAAAGCAAGAATTAGTTTATTAAAACCTTAATTACTATCTCTGTGTGTGCTATATAAGTGTATGGATTATGGGGTTGTGTGCATTCACTGTGCGTGCATGCGTGCGTGCGTGCGTGCATGCATGCGTGCGTGCGTGCTCCCAACCACATTTGCATGTAGCCCCCAGAAGGTTTGCGATGAGACAATGCAACCCTCAGACTTAGCCACATCCAACGTAGGTGAATTCCACAAGTGACAAGAGTGAGATCCGGTAATCTTGATGATAGGTCAGAAAGCAATTGAGATACTTTTCCAAAACCTGTATCAACTGATCAAAAATTGGTTTGTAGGTGGCATACTTGCATTTCAAGAAGCTCCAGAAATGTGTTGCAGAAATTGCGATCTGCAGTCATATAATGATTATTATATGAGATGCAATCGGTCTAATTTTCTGAGTCTGAGATCTTATTATCTGGAAGCCTATGCAGGTAGAACATGGTCAATGAACAGCTGGGCAGTTTGGGGTATAGATTGCAGGGCCTTGATTGGAATGAAATGGGTGATCTTGCTCAGCATACCCACTACAACTAAGAGCATGGTATTCCCTCGTGAAAGCAGCTGTATGTGCCTGATTGGGATCATATATCTGTCTGTAGAGCTATTGCAAGATCTGGAGAAACTGCATGAGAGGTGGGTCTGATGCAACATCCATCTTGTTCCTGGCTTAGGACTTGTTTGCTGGCTCAAGCCAACTGATAGGACTGGGCCATAGTGAAGTGAATGACGACACAGGAGCCATGAGTCAGAACCTATGAGCAATTGGAATCAGAGGGCAAACCAGAAAACACAAGACACAATAGAGCTCAGGCACACCTTCTTGCTCAAGCCAAGCACTGCTGAGATAGGAAGCTCTCTAATATTCCTTCCTATCCAGGAGGAATCAGTGGTCAGCCTGGGTGGTGTCAGTTTGGAAGACTGATCCCTGAGAAGCTGTAGTGATACAGCTTACCATATGCAGCAGTGGTCAGCAGGTCCTAACCATATCATTATCCCCTGAGGAAAGAGTTGAAAAATCTGCCATTGTCTTTGATTTTAATTGGGAAGTCTTATGGCTACGATTTATAGCTTTGTTTTTATTTACAACATTTATCTCCCACCTCCCTTCCATCACAGAAATAAAGAAGTTCATGGAGTCCCATCCAGACACTGACCAGACCTAACTTGCATAGCTTCAAGAAGTTGACTGCATTATGTGCTCTCTGACCATGATTCATACAAAATCGAAGTGGCACATCTTAACATTGCATATAATTTGAGTTCAAAATTTAGGCCCACATTTTTCAAATTTTAAAGTGCATTTTTATATGGGAATTTTTTGCTGAAAATATGGTGGGAAAACCCCACCTACACTCCAACAGAACTACAGAAAAAGCAACCCACAACAAGCCCCTAATTGTGCTGTTTCCCTTCCAATTTCCTCATCACAGTCCCCTCCTGTAAGTCTGGATGGGGTTGTGCTCCCTCTGAAGGACCAGGTCCATAGCCTTGAGGTACTCCTGGATACATCTTTGTTATTAGAAGCCCAAGTATCCTCTGTGGCTAGGATTGTCTTTGTCAGCTATGGCTGTTCCTGGACAGGGATAGCCTGACCTCAGTGCGTTGGTAACCTTGAGGCTGAATTATTGCAATGTGGTGTATGTGAGGCTGCCCTTGACCTGATTCAGATGTTTTATCTGGTGCAAATTGCGGCAGCCAGATCGCTGATGGGAGCATATGGCTGACAACATATGACACCATTTTTAAAACATCTGCATTGGCTGCCCATCCACTACCGAGCCAGGTTCAAGGTCCTTGTATTAATTTACAGAGCCCAAAAACTTAGGTCCAGGGTATCTTAGGGACTGCCTGAACCCTTATATCCCAGCTCAGTCACTGAGATCTTCTGCAGGAGTGGGTTTAGTCGTCCCCTGAGTTGGCAAGGCTCATTTTGTAGGCTGTTGGAAAGCATGATGTTCTGTGTTTTTCCACAAAGACAAGAAAAGACAAGTAATGGGTTAATACTGTGCAGCAATCCAAGGCCGGACTGCAGCTGGCACATAAACCGAAAGTGTATAAAACCTTGGGTGAAGAAACCGCAAGGTGTGGGGGTTGTTAGTTGGAGGAAAGAGACTTGTAACGTGTTAGTACTTTGCCTATTGAATCAGTAAAGATTCTCTTTAAAAGAACTTGCTGTAGCGTGTCTTTACTCTGGATATTCTGGGAAACAAATGGACATTTTCTGGACACAGGCCTCTAGATTCATACGCTACACCACACATTTAACATCGACATAAAATCAAGCCTTCAGTGTCATCGGCCCAGTTCTTTGGAATGCTCTGACAACAGAGATTCAGCAGGTGCCTTCTGTTTTAACTTTTAGACACTTGCTGAAAATCTTTCACTAGGCTTATGCAGGCAATTAAGAACATGCTTTTTTCCCAACCATTGACCTTTGTTTTTACTACATTTTTAATGTTTTTTTTAATTCCATGGTGGTGGTGGTTGTTTTAAACATGTTGTAAACCGCTTTGATGTTTTTAACGAAATAGCGGTATACAAACAATTTTAGAAATAATAATAATAAATAACTTCTGCTTCATGAAGCATTCAGAAAAGCTACTGAGACAAAGAACCCCAAAATGCCAGAATTCTCATGCTGCAATATCTTTTCTTTAACTTTTATTCCTTCAGCTTGAGCATGTACCATGGCAAAATGGATAAAAACTAGACAGAGGATGTCAGGCGATGGTATAGTCACAATGGATGGCCTCAGGCACATCTCTCTCTCTCGCCCTTGCAAAATTGTTATTGAAGCATTTGTACACTACAATATGTTATAGAAATGATTAACAACACAATAAAGATCTTTGATTATAGATAGCTGTAGAAACCTACCTTATTCCTAATTTTGATGCGTTGATAAACGTATTCAGGGAAAGGCTTCCGGGGAATGAAACGGCCCATTCCTTTACTTACATGGAGATTTCCATCTTCAAACACAATCTTCCCCTGACTAATGACTATGAGGGGAGCACCATGGCATTCCATGCCTTCAAAGATATTATATTCAACAACCTGGAAAAAAAACCCCAAACACACAGTTTACTCCCATTTCTTTATAGGCACGTTTTATACGACATTAATTCAATTGTAGGTGTTAAGGGTGCTTGTTTATTTTTTAATAATCAGGGAGTCAACACCATTAAACCTTTTGGGTTGATTCTAGTTCAGGTTCAGCTGCAACTGAAATTATTCTGACTGAAGGAACTAGTTTGGCACACATTAGAATGTGTAAATATAAGGCACATAAGTTGTACAGTGGGATGGAGCAACTGTCAGCAGTACACACCAAGGGCTCATCCAGATGACTGCAAAATGTGATACACGATCGCTTTGTGTTTTCTTTATTTTTTGGTCATCCATATGACCTCGCGTGCTGTTGCGCTTTTTCACAGGTTAAATCCGCTCTTGGCAATACTGCAAAAAATGCGATTTGCCTTTTAAAATCAGGAATCATCCGCTGTGCCTTCAGGAGCTAGGATGCAATACGGCGGACTTTACAGCTGATGGGCGGTTCTTGGGCGTTTGCCTGTGCCCCTTCTCCTCATTCCAGCCAATCACGTATCTGCACTTTTGCGCATGTGCGCGAATATCGGGGAGCGGGGAAGCCTGGGAAAATTGAACCAATGATCGCAATGGTGGGGTGTTGGGGGGGGGGCTCTGCAACTACTGCGCAGATGCAAAATTCCAAGTTTATTTTTAGCCAGCCTGCGAACTGGGCAGCCGCTCTGGGTGACATCTGCAATTGTGATTGTGTGTAAAGCCCCCCTTTTCCTGGCTGGTCTCACTGAAGTGTGGCTGGCTGGTGCAGGGAGCCGCTCTTGGATTGGGCAGGGAATGCGGGCAAACAGCCCTGCTGCGCTGAAGCCCATCCTGGAAATGCCATAGACTGAATTTGGGACCGTTTGCATGCCAGGCAGATGCTCTTAATATGTATAAAGGTAGAAAAGCAGGGAGCAGGAACCCCCCTTTGGGGGGCCCTCCTTGAGGAGCTGCTTTTGGAAGGCAGCCAGGCTTTCCAGTGTTCCGTCTAATGAAAGAAACAAAAACGGAAGGGCAGGGAGCAGGAACCCCCCTTTGGGGTCCCTCCTCGAGCAGTGTAGTCCCTTCCTGTATTTTTGTTAGCTTGCATTTGCGGTATAGCGCAAAAGTGGCTGTATGCTTTTCTACCTTTATACATATTAACGTTTCTGGAGATACACAGGGCTGACAATTCCACTTATTTCTCCAGAAACGCAGGTAAATGGGAGGGAGGGGAGGGAGTAGTTGTGACAAGGCGTTCTCAAAAATGGAAGGGCAGGGAGCAGAAACCCCCCTTGGGGGGCCCCTCCAGGAGGAGCTGCTTTTGAAAGGCAGCTGACTCCCGGCTTTCCAGCGCAAAAAGAAGGAAGCCAGCAGTTTTGTCTCTTCACATCCCCTCTCCTGCTCCCCAACTGGAACTAACCCAGATAAAATGAGTTATAATTGTGATGGGTAGTAACAGAAGAAAACATGAATTGTCCCTGGGTGGGCTCGAACCACCAACCTTTTGGTTAACAGCTGAAGACGCCAACCGATTGCGCCACAGAGACCTGCAAGTAGCAACTGGCAAGGAACTCCTTTACAGCCACAGGAAAATTCAAACTTTTGCACTCTAACGTTCAAGCTCAGAAGCAAATTTCCACTCTATTACTCTCCAGACATTTTGCAGAGGGTTGCAGCCTCGTTGTCCCATGAAGTTTGATGGGCTCTAGTTCTACGGACAAAAACTTATCCCGCAACCAATCTGTTGTGGGATATCCGTCCCACTGACTTGTAGAGCTTGCTTACCCACGTCTTCCTCCCCCCGCGGGAAACTGCCTGACACCGAGTCAGACTATTGGTCTGTTGAGCCCAGTACAGGATACCCTGTCTAGCATTGGCTTATAAGTCCCAAGATTTTGGATGAGAGTCTTTCACAGCCCATCCTGGAGATGCCGGAGACTGAATTTGGGACCGTTTGCATGCGAGGCAGATGCTCTTAATATGTATAAAGGTAGAAAAGCAGGGGGCAGGAACCCCTCTTTGGGGGCCCCTCCTCGAGGAGCTGCTTTTGGAAGGCAGCCAAAAGAAGGGAGCCACCAGTTTTGTCCCTTCACATCCCCTCTCCTGCTCCCCGATTGGTTCTAACCCAGATAAAATGAGTTATAATTGTGATGGGTAATAACAGAAGAAAACATGAATTGTCCTTGTGTGGGCTCGAACCACCAACCTTTCGGTTAACAGCCGAAGGCGCTAACTGAGTGCACCACAGAGAGACCTGTAAGTAGCAAGCAGCAAGGAACTCCTTTAGAGCCACAGGGAAATTCAAACTTTTGCGCTCTAACGTTCAAACGCATGCGCGATATTGTGCGTTGCAAAGGGGGGGAGCACACGCCATTTTTTTGTGAACCAATCGGCTGATGGGGGTAGTTTTACAGGCAGGGCTTGGAAAAAGCGAAAAGGATGTATGGGTCTTCCCACTGCGTGTGCGGGCGCAAAAAACATGTATTTTTTAAATCGGAAAAAAGTGGGGGGGAAAGACAGTGAGAACTGTCAGATGGCAAACCGGATATGAAAAACATGGATTATCCCGCTCCGTTTGGATGAGCCCCAAGAAGCCTTCAACCTGCCTTACTGATTCATTTGGTGTCGAATCAAACTTGACATCTTTCCTTAAACGTTGATTTGTGCCTTATCCACGTTGGTAATGGAATACAAGCAGTAAGAGGACTTGATCACAAATCACTCCTGCCTGGAAACCTGTTCAAGTGTTCCCCCCCCCCCCAAGGGAAGTCTACATGAGTAGTGAAGGCTCCTCACTGCAGACATTAAGCACCTAATCTGTTATGGGCAATGAAGCCAGCAACAGTGATGCAGCAGGGGAGGTGGGGCCAGGAAGTGGGTCCCCACTCTTCCTTCTCATGTGATTGGAATCTCATGAGGGGAATGCCTGAATATAAGCTCTCTAATATCAATTTACTAGTCACATCATGAGACAATGATCCCCATCACCAATTTCTTGCTCAATCAATACTGCCTATTCCCCATGCTGTTTAACATTCCTCTCTAATCTCTTAGAGGCTGCTACGTCTCGGCTCAGTCACAGTGATCTAGCAGTACTCATGGGTACCCCTATCCTATTACCCTTTGCAGGAGTGGAGTATCTCTTCCAGATAGTTTAATGCCCCCAAACTATAGATTATCTTCCTGGCCTAAAGGGTATTCAAATTATTTTTAAGCCCCTGAGAAGTAGGAGTTCCCAGAGCCAGCCCAGGAGTGAAACACTCTCCTCTCCATCAGAAACACCATGCTTCCCATTCCCTGAGCTTATCTTGCCTTCCTGAGCCTGAGAGGAGCTGCTCACTCATCTTTCTGGTTCTCAGGGACTGGATACTAAGCTAGCAGGTTGCTACATTCTGCTCTGCCTGGGGTCTGCAAGCCGAGCCTCCTCAGTTTAATACAGAAAAAAAACTTTGTAACCAAACCTATTGGTCAAAGGCTAGACAGAAAAGCTTTAATTTCCAGTCAGCAGCAATTTAGTCTTTAATACCTATAGAGGCTGGCTAAGCAATGCCACATAAGCAAGACATACTACACTGCAAAGCAATGGTTTCCTCTCCCTTTTTCTTCCTCCAACAGGCTATAGTTATAGTCTATTAAAGAGGTTTCTGGCTTAAAGAGGAAGTAGACCTTCATTCTAATCCTTACTTGATACTTCCCAGATCCAAATCCAAAAATATAGAATACTTCCCAGATGTTGATTTTATGGGCTCATTTTGGTGGAACAGCGAGTATACAATATCAGGTGTTTTGGATTAAACCCTTATTTTGAAATGCTAACCTGGATATTTTCGGTGGTCTATTCCAGTTCATGTTCAACAGAGACTTTCTCATAATCAGGGTCCATCCAGGTGAGGAAAAAAATAAAATAAAGGCTTGTTCCAAGTTTTGGGTTGACCCCTGCTAATAATGTAGTGACAAAATTGAATCAAAATTGTATATCCTTTGGGCTAAAGACTTGCTTATTCCTCAAGGGAACAAACAAGAAACATTATTCTGTAAATTAAAAAAGATTTCCTGAATATAGACTAGAAATTTTGCTAACAACTCATAATAAAGCCAAAGTTTCATCAATAATAGTATATAATGCAATAAACCTGAAAGACAAGTTGAAGCTTTTGAAAAATAACAGCTATGATTTTTGATAAAAGATTCATTTTCAAGTAAATAACAGAATGATACTTTGTCACATTAATGGGACTGGAAGACTACTGGGAAGAGTATGCATTGATGTATAAAGAGACCACAGTCCCAGCAAAGAACCTTCTTACCCCAATGGCAGAAAGAAAAGACAGAACTGCCTGCACACCAGATCACTAATAAAGTGTTGTATTCTAAGCTAGTATTACAGTTGGTGGTAGCAGCTTCAAGATTACAAAAGCCTCACTGCCCGAGAAGAAATTTACTGGCTACTCAGTGAATACCTGGCTGATTTTGAGCTTTTGGTCTCTGTGAATGGATTGATCAGAAATAATAAATAATAATAAAATTTAATTTTTGTGTCGCCTATCTGGCCGAAGCCACTCTAGGTGACGTACAAACTAAAATTCAGTAAAATACAATACAATGCAGATAAAATACAATGAAGTCAGAAAGCAGCACAGTATCTTGCCTTGTTTCTACAGGATGATGCAAAGGCATTTTACTGCCCAGTGTAGATCGTGACTCACATAAGCACCTCTGTAAGCACTTGAAAGGTTGTTAAGAGGGGGCTTGCCCCTTTTACAATACAGGAAGAAATGTGATTTGAGAAGGCTATTTGAAAGAACTTCTCCTCCCTGTCCAAGTGATGATCCAAGTGATTATTTAAGCGAGACAGAACCTGCCCAGCCGAATATGGAGATGGCAATGTAGAGAGGGTCTTAAGCTCAGGGGCAAGCCATGAAAGAATCATGTTACAAGCCAGTTTATAAATGGATTAACTGCAGGACTTCATAGCCTGCTGATGAAATAAGACCCACCTTATATATACTCATAATCTATATTGTAGGCAAAGTGAATTTAATCTAATCTAAATTCCTTTGGTAAAGGCAGATTCAGCCGGAGGGGCAAGTGATCACTGTCAGTTCTCTTCCCTATATCAAAATTTAAGACAAGGTCTCTTCCATCACTAGAAATTAAAGTATAGTCCAACACACTGGACCCATTAGCAGACATAAATGTAAATTTACATAAATGTAAATTCACCCCATTTGTACCACTTGTACCCATTTGTACCCCATTTGTACCACTTAGAACATGAGATCCATTTTGAATGGCAAATTGCAGTAAGCATTCCTCAGCAAAATGTATGCCAAAGTTCCAATTAAGGATAGGTGCTGCCCATGTAATCGGCTGGAACTTGAAACAGTTTCCCATGTGTTTTTTTACTGTAGATTTTATTAAGGGGTCGGAGAATGTATTATCTATCCCCTTATGAGACCATTTCCCGGTTGATCATTAGAGACTCTTCTAAGTATTTTCCTTGAGAGATCCAATAAATTCATTACTGAACAGGCAGCTATATTTCTGAATGTAGCAATATCTTAGACATTCAATGATTGTTAGCTCTTAAATCCTCACCTTTGTTCTTCTAATTTTATGTTTATGTATTTAACCAGTAGTGAACTTTTTAATGGTTGGTTAACTGTAATAAAATATTGTTGTTGTTGTAGTCAAAGTACAGAATATGGAAGCAGATACGGGGGTTTAAGGCGTTTATTTCTAGCTCCAGAGGGTCTTTTTAATTATATCAGTGCCCTCTAGGAACAGCTTGCCACAGTGGCTCAACAGCTGGAGGAAGCTCAGGTAACCTATAAGCAAACTTGGAGAAGAAAAGCAAACACTCTTTCTCAAGGGAGTCTGGGGCAAAATGACACACACAGACAATGTGGAGAAAGAGGTCACTGGAGGTGGAACTGGCCAAGCAAAAGGAACATGCACCAGGAAAACCAGAAGTTGCTGTCCAGAGTGGCCATTAACAGCAACAATAAGAATGGCAATGTAAAAAGCTTATTCAGGTACTTGCTATTATGCAAATAGAAACATTGGTGGCTGGGAGACTCCAATGCTATTAGATTTGGGTTCTGAATTAAGCCTCACCCATAATGAACATCCAGCTTTGAAGGGAAGAACAATGGGTGCAGATAGGGTTAACTTGGTGACCACTAACAACCAGCAATTAACCTCCCAGTGAACTCGGGGTCTCTGGATGCTATGTGAACTTGCATTATACCTAATATTTCTAACACAATTGTTCTTGGGGTAGATTTTGTTAAGGGATACCACAAGACATGTCTGGAGTGTCAGTACAACACACTTATTGAAATATTTCTTCTGACTGGATAATAGAAAATCAGGATAGCAGCGGGAATGGGGGAGGAGCTGCAGTCTGTAGTGGCTCAGAACAAAGCAGTGAAGCTGAGACATCATGAACTAAGCTCCTTCAGGTAAATGTTGTTGCAAGGAATGTGTAGGAGTGTTTGAACCCAGCTCCATCTAGCCAGGCCTTTGTGCAGTAGAACCTTGTTCCAAGCCAAACCAAAAATGGGGTTCTGGGTTAGAGCACTCAATGTGACTGATCTCAGAAAGAGCCAGTCCTTAGATACTGGGCAAGGTCCTGGAACGAGTGGCCCTTGCATTGAGAAAGGTTATCCAAAGGTAGTAGACTATCATATTGGCTATGAATGTCTTCTAAAAATGTATCCGTTTCATGGAGACCAGCACTTCGTTGGATCTAAGGGAAGAATTTGGTTTCTAAATTGAAATGAAATGGATTTCACTCCTCCTAGGAAGCAAATGGCAAACTATGTGTTATATATATATTCTTGGGTTATGCACCATACTATTCAGGCAAGCACCTGGTTTATCTCTAGCAAAAGATCCTTCTGCATTTAAAGGGGCATGAGGCAAGGTCCTTGAATGAGTGGTTGCGGGCTGGCTCCACACACTCTTGGATGAGACCGATTATCTGGATCCATTTCAGTTGGGTTTCAGACCTTGGTTTTGGCACAGAAACAGCCTTGGTCGCCCTGTATGATGACCTTTGTCGGGAGAGAGACGGGGGAGTGTTTCTCTGTTGATTCTCCTTGATCTCTCAGCGGCTTTCGATACCATCAACCATGGTATCCTTCTGGGGAGACTGGCTGAGTTGGAGTGGGAGGTACTGCATGGTGGTGGTTCCACTCCTACTTGGCAGGTCGCCTCCAGAAGGTGGTGCTTGGGGAACATTGCTCGGCACCCTGGACTCTCCAGTATGGGGTTCCGCAGGGGTCAGTTCTGTCCCCCATGCTGTTCAACATCTACATGAAACCATTGGGTGCGGTCATCCAGAGTTTTGGAGTGCATTGCCATCAGTATGCTGATGACACGCAGCTCTATTTCTCCTTTTCATCTTCTTCAGGTGAGGCTGTCAATGTGCTGAACCGGTGCCTAGCTGCAACAATGGACTGGATGAGGGCTAATAAACTGAGGCTCAATCCAGACAAGACTGAGATGCTGCTAGTGGGTGGTTCTTCTGACCAGATGGTGGATGTCCAACCTGTTCTGGATGGGGATGCACTCCCCCTGAAGGAGCAGGTTTGTATCTCTGTCACTTGAGGCTCAGGTAGCCTTGGTGGCACAGAGTGCCTTCTACCAACTTCGGTTGGTGGCCTAACTACGTCCCTATCTGGACAGGGATAACCTGGCTTCAGTTGTCCATGGTCTGGTAACCTCCAAATTAGATTACTGCAATGCACTCTACGTGGGGCTGCCTTTGAAGACGGTTCGGAAACTGCAGCTTGTGCAAAATGCAGCGGCCAGATTGGTAACAGGGACCAGACGGTCCAAACACATAAAACCGATTCTGGCCCACTTGCATTGGCTGCCTGTATGTTTCCGAGCTCGATTCAAGGTGCTGGTTTTTACCTATAAAGCCTTACAATACCTGATGGAACACCTCTCCTGATACGAACCCACCTGCACACTACGTTCAAGATCAAAGGCCCTCCTACAGGTGCCTACTCCAAGGGAAGCTCGGAGGGTGGCAACAAGGAAGAGGGCCTTCTCAGTGGTGGCCCCCAAATTATGGAATGATTAGTATGATGAGGTGCGCATGGCACCAACACTGTTATCTTTTAGGCGCCAGGTCAAGACTTTCCTCTTCTCCCAGGCATTTTAGCATGTGTTTTAAATTATTTTTATATTGTTTTAAATTTTTAAATTGTGTTTTAAATTGTATGTTTGTTTTAATGTTTTTGGTTGCTGTAAACCGCCCAGAGAGCTTCGGCTATGGGGTGGTATACAAGTGCAATAAATAAATAAATATGGAGGTTAACAGCTGTGCAGCTGCTAAGACAGTGAGATAAGTGGGTGTTGATTTGGCAGAGGAAGTGTGCCAGTGAAACAGCCTCCACACCGGATCCCTTTGGCTTAGGCCATGGTGAAAGAGAAGGCACCTGGCTTAATTGACAATTCTATGTCACCTGGTCTTCTCCAACGGTAACTATAAAGAAACCCAATGGAGATTTGAGAATATGTGTTGTCTACAAATGGCTAAATTTAAAAAACTATTCAAGACAGCTGCACTAACATTGCAGATACATTAAATAAAGTGTCTGCAGTGATTTTTTTAAAAAGTAGTTTTGATTTGTTATCATCGAATTCTAGCAGCACCAGAAGGGAGAGGAAAAACTGCCTTTGCACACTTTGTGGACTCTTTCAGTTCTGCAGAATGCCTTTTGAACTTAGGAACGCTCCCAATAACTGTCAAAGATTGTCAATGGCTCCATTAAGATGTTGGAAACCGAAGAAATCCTTTCCTATTTAGATGATTTCATTTATGTTTACAAAACATGGGAGGAGCATTTGCTCATCTGGAAAACAGCTGTACAGAAGCACTGAAAATGGATACAGCTTGTCCTGGGAAGATATTTACCAGGAACAATGTAAGAACTCTGAGCTGTGTAGAATAAATCAATAGATATATTGAAAGAGACCTAGACTGGGGAGATTTGGCCCAGTTCAGTGAGTGCAAAGCTTGGAAAAGTTACTTTTTTTGAACTACAACTCCCATCAGCCCAATCCAGTGGCCATGCTGGCCTGGGGCTGATGGGAGTTGTAGTTCAAAAAAGGTAACTTTTCCAAGCTCTGATTGAGTGTTACAAACTGAATTATTTATGAGGGTTGCAAGGTTATTGTGCCAGCACCTTTACAGAGAACAGTACCTGAATGCCTTCATGATAATTATATAGCTGGCAACTTGGGGTATGAAAAGACATTTGACCAGGTACTCGATTTTTTTTGGCTTGGCACTGCAAAGGATGTCAAACGATTGGCGTGTTCATATCTCATCTGTCAAGAAAAGAAAGCACTAGCAACCCCATTAGTGGAAATGCCACAACCTATGAAACTATGAGTATTTATTCAAATAAGTCTTTTTTTTTATAATAATTTTTATTATTCAAATTTTTATAAAAACAATTACAAATACAACAAAAACAATACAACAGAAAAAAATAAAAGAAAAAGAAAAACTTGACTTCCGATTTGTTACAGATCAGCTATAAGTATATAATATATATCAAACCTGTCTCCTAGAACACACGAAATTCACTTTTTTCCAAAGTCTATCTTAATTAATTGTCAAATCCCATTATCATCATATTCAATTCAAATAAGTCTTAAAGACCCACTTCCAGAAGCACTAGTTGGCAATTAGTATTAGGTAAGAAGCCAGCAGGGGTGTGGGGGCTTTCCAGTGTTTTGCACCGCCTGCAGCATGTACGACTATCTGCCTGTTGGACAGAAGTCGTGGGTGTGCTCTCGGTGCAATGAATTCCTGGCTCTCCAGGAACGACTTCATTTCCTTGAGGCCAAGGTAGCGGACCTGGAAAAGCTGAGAGAGGCAGAGAGGTGTGTGGAGGAGGCCTTCAGGGACGTTATAGCTGTGTCCCACTCCAATGATGATAGCTCTCCTGCTCTCATGGAGAACGATGGTCTCGGGGAAGGAGAGCATCCAGCCGAGGAAGAGGGAAACAATCCCTTAGAAGGGACCCATTCCTTGGGGGATGAGCAGCTATCCTCTCGTGCCGAGGATATATCTCCAGGGGGTGGAGGGATCCTTGTAGTGGGTGATTCAATCATTAGGAACATAGACAGTGGGGTGTGTGATGGGCGTGTAGACCGCAAGGTGTTTTGCCTGCCTGGTGCAAAGGTTGCGGATATCACCCGTCGTTTAGATAGTTTGGTAGACAGTGCTGGGGAGGAGTCAGTGGTCGTGGTGCACGTTGGCACCAACGACATGGGGAAATGCAGCCGTGAGGTCCTGGAAGCAAAATTTAGGGTGCTAGGTAGGATGCTGAAAGCCAGGACCTCCAAGGTGGCTTTCTCTGAAATGCTACCAGTTCCACGCGCAGGACCAGCCAGACAGGCCCAGCTTTGCAGTCTCAATGCGTGGATGAGACGATGGTGTCGGGTGGAAGGGTTTGGATTTGTTAGGCACTGGGGAACATTTTGGGACAAGCCGGGCCTGTACAAAAGGGACGGGCTCCACTTGAAACAGAATGGAACCAGACTGCTGGCACTTAAAATTAAAAAGGTAGCAGAGCAGCTTTTAAACTGACTGAGGGGGGAAACCCGACAGGAGCTGAGGAAGGTCCGGTTTGGAATAAACCTCCCCCCTGGGATAAAAACCAAAGAAATGATGAAATTTTAAAAGCGGTAGGCCTAGAAGTAGGCATTGTGAGAGCAGGGGCACAGGATATAAATTCAGAACAGCAAAATTACCACAGGCCAACCCACAAGTGCCAAAGACACTTGAAGAGAGACACTGCTTACAAGTGCCTGTACGCTAATGCTAGGAGCCTCTGAACCAAGATGGGAGAACTGGAGTGCTTGGTCTTAGAGGAGAGCATTGATATAGTGAGCATAACGGAGACCTGGTGGAATGGAGAAAACCAGTGGGATACGGTTATCCCTGGATATAAACTATATCGGAAGGACAGGGCAGGACGTATTGGTGGCGATGTCACTCTATATGTGAAAGAAGGCATTGAATCCAGCAAGCTCGAAACCCCAAAAGAGGCAGACTCCTCCACAGAATCGTTGTGGGTGGTGATACCATGCCCCAGGAGGATACTGGGAACGATCTATTGTCCCCCTGATCAAAATGCTCAGGGAGACCTTGAGATGAGATATGAAACTGAAGAAGCATCCAAACTAGGAAATGTGGTAGTAATGGGTGACTTCAACTACCCGGACATAGACTGGCTGCATATGTGTTCCAGTCATGACAAAGAAGCAAAGTTTCTAGATATTCTAAATGACTATTCCCTAGACCAGTTGGTCATGGAACCGACCAGAGGGATGGCAACCCTGGACTTAAGTGGGGACCGGGACCTGGTGCGAGATGTAAGTGTTGTTGAACCGATTGGGAGCAGTGACCACAGTGCTATTAAATTAAACATACATGTAAATGGCCAATTGCCAAGAAAATCCAACACAGTTACATTTGACTTCAAAAGAGGAAACTTCACAAAAATGAGGGGATTGGTAAAAAGAAAGCTGAAAAACAAAGTCCAGAGGGTCACATCACTCGAAAATGCTTGGAAGTTGTTTAAAAACACTATATTAGAAGCTCAACTGGAGTGCATACCGCAGATCAGAAAAGGTACCGCCAGGGCCAAGAAGATGCCAGTATGGTTAACAAGCAAAGTCAAGGAAGCTCTTAGAGGCAAAAAGTCTTCCTTCAGAAAATGGAAGTCTTGTCCGAATGAAGAAAATAAAAAGGAACACAAACTCTGGCAAAAGAAATGCAAGAAGACAATAAGGGATGCTAAAAAAGAATTTGAGGAGCACATTGCTAAGAACATAAAAACCAACAACAAAAAATTCTATAAATACATTCAAAGCTTGAGTTGAGGCGGAGAAGCCAGCAATTACAGCAAGTGTGAATACAGGATGGGAAGAGCCGACAGAATGTAGAAGAGATAAGTCCTTGGGAGTCCAAAATTCAGGCTGACCTACTCCACTGTACCAACACCAGTTGGCGTCTCCTCTCTGCTGGGATTGGAATAGCTTCTTGGTTGTTCTCTGAATCTGATAGGATGGCTCCGGCAGGATCTACTCCTCATCTGAGGATGAAGGGTTTTGAGCTGCCTCTCTGCTCATCCCTTTCCTTGGGTCTGAACTCTCCCATCCCTCTTCATCCTTGGATAAGTCCTCCAAGGAAGGCATGACAGTGACTACCCTACCAATTATGCTTTTTCCTTTGCTTATAGTTTACCCTTCTTGTTATGAATATGTTGCCAATCACTTAACATGAGTACAAACTGTAGTAACCTTTACCTGTTGTTTTAGTTTTATTGCTGTTTTGATGTTGTGATACTTATATATTATGACTTTGTACATCGCTCAGAGTGGCTCGGTTTCCAGCCAGATGGGCGATAAATAAATCGCAGAAATAAATAAAATAAATAAAGCAGGAGACCATCTAGGGAGGCGATTGGACCCTTGGATGATAAGGGAGTCAAAGGTGTACTAAAGAACAATAAGGAGATTGCAGAGAAGCTAAATGAATTCTTTGCATCTGTCTTCACAGTGGAAGATATAGGGCAGATCCCTGAACCTGAACTAACATTTGCAGGAAGGGATTCTGAGGAACTGAGACAAATAGTGGTAACGAGAGAGGAAGTTCTAGGCTTAATGGAGAATATAAAAACTGACAAATCACCGGGCCCGGATAGCATCCACCCGAGAGTTCTCAAAGAACTCAGATGTGAAATTGCTGATCTGCTAACTAAAATATGTAACTTGTCCCTCGGGTCCTCCTCCGTGCCTGAGGACTGGAAAGTGGCAAATGTAACGCCAATCTTCAAAAAGGGATCCAGAGGGGATCCTGGAAATTACAGGCCAGTTAGCGTAACTTCTGTCCCTGGAAAACTGGTAGAAAGTATTATTAAAGCTAGATTAACTAAGCACATAGAAGAACAAGCCTTGCTGAACGAGAGCCAGCATGGCTTCTGCAAGGGAAAGTCCTGTCTCAGTAACCTATTAGAATTCTTTGCGAGTGTCAACAAGCATATAGATAGAGGTGATCCAGTGGACATAGTGTACTTAGACTTTCAAAAAGCGTTTGACAAGGTACCTCACCAAAGACTTCTGAGGAAGTGTCAGCTCTACACTGCCTCAGCAGTGTCAGGGGGGGCTGGAAATTCCTGGGTCTTTGGCAGGGAAGGAAAGTCCTTAGCCAGCAGTCGGGTTGTAAATCTGCCAGGCCTATCCGAAGCGTACTTGCCGAGTCAGAAGTCCAGAAGCGAGGTCAGTGGAGGTCCGGGATCAATTGCCAAGGAGGTCAGTCAAAGAGATGCTGCAGGGAAACTAGGTCTACACAAAGCCACGCCTGACGTTGCAGTCAGCAACAAGCTGCAGTCAAGGTGTGCCTTATAAAGAGCAGGGTTGACAGCAGGTGTGAGCCCTCAGCGTTTGGGCCTTAAGGAGACAGGCCTGCCCCTCTTCTGCCTGACCTTCTGCTGTCTACGTTCTGCAGGTGAGGGGGGAGTATCCTGTTCACTGTCTGTGTCTGGCTGCAGGGCCTCTGCTGTCCCTGGGGTGCTCTGCAGCTGAGGGGCAGAAGGAGCTGGATTCTCAGGAGGCTCCTCCGTGTCTCCTGCTGCTCCTGGGTCTGCTGCTGTTACTCCCGAGTCATCCTCATCTGAGGAGTCCTCTGACGGGGCCATGACACTATCCCCCGCCCCACGACCAACCCTCCGCCTCCCGCCGGGGCCCGGCTTATCCGGGTAGCGCTGGTGGGAGCGCCGGACCAGACGAGGGGCATGCACCTGCGCCGCATCTTCCCATGAGCGTTCCTCAGGGCCGTACCCCTGCCAGTCTATGAGGTACTGGAGGCGGCCCCGATGCCTCCGGGAGTCCAGGATCTGTGCCACTTCGAATTCCTCTTCCCCGTTGACTTGTATCGGTGGTGGGGGCCGTGGTTGACTACCCAAGGGGTGAGGCGGGAGACCGGGAGTCAGCAGTGATCTATGGAAGACAGGGTGAATGCGGAAGGAGGCAGGGAGTTGGAGCTGGAACGCCACCAGGTTAATTTGCTGGGTGATCCGGAAGGGACCTGCATTCTGAGCCGCCAGCTTGTGAGACGGCCGTTGCGACTGTAGGAATTTGGTTGAGAGCCATACCTGGTCGCCTACCTTCAGCGGCGGGCCTGGTTGGCGGTGGCGGTCAGCAAAGCGCTTATACGTGTCCTTGGCCTGCTCCAGCTGCTCCTTCAGGACTGCCTGCAGGGCTTGCAACTCCTGCAGCATGACATCCGCAGCGGGGACCGGCGACGGGGGTCGCACTGAGGGGAAGAATCGGGGGTGGTAGCCGTAAGAGGCAAAGAACGGGGTCTGGCGCGTGGAGGCATGCACGGAGTTATTATACGCGAACTCCGCCAGCGGTAACAGATCCACCCAATTGTCCTGTTGGAAGCAGGTGTAACACCGCAGGTATTGTTCGACGGTGGCGTTGGTACATTCTGTTTGTCCATCTGATTGAGGGTGGTGGGCGGAGGACAAGTGGATCTGGATGTTCAGGGCCCGAAACAGTGCCTGCCAGAACCGGGCGGTGAACTGGGCTCCTCGGTCAGAGATCGGGTGGTCAGGGAGGCCGTGTAACCGGAAAACCTGGCTCAAGAACAGTTGCGCAGTTTCTGGGGCAGAGGGTAGGCCGGCACAGGGGAGGAAATGGGCCATCTTGGTGAACAGGTCTACGACTACGAGGATGGTGGTCATTCCCCGGGAGGCCAGTAAGTCCGTGATAAAATCCAGGGAGACCGAGCGCCAGGGCCCGGGGGGGTAGGCAGTGGGAGCAGGAGCCCCGGGGGCTTGCCGGGGTGGCTCTTGGCTCGCTGGCAGGTATCACAGGCCGCTACATAGTCCTTGACATCCGCTTGGACCCGGGGCCACCAGAAATCCCATAGGACCAGGTGGAGGGTTTTATACGTTCCAAAATGCCCTGCCAGCTGGCTGTCATGGCAGAGGTGGAGCACCTCTCCCCGCAGAGCTCCTGGGGGAACGTACAACCGGTTCCGGTGATACAAGAGGCCCTGCTGCAAGGAAAAGGGGCTGTCCCGGGCGGGCATCCCAAACTGGAGCTCTCGCTGCTGGGCCAGGGCGTAGGGGTCCTTTTGCTGCTGTTCCTGCACCCGGTCCAGGAGGGGTTGTGGCTGGTGGGTAGCGGCGAAGTTCTCTGGGCGAAGAATTGGGCGAAGGGGGCGATCGACCTGCTTGGCTCGGTATTCTGGCTTGCGAGAGAGCGCGTCTGCTAGGGTGTTTTGGCGGCCAGGGAGGTAGGTGACCGTGAACTGGAACCGGGAGAAAAACAGGGACCACCGGATCTGGCGTTGGTTCAGCCGTCGGGCGCTTTGCAGGTGCTCCAGGTTTCAGTGGTCTGTTCGTACCTGGACCGGATGGCGTGCCCCTTCCAGGAGATGACAACAGGTCTCGAAGGCTACTTTGATGGCCAGTAACTCCTTCTCCCAAATGGTGTAGTTCTGTTCCGAAGCGTTGAGTTTCCGGGAGTGGAACGCACAGGGGAGCAGGGACTGCTTGCTCCCCACCGGCTGAAGTAGGACCGCTGCCACTGCCTTATCCGATGCATCGGCCTCCACTATGTAAGGTCGGGTAGGGTCGGGTTGCTGGAGGATGGGTTCAGATGTAAAGGCGTGTTGGAGGCGCCGGAAGGCCTGTTGAGCGGCCTCGGTCCAAGCAAACTTCTCTTTGCCTTGAAGCAGGTCTGATATGGGCGTGGTGAGTTCAGAGAACTGGGAGATGAACCGGCGGTAATAGTTGGCGAAGCCCAAGAAGCGCTGCACATCTTTGGGGCTTCGCGGAGCGGCCCAGTGGAGGATGGTTTCAATTTTGGCGGGGTCCATCTGGATACCCGAGGGCGAGATCCGATGGCCTAGGAAATCCACGGTCGTGAGGTCAAAGGCGCATTTTTCGAGCTTGGCAAAGAGGCGGTGCTCCCGCAGGCGCTGCAGCACCGCTCGAACGTGCTCCTTATGTTCCGAGGGGTTCTGCGAGTAGATCAGGATGTCATCCAAGTAGATTACCAGGAAGCGGTCTAGGAGGTCCCGGAAGATGTCGTTCATGAAGTGCTGGAAGACAGCAGGGGCGTTGCACAAGCCAAACGGCATCACAGTGTACTCAAAGTGCCCATACCGGGTGCGGAAGGCCGTCTTCCACTCATCGCCCTCCCGCATACGCACCAGGTTGTAGGCCCCTCTCATGTCTAGTTTGGTGAAAATGCGAGCGCCCCGCAGCCGCTCTAACAGTTCTGGGATCAGGGGCAGAGGGTAGCGATTCCGAACTGTAATCTGGTTGAGGGCGCGGTAGTCATTGCACAGCCGGAGTTCCCCACATTTCTTTTTGACAAAGAGGACAGGGGCGGCTGCAGGGGATGTGGAAGGGCGAATGAACCCTCGGCGCAGGTTCTTGTCGAGGAACTCTCTGAGGGCTGCCAGTTCGGGTTCTGACAGGGAATAAAGCCGGCCCACGGGAATCTTGGCTCCGGGGAGCAGATCAATGGGACAGTCGTAAGGACGATGGGGCAGCAACTGGTCTGCCTCTTGCTTCCCAAACACATCCTCAAACTCCCAGTACTGTTCCGGTAAAGCCTCGGGCACGGAGCTTGCCTCCTGGGTCATCAGGATGCGCTCCTTCGGCCTCCAGCAGTTGGCTTGGCAATGGGGGGATCCGAGGGTCAGTCGGCCCGTGGACCACTGGATGATGGGGTCATGCCGCTGGAGCCATGCCAGGCCCAGCACGACCGGGAAGTGGGGTGCGGCAGCCAGGTAGAACTGGAGGCTTTCCTCGTGCTCCCCCAGGGCCATGTTGAGCGGCACTGTCTCCTGTACTACAAGGCCCGAGGCGAGAAACCGGCCATCAATAGTCTCCACCAGCAGGGGGCGGTGAATGGGTTGACTAGGAACCCGGTGGAGCTTGGCAAAGGACACGTCCATAAAATTGCTGGTGGATCCTGAGTCCGGCATGGCGGGTACTTGTAGGGTCCCCCTTCCGGGGACTGTCAGTGCGATCAACACGGTCAGATGCTTGGGCGGTGAGGAACTGAGGTGGTGGGCCCCTTGAACCATGAGGTTGCCCCGGCTCAGGGGCCTGTGAAGGCTGGGGCATGGGCGTTTCCCGAGGCAGAGGCTGTGGGTCATTTCGCGGAACACTGGGCTGCAAAATGTCCCAGGGCCCCGCAATACAGGCAGAGGCCCTGTTGCCGGCGTCGCAGCTTTTCGGCCGCAGAGACACGTGGCCGAGCCCCTCCCAGCTGCATCGGTTCTGCCAGGGGTGTAGGGTCCTTGCCGACAGGCTCCAAAGGCCCAGCCACTGGGGCTGATGCTCTGTAGACTGGCCGGGGTCGGTTGGCAGCACGCCTGCTTTCCAGCCTCCCGTCAATCTGGAGACACAGGCGTATGAGGGCTTGCAGGGTTCCAGGGCGCTCCACCCTAGCTAGCTCATCCAGGAGCTCATCCAACATCCCCTCCTGAAACTGGTCCATGAGAGCGGCTTCGTTCCAGCCCAGGGTTTGTTGCAATAGACGAAAGTCTGTTACATATTCCCCCAAGGGGCGTCGGCCTTGCCGCCGCCTGCGTATCCGGCGGTTGGCTGTGGCAGATTGGACTGGGTCCTCGAACATAGCCTTCAATTTTCTGGTGAAGGCGGCTAGGTCGTTGAGCACGGGGCTCTGCTCGAGGAGCAGGGGCGTGGCCCATCTAGCTGCCGCCCCGGTGCAGAGGTTAATCAAGAATCTCACCCGGGTCTTATCATCTGGGAAGGCCGCTGGGCGTAACTCCATGAAGAGCTGGGCCTGGGCCAAGAAGGCTGAGAGCTGGTCGGAAGCCCCAGTAAATTTCTCTGGGAGAGTCACAGGGCACTTGGCTCTCCCTGTAGGGAGAGGGGGTGGGGCTGCTGCTAGCTGGGTTTACAAGCCCTGGACGGCCAACAGCAGCTGGTCTACTTGTGAGCGCAGGAGCAAGTTTTCCTGCTGGAGTTGCTCCATGGTCAGCACTTCCCCCACTCCTTTGTTGCCTGCTTTGTTTGGGCTGACTGCAAACTGTCAGCTCTACACTGCCTCAGCAGTGTCAGGGGGGGCTGGAAATTCCTGGGTCTTTGGCAGGGAAGGAAAGTCCTTAGCCAGCAGTCGGGTTGTAAATCTGCCAGGCCTATCCGAAGCGTACTTGCCGAGTCAGAAGTCCAGAAGCGAGGTCAGTGGAGGTCCGGGATCAATTGCCAAGGAGGTCAGTCAAAGAGATGCTGCAGGGAAACTAGGTCTACACAAAGCCACGCCTGACGTTGCAGTCAGCAACAAGCTGCAGCCAAGGTGTGCCTTATAAAGAGCAGGATGGACAGCAGGTGTGAGCCCTCAGCGTTTGGGCCTTAAGGAGACAGGCCTGCCTCTCTTCTGCCTGACCTTCTGCCGTCTACGTTCTGCAGGTGAGGGGGGAGTATCCTGTTCACTGTCTGTGTCTGGCTGCAGGGCCTCTGCTGTCCCTGGGGTGCTCTGCAGCTGAGGGGCAGAAGGAGCTGGATTCTCAGGAGGCTCCTCCGTGTCTCCTGCTGCTCCTGGGTCTGCTGCTGTTACTCCTGAGTCGTCCTCATCTGAGCAGTCCTCTGATGGGGCCATGACAGGAAGCTTAGCAGTCATGGAATAAGAGGAGAGGTCCTCTTGTGGATAAGGAATTGGTTGAGAAGCAGAAAGCAGAGAGTAGGAATAAACAGACAGTTCTCCCAATGGAGGGCTGTAGAATGTGGAGTCCCTCACGGATCGGTATTGGGACCTGTACTTTTCAACTTGTTCATTAATGGCCTAGAATTAGGAGTGAGCAGTGAAGTGGCCAAGTTTGCTGACGACACTAAATTGTTCAGGGTTGTTAAAACAAAAAGGGATTGCGAAAAGCTCCAAAAAGACCTCTCCAAACTGAGTGAATGGGCGGGAAAATGGCAAATGCAATTCAATATAAACAAGTGTAAAATTATGCATATTGGAGCAAAAAATCTTAATTTCACATATACGCTCATGGGGTCTGAACTGGCGGTGACCGACCAGGAGAGAGACCTTGGGGTTGTAGTGGACAGCACAATGAAAATGTCGACCTAGTGTGCGGCAGCTGTGAAAAAGGCAAATTCCATGCTAGCGATAATTAGGAAAGGTATTGAAAATAAAACAGCCGATATCATAATGCCGTTGTATAAATCTATGGTGCGGCCACATTTGGAATACTGTGTACAGTTCTGGTCACCTCATCTCAAAAAGGATATTATAGAGTTGGAAAAGGTTCAGAAGAGGGCAACCAGAATGATCAAGGGGATGGAGTGACTCCCTTACGAGGAAAGGTTGCAGCATTTGGGGCTTTTTAGTTGAGAGAAAAGGCGGGTCAGAGGAGACATGATAGAAGTGTATAAAATTATGCATGGCACTGAGAAAGTGGATAGAGAAAAGCTTTTCTCCCTCTCTCATAATACTAGAACTCGTGGACATTCAAAGAAGCTGAATGTTGGAAGATTCAGGACAGACAAAAGGAAGTACTTCTTTACTCAGCGCATAGTTAAACTATGGAATTTGCTCCCACAAGATGCAGTAATGGCCACCAGCTTGGATGGCTTTAAAAGAAGATTAGACAAATTCATGGAGGACAGGGCTATCAATGGCTACTAGCCGTGATGGCTGTGCTGTGCCACCCTAGTCATAGGCAGCATGCTTCTGAAAACCAGTTGCCGGAAGCCTCAGGAGGGGAGAGTGTTCTTGCACTTGGGTCCTGCTTGCGGGCTTCCCCCAGGCACCTGGTTGGCCACTGTGAGAACAGGATGCTGGACTAGATGGGCCACTGGCCTGATCCAGCAGGCTCTTCTTCTGTTCTTATACCTTTTTAAAGTACATAAGTTGCACAACCACTGAAAAACAAAAAGGGCTGAGACTGTGACAGATGCATGTTTCAATTTGGTCTACCAAAAATGTATTTACAGCAATCAAGGAAAAAGAGTTTGAATCATGGCTGCTTCAGGAAGTGTGCTAGCAAAATCAAGACAAGTGGTCCACCCTGAAAGTAATGGGGAAGGGGAGAGAGTAAACCAAACAAACCATGCTTGGAGTCTTGGTGAGTAGAGACCAGAAGTATTGGGATTCCATATGTTGTTTTTGCATATAATACTAGCAAGCATTCAGCTATACAGTACTCTCCTTGTGGATTTTTTTTAATTCTGTGTTCCCATGTGACATGGTCTTCAGTAAGCAAGAACTGTCCAGGCATATACTACTGACACAGGAGAGGGGCTTAGCATAGGGCTATGTCAGTGACTTGATAGGAGTTTCCACAAAGTAGAATTCCATCTAAGGCAAAACAAGGGTGCTAAGCACAAGATGCTAGAGAAAAGATGAACTAGATTCCTATAAGGAAAGCAAGAAAATGTAGTTATACAACTGGCAAAAACAGCCAGGAAAGAATCCAAAAATCCTTTTTTTTGGGGGGGGGGGCTTAAATAATTGTTAAGAAACTTTGCAACTTATTTGCTAATATGGAAATACAACTCTTGCCCTTTTGTAGTACACAGAGAACTGGTGCAGTGATTTATTGAAAGAAAAGAAGCTGAATCAGTTGCAGAGGGTCAGTATCATTCTTAGGAGGATACTACAGAGGAAATGGTGGAGGATATATTGCAGCAGGAGCCTGCACCTTCTCAAAGGAGCTCCAGTCTTTGAAGAGGAATTCCCAAAAAATTCTAGTGACCCTGAAATTATGCCACTGGAAAAAGACTTGCCCACAAGAGGTTACTGGCCTCTGCTATGCCTCTGCATACTATGCAGAGGCATAGTAGAGGCCAGTAATCTCTGTTGTGGGCATGTCTTTTTAACCTAGCCTTAGCTACTAGGGACACATGCTCATCCTCTGAGTATATAACTTGGTTAAGCAGACAAACACAAAAGTCTTTCTAGTTGGCAAATTTTACACTGTTCCTGGCAACCCGGAAACCATTGGTTAAGAGACTGTCTTTAACTGTTTTTAGAATGCAATTGATTTGTTTCTCTATGCTCCTTTGGGAGGAAGGGAGGGATTTAAATTGAATAAATAAAATAAATACCATCCTAAAAAGAAAATGTGATTATTTACTTAATTTAGAGATGAAGAGTTGCAATGATAACAACCACCACTAGGTGGTGTTGTCCCATACTCTTAGTGCTTAGATAAGATTCAATGTTGTGCCTTGTTCTGTCTTGTCTCTTGTTGTACTGTCTTGAAACATTTAGGTAAAAGAGCAGTTCTGCATTGGAGACCCAATTCTGCCAGATTTCTAATAAAATATTTTATTCTAAACTAGTATTACTGCATTCCAGCTGAGGTGGCCTCCCCCCGATTGCCACTAGAGGGCTATTGAAGAACCTAACCAAACTAAAACAAAACAGTAAGCTGGGGAGAGGAGGGGGTACCGCCACAACGGTGAAGAAGAGGGGGATGGCAAGAGACAGGGGGGCTGAAGAGGAGTGGGGGCAGCAGGTCAGGTGACACAATCTCTTGCACTGGCCCTGCTGTGTAGACCACCGAAAAATTATTTACTGTGTTGTCCTTCTGTATGCAGAATATACATGGGAGTGCTGACATCCATTCTCTGAACACAGTTTGGTGATGCATGCAGTAAGAAGCATTTGTGCACATGTTGCGCTGCCATTGGCAAGGGTTTTGTTGACAGCCTGCAGCAATAATGCCTTAACCAGCCCTCAAAAGAACTGAAGAGCTTTTCTTCTTACCGATTTATGACTTTTGGCTGTGATTGTCTTCCCCTTCTCTGGGTCCCAGATCACAATATCAGCATCCGAACCCACAGCAATCCTTCCCTTCCGTGGATAAAGGTTGAAGATTTTGGCTGCATTCGTACTGGTAACTGCAACAAATTGATTTTCATCCATTTTACCTGTAGACTAAAATCAATTTTCTATGAGACATATCTCAAGAATGGCAGCATATTCATATGCACTTAAAAAAGAAATTAAGATGGGGCTCACCAACCTGGTGCCCACAAAGGCTCCAGACTGAGCATTCATTATTTAAAAAAGTAAGTATCTAGCCCTCCTAACAAGTAAGTTATGAAGCAATATTCTACAATATCCTTTATGAGGTGAGGTGACCAGAACTGTACGCAGTATTCCAAATATGGTCGCAGCATAGATTTGTATAACGGCATTATGATATTGGCAGTTTTATTCTCAATACCTTTCCTAATGATTCCTAGCATAGAATTTGTCTTTTTTTCACAATTGCCACACACTTGGTCAACATCTTCATCGAGCTATCTACCATGATCTCAAGGTCTTGTTCAGTCACCACCAGTTCACATCCCATCAACATATATGAGAATTAAGATTTTTTGCCCTGACATGCATGACTTTATATTTGTTTACATTGGAGTTGCCATTTTACCACCCATTCACTGAGTTTGGAGCTCTCTGCAAGCCCTTTTTGTTTTAACAACCCTGAACAATTTAATATCAGCATACTTGGCCACTGCAGCACTCACCTTTAACTCTAGGTTGTTTATGGACAAGTTAAAAAGCACAGCTCGCAATACCGATCCTTGGGGGACTTCACTTTCTGCAGACCTCCATTGGGAGAACTGTCCATTTAGTCCTACCCTCTGCTTCCTGTTACTTAACCAGTTCCTGGTCCAGAAGAGGGCATCTCTTATACCATGGCTGCTATGCTTACTCAGGAGTTTTTGGTGAGGTACCTTGTCAAAAGCTTTTTGAAAGTCCAAATACACTATGTCAACTGAATCACCTCTATCTATATGCTTCTTGACACTCTCAAAGAACTTTACTAGGCTAGTGAGACAGGATTTACCCTTACAGAAGTCATACTGGTTCTACTTCAGCAAGGCTTGTGGTTCTACATGCTTGGTTATTTTATATTTAACAATACTTTCCACCAGTTTTCCTGGGACAGACATTAAGCTAACTGGCCTGTAATTTCCAGGATGCCCCCTAGATCCCTTTTTAGAAATTGGTGTTACATTAGCTACATTCCTGTCCTCAGGTATGGAGGTGTATCTTAGGAACAAGTTACATATTTATGATCACCCATTTAATATTTGAGTTCTTTGAGAACCCTCAGGTAGATGCCATCCAGACCCAGCAATTTGTCAGTTTTCATTTTGTTTATTAGGCCTAGAACTTAAGTCTCTCATCACCACTATTTGCCTCAGTTTCTCAAACTTCCTCCCTACAATAGCTCAGGCACAGGGATCTGCCCCATATCTTCCACTGGGAAGACAGATGCAAATAATGCAATCAGCTTCTCTGATTATTATCCTCTTTTAGCACATGTTTGACTCCCTTGTCACCCAAGGGTCCAACCTCCTCCCTAGACGGTCTCCTGCTGCTAAAGTACTGTTATGGGTTTGGGGTTGAGATGGAGATTTCTATGAGTCCCTTTCCAGCCTCTGGTTTAGACCCTGCACCTGGGGGTGAGAAACCTGCTTTGCTGGTCTGATGAGTTCTCTTTGTTAGTCTAATAGAGTGGCCAGGTGAGTTAATGGGTCAATAAAGTGCCCATTGTCTGGGCCAGGGAGATCCTATTGTTATTGAAACTCTTCAGGAGAGCCCCCCCTCTTCCTGAGGCCAAGGAGAGGCTTGAGCTTTGAGTTGTCTGAGGAAAAGGCTGTGAGCAGGAGGCAGGAGAGAAACTGGCTCTCTGCACCATGGCTTTAGGGTGCCTCCTGTAAGCCTGATGGAAAATGCAAGATCTGTTGGACTGCTGATGCCTTGAACCCCTCCATCTTAAGCTCAGTTTGGAATGTGTGTAAATAAATAAACCATATTTCATAAAAACACCACAGCCTCCACCTCCGCCAACCTTCTTTCCAAGGAAACCAAAGCCCTGGGTGAGTGCAGGGACCCCTTGAAATCTGTCACAGCTTGTAGATTGGGGTCGTGAGCAACACTGGTGTAAGCAGCGGGATTGAGTTTCCTGGAAGAAGCATTCGGAGCAAGGTGTGCCTGAGTCAAAATGCGGGGAGGGACAGCAACCCTCCTGGAACAGATAAAATTGATGCTCCAGCAGCAAAGGCAGGAGGACCAGCAGCAAAGGCAGTGGTACTGGCAGCAAAGACAATGAGAGCGCCAGAGGACCAACAGCAAAGGCAGCAAGAGTACCAGGAGCACTGGCAACAAATGGGGGAGATATTTGAAAGCCGCTTTGGAGAGAAAAAGGAGACTCCATGTGAGGTGAGAGCCCTGCTTGATCAGCCGCTACAAGGGGCTGAGAGTGACCCGGGAGACCAGACTGGGGTGGCTAAACAGATCCAGAAAGTGGATGGGCAGCTGGAGGGCTTGGACTGTGAGGAGTTGTAGTCAATAGCGGAGGAGGAAGAAGAGGCCTTGAATGTCCAGAAGCCTGCCAGGGGGGAAGACACCAGAAATCTACTTCCAGATTTCCCCAAGCCCCAAGAGTTGAAGGAGGACAGGCTGGAAAATGAAGAGGAAGATGCCTCGGAAGAAAGTGGGATAGAGGCTGGAGAAGAGATGCCACTCATAGTCTTCTCTGCTCCAGGTGAGCCTGCTGCTGAAGTAGTGCAGGAGGAAGAAAAGGCCTTGGAGAAAGGCGAACTACAGGCTGGAGAAGAGCAGCTGTTGATAGATTTCTTCATCCCATGTGTGCCAACTGTGGAAGAGAAAGTGCAGGAGGAAAAGTTAGAGGCATGTGCACAAGGAGAAGCCTGAGGTGGGAGCGCAAGTTGCACTCCCACCTCAGGCTTCTCCTTGTGCAGATCCCTCCCAGTGCCTGGAGAGATGGGTGAGATAAAATCCCCAAGTGACTTTGCCCCTTGGGTGCCCCATAATGGTCTTATAGGGTGGGATGCAGCTCCTATTATGGGTGCAGTCCCTGAGCAAATTCCAGCAGTGAGAGGCACCCAGCACCCTGTGAGTTTGGTGGGCAAGAGACTGGGAGGGTTACCTGCCTCTGTTTGGGCTCATGATTCACAATGGAGATGGTGGGGGAGCACAGAGAAGATTTCTTTCTGCTAACCTGGGTGGGGTAAGCCAGCTAGTCCTGAAGAAGGTTCCCCCAGATAAAGACTTGCGGCAGAACTTTGATTTGGAGTTTGAGGCCGGAGATGAGGTGGGCTGGTTTAGAGACTTTTCCCAGGGCAGAGAGTGGGAGGAAGATGGCTACGGTGTGCTGATGAGAAAACAAATTTGTCCCTGAAGATGAGTCCCAAGACCCTGCAGGCAGCAGCAGGGATCAGCTTGGACTCCCATGAAGCCCCAAGACAAAAGGCCATGTAGGCAACTGCATGGTTTGGGGGTGGAGATTGTGCTTATGGGACTGTGTACTGATTTGCTGTAGGAATTGTTCCTGATGGTTTTGGGGAAGCTCCTCTTTTGAAATCAAATGTAATCATGTTGGATATTCTTGGCAATTGGCTATTTACATGCATGTTTAATTTAATAGCACTATGGTCACTGCTCCCAATGGATTTGACAACACACATCGTTCCTGCACACCACTTTAGGTTAACTCCTGGATCACCGCCCCCTGGTCCGGTGACCATGACCAACTGTGTTTTAGCGCATAATCATTTAGGGTGTCTAGAAATGTTACCTCCTTTTCGTGACTAGAACACATATGTAGTGAGTCTATGTGAAGATAGTTGAAGTCACTCACTGCGACAACATTTTCTCATTTGGATGTTTCCTCGATTTCATTCTTCATCTTGAGATCTCCCTGAGCATTTTGATCAGGTGAACAATAGCACATCCTCAGTACTAAATCACTTTTGGGGCCTGGTATCACCATCCACAACAATTCTGTGGAGGAGTCTGCCCCTTTTGGGATTCCAGCTTGTAGGACCCAATACTTCCTTTGACATACAGAATGACACCACCTCCAGTACTTCCTTCCCTGTCCTCCCTATTAGGGATGGGATCTGCTCACTGCTTCTGCCCCATATCACATTCTCTCGAAGCCATTTCTTCTGTGTGTTTCCCACTATTTCTGCTTTTATCCGGTTCGACTGCCCACAGTCCCGCAAAACAAAATCATTATTGTTAATGTTAATTTTAATGTCCCTGCAGTGGCGGGGAGAGCAGCTGAAAGGAAAAGTGTGTGCGTTTGTGTGTGATTGCAAATAGGATGAGTGGGACAGAAAAGGAAAATCATTTAAGATTAAGACAATCTTAACTTTGGATATCCTTTCCTGGGCTTCCTAGGCGGATTGAAGGACATTTAATACTACAGACCCTATTAAAGGACAAGGCCATTGACTCAATGACCATGTAAAACAACTTTTCTAGCTTTGACTTTTAATCTTTGCTGTTAACCCTTTGAAATTTTGAGTAGGCATGTGTAGGATTGCACAAAATACTCTGGGGATTCATCTGTAGTTCTCAGCAGAGCAGAGATCAAACCCCCTCCCCCTCACTCCCCCCCCTTTGCAGGTGATCTCTACCTCCCTGATCCTGTTAGCTAATACAATTTGAGTCTCTCAAATCAATATACCTATGTTTTTCAACCCTTTCTATTTCTCAGAGTCAGTAGAGCAGAGATCAACCTCTTTCCCCAATCCCCCCCTTCACCTCCTAACTGAATCGTACTTGGATTCCCTTCCCCCCCCATGGCAAAAAGCAAGAGATTTTGAACAAAATCACCAGCATCTCCAGTTTCTACAAGGCAATACAAAACCAGAATTGTTTATGTCCATATGGTGGAGGTTCATAGATTACACTTCGCAACAGGCTTTATATAACCAGCTTCCTTCAACAGCAAAAGCTATTTGGCTCTCAGCAATTAACTTGAAACACATTTTTTATGTTACGCAGGCTTTATAGCTTTATATTGGTTATTTAAATTGAATGACATTTACCTGTACTTACATACTTACCTGTACAGCACAGTGGGGAGGACATCTCCCACTCAGCTATGTCACTCACTGAGAGTAAAGTGAGATTACAGAACAGGGCCTTCTTGGCAGTGCCCTCATAGGGAATTCAATTCTGCATTCATTTAGGCAGGATCCATCTGTCGGCATCTTTAGAGACCTATCTTTTTAGTGTTTTTTTAATGGTTAGTCATAGTAAGGAGGAGAGCCTGGCTGGGGGTCCAGAGTCTGAGTTCAAATCCCTTCTTGTGTCTCCTGGGTGTAAAGGGCCAGCTAGATATCACCCCCACAGTGAGTGGCTCAGGGGTTACGTGCCCTGCCACCTGTGCAGCCGTGGGCAAGCTGCATAGTCCCAAGGAGCCCAGTTGCGCAGCTGTGGCAAGCTGAGCAGGCCCTAGCCAGCTGGGGAGGACTAGCCTCAGAGGGGGGCAATGGGAAACCCCCTCTAAATACCGCTTACCATGAAAACCCTATTCATAGGGTAGCCATAAGTCAGGATCGACTTGAAGGCAGTCCATTTCCATTTTCATATAATCCTGTAGTACTATATATGAGGAGCTTCATTATTACAAATAGTAGCTCTGGGGAGGGTGGGAGGGGAAAGGATTTTCATTTGGATTAGTTGTATTTTTTGTTGTATGTTATTAAACTTTATTTAAAAAACACTAGAAAAGCAAAAGACCAGGCATCTCTTGTCTGTTGAACGCACTGGCTCTGGCTGTCACAGTCTTTTTCTCTCTCTCTTTCTCCCTCTCTGCCTCTCGATCTCCTGCTAGCTAATATCATCAGTCTCAAATCAATATACCAACGTTTTTCCAGCCTCTCTTTTTCTTCAAGCCAGCAGAGTGGAGATCAACCTCCTCGCCACAATCCCACCTTCACCTCCTATCTGAATCATATTTGGACCGCCCCCCTCCCCCAGTCATGGGAGAAATCTAGAGATCACCTGCCTGCTTGCTGCCTGCCTGGTCAGTTTCACGCTAGCAAAGCAAAAGACCAGGCACCTTTTGTCTGCTGATGCTGAATGCACTGGCTCTAGCTATCAGTCTCTCTTCTCTCTCTACCTGCCCCCTCCTGCTAGCTACAATTTGATCTTCCCCCACCCCCAAACAAAAAGCAAAGAGCATGTGTCAATTTCACTGTCACATTAGTAAAGCAAACAGGAAAACAAAGATATCAGTATAATGGTATTTTTGCTGTGTGTTTTTTAAAATAACAAATCCTGGTGCCAGGGAACAGCCATGAAAACTCGCGGCATAAATATCAGTCCACAACAGATAACAAATGTGCCAATCACCGGGGAATTCAGTATCAAATTCAAATTAAGAAAGATTCTTGGCCAACTCTACTCCCTATAGAGTTTATATTCAGAGATAATTGTGTCCCACTGGTTCTTGCCATTCCACCAGATTTTGTTAATGTTATTTTTAATGCCCTGCAGTGGTGGGGCTGAAAGGAAAAACAGTAGTTGTAGCAATGCTGTTTTCGAAGACCAAGCCCTCCAGTTTGCCCATCTTGGCTCGGAGGCTCTTGCATTAGCATATAAAGCCTTATACACAGTCTCTCCCTGCAAGTGTCTTTGCCACTTGGTTTTTGGCCTGTGGTAATTTAATCTCTCTGAATTGCTATCCTGTGCCCCTGCACTCACAATGGCTAGTTCTATGTTTCCCCATTTAAATTATATATTTTTAATCTTCATCCCAGGGGGGATATTTGTTTATACTATATAAACAGTACAGCATTGCTCACAATTCGGTGTTAAATAAATAAATACAGTTTGGTGTTAAATATTAAACAGTGATTGCCTTTACTTACCACACACTTATCCCATACAACAGTCATTCTTTCTTCAGTTCCATTTACTCCTTCTGGAATCTGGGTAAAGTTGTCTTTCCCAACAGCTTTCTGTGCTGTGCTGTAGGTACAGTGGGCACTTCCAGTCACCTGCAGGTCACCACTGAAGGAATAAACACACCAAATATATTTAAAATGGTTGGAGGTGAGATTGTGTATTGCTTACATTTTTCATTTCTAGGTATTGGTGCTGCACATTTATTCAAAAATGTATATTCTACTTGTAAAAACTGTTTTCAATTATGTTCTCTAGTGTCTGCTATTCTTCAGGTTATTGTTCCTTTCGTATCTTTTAATGATCTATGTTCTTTCAGGTCTCTGTTAATAGCATAAACAAGCCAAACCCCAAATGAAAATAAGCAATACGAATTTTCACATATTGTTATTTTAAAATTGAACTCGGTATCTCCATCCCAATAAGGGCAAAATACAGTGCCTTGCAAAAGTAATCAGACCCCTGACCAATGCTCTCATATTACTGAATTACAAAAGGTTCATTGTAATTTTGTTCTGTATGATATTTGATTTTGAGACACTGAACTCAAAATCTATTATTGTAAGGTGGCGTTGGTTTTAAGTTGGGAAATGTTTGTAAGAAACAAAAAAAACTGAGACATGTTGCTTCCATTCAGCCCCTGTGTTGTGGATGGCTCTATCAAGGACACAGTTACCTTACCATTGGCCTCCACCTGTGAACCACAAGTTGCTGTAACATTGTCAGGATAAAACCCCACTGTTGAAGGATCATTGGTCAGGCTGTGGATCTGAAGGAAAATGAAGACCAAAAAGCATTCTACAGAAGTGAGAGATAATGTAATACAAATGCATAGATAGGAAAACGGTACAAAATAATATCCCAGTGTTTGGATATCCCACTGAACACAGTTGGATCAATAATCAGGAAGTGGAAGCTGCATCACACCACCAAGACACTTGCAAGAAAAGTCCATCCCTCAAAACATCGCTTGAACAAGAAGGAGACTTGTGAGAGAAGCCACAGAGAGGCCAACAATCACTTTTGATGGAATCCCAGAGTTCAGTGGCTGGAAGTGGAGTAATGGTGCACCAGTCAACCATATCAAGAGCTCTGCAAAACACTGAGCTTGCCACTGGGAGGGTGGCAAGAAAGAAGCCGTTACTCAAAAAGTACCATCTGAAAGCATGTCTGGAGTTTGCCAGAAAGTATGAGAGTGACCCGGCTGCAATGTGGGAAAAGGTTTTGTAGTCAGATGAGACCAAGATAGAGCTTTTTGGCCAAAACTCAAAGCACTATGTGTGGCACAAACCTAACACTGCCCATGCCTCAAGACACACCATCCCTACAGTGAAGTATGGTGGTGGCAGCATCATGCTGTGGGGATGCTTCTCATCAGCAGGGACTGGGCATCTTGTTAATACTGAAGGAAGAATGGATGTAGCAAAATACAGAGAAATACTGCAAGAGAACCTGCTTCAGTCCACTAAAAAACTGAAGCTTGGGAGGAAATTCACTTTTCAGCAGGACAATGTTCCCAAGCACAAGGTCAAAGCAACACCGGAGTGGCTCAAGAACAAAAAGGTGAATGTCCTACAGTGGCCCAGTCAAAGTCCTGATCTCAATCTCATTAAGAATCTGTAGCGCTCTTTGAAAATTGCAGTCCGTAAGCGACGTCCAACCAACCTGGAGCAAAACTGCGAAGACGAATTGGCGCAAACTCCCTCCAACACTGCAAAGCTGGTACATACCTACCCCAAAAGACTTAAAGCTGTTATTGCAGCAAAAGGTGGCTCTACCAAATATTAATGTGTGGGGGTTGCATACTTATTCAAGCAACATGTTTCAGCACAAGGTCAAAGCAACATTGGAGTGGCTCAAGAACAAAAGACAAAAGTCAAGAAATCAGAAGTCTGGGACTGGGGAGGGCAGCTGTGAGAGAACTAGAAACGGTCCTCAAATGCAAAGATATATCACTGAACACTAAAGTCAGGATCATTCAGACCATGGTATTCCTGATCTCTATGTATGGATGTGATAGTTGGACAGTGAAGAAAGTGGGTAAGAGAAAAATCAACTTATTTGAAATGTGGTGTTGGAGGAGAGGCTTTGCGCATACCATGGATCACAAAAAAGACAAATAATTGGGTGTTAGAACAAATTAAACCAGAACTATCACTAGAAGCTAAAATAATGAAACTGAGGTTATCATTCTTTGGACACATAATGAGAAGACATGATTCATTAGAAAAGACAATAATGCTGGGAAAAACAGAAGGGAGTAGAAAAAGAGGAAGGCCAAACAAGAGATGGATTGATTCCATAAAGAAAGCCACAGACCTGAACTTACAAGATCTGAACAGGGTGGTTTATGGCAGATGCTCTTGGAGGTCACTGACTCATAGGGGTGCCATAAGTCATAGTCGACTTGAAGGCACATAACAACAACAACAACAAAAAGGTGAGTGTCCTACAGTGGCCCAGCCAAAGTCCTGATCTCAATCTCATTGAGAATCTGTGGCGCTCTTTGAAAATTGCAGTCCAGAAGCGATGTCCAACCAACCTGAACGGAGCGAATCTGCCAAGAAGAATGGACCAAAGTCCCTCCAACACTGTGTGCAAAGCTGGTACATACCTACCCCAAAAGATTTAAAGCTGTTATTGCAGCAAAAAGTGGTTCTACCAAATATTAATGTGTGGGGGCTGAATACTTATGCAGGCAACATGTTTCAGTTTTTTATGTTTCTTACAAACATTTCCCAACATAAAATCAATGTCACCTTACAATAATTGATTTTGAGCGTTTCAAAATAAAATATCATACAAAACGAAATTTCAATGTACCATTTGTAATTCAGCAATATGAGAGCATTGGTCAGGGGTCTGAGTACTTTTGCAAGGCACTGTAGATGTTCTGTGGGAGGCCTGTAAACTGTCTCCTGATAATTTAGTTTTATTTGTTTTCTTACTGAAACTCCTCCCCCTGTCATTCTTCTACTCATGATTACAGCCCTTGATGCTAATTTTCCATTTGGAAAAAAAAAAGTCTGTGCACATGTCTCCTGTATAATGTATAATTTGACCCTAAGATAAATAGAAGATTTATTATTCTATTGAGAATTAAAAAGATTAGGCAACAATCAAACTACATTGAAGTCTTGTTTATTATTACTTATTTATTTTATGCACTTTAGCTCACACCAAGATGCTCAAGGACTCCCTTGGCTGAACTGGTGGTTTACAAGCATTTGCGATTTAATACCATGCTAAAAGTGAGGTCAAATGATCAGGTGTTGTAGGATCCAGACTCAGAGGTGGAGAGGTCACAAACGCTGCAGCCTTTGCCCAATTTTTGCTCCAATAATGTGTCCCATCTGTCCCCAGACTGGCAGTGATTGGTTCCCCAAAAACAAGAGCACCTTGGGAAATGAAAACACACAACTGGTTATACTCTTCTTTCTCAAAGCAAGATAACTCAAGAGCAACCAACAAACAAGCCACATTAGCTAACTAATATTGGAGAGGATGTAAAGCCTAGTCAGAGTAAACTAATGTTACTGTAGCCCCTCTCCTATTAAGAACTTCCAGAGGATAGCTGTGTTAAGGCCAAACTAGATCTATTGCATGGTTTGGTGCTGGATAGCTTTTTAAAAATTAAATAGCTGTCCGGGGGTGGGGTAGGGTTCAGGTGGATCGGGATCATGGCATAAGGGAGGAGGCCTTAACCCTTTACCTCCACCACAGTTTTGAATGAACTTGAATGCAAAGACATACACCAGTGTTTGCTATTCGCAAGGAGAAAAAAGGTCCAACTGGTAAACATGGAGCTTTATTTCTACTGTGAATAGGAAGCACAGGTGGGTCTGGTTCCAAGACCTCAGCAGGGATAAAGGGTTAAATCCCCCTCCCCCACACCAGCCCTGATCTGGCTCTCTCATCCTAGCCCCAGGGCGGTCTATTTAATTAAAAAAACATACACACAGTGCCAACCATGTGACAAACATCACATCTAGTTTGTCTGTTGTGGCACTTTAAAGAGTAAGAAACTAACAGTGGATTACAGCTGACTTCATCAAATGTCAACTGAGAGTAACACTTTCAAGCATGCGATGATGTGAACTCTAGTCCACAAAAGCTTCCGCTACAACAAATCGGATAACATTTAAGCTGCCACAAGTCTCTTCATCATTTTTGCTTTTAAGTAAGTTGCAGGAAAGAGCTCCAGAGAGAGATGCTTAATCAGAGGAAAAGGTTTTCTTACCATGGAACTAACTTAACTGATCTGAAGGATTATCAAAGGAGTTCACGCGCCCCTTCACCTTCCCAGTGAATCAGTGGCAGAACCAAGAGGGGCCCTGAGTCCTGATGACTGCAGCTCCCAGCAGGTATAGTCTTTCAGTAGAGATACTTAAGTTTAATCAACATTTCTGTTATTTGCTCAAACTTACATGCTTTCAGCTGTTTGGCTATGAGTGATTTAATGAAAACTACAAGTAAATGCATATTTGAATAAACTGAATATACAGCAACAATGAGGCATGATACAGACCATAAAGAATTTCTTGCTTAGATGGCTTCCTTAAATAAGAGCCAATGGGGAGAAGGAACCTATTATAGGGATTTTGGTGGCCTCTTTCTCCACCCCACAAAGTTCCCTGGTGACCAATCATTATGGCCAGAACATGTGCCAAACTGCTCTTATACACCCACTCATGAGGTAAGGTTATATGAGTTATGTATTTATTTAATGCAGAAAAA
This sequence comes from Rhineura floridana, assembly GCF_030035675.1. NCBI lineage: Eukaryota > Metazoa > Chordata > Lepidosauria > Squamata > Rhineuridae > Rhineura > Rhineura floridana. Next base: position 132,527,466 of record NC_084487.1, on the reverse strand, counting down.
TATGAACCAGTTGAGAAGAAAAACTAACTCACAGAAGGGGGATGGTACAAATGAACTCAAGTGTCAAAAAGAAAGGAAACGGGGAATTCCTTTTCTCAGCAGCAGAAAGTCAACCCATTGCTTTCAACAAAGTTCAAACCCTCTCCTTTAGTTTCTCTGTCACTACCATTCTACTACATTAATGACTCCTGCAATAAGGGCTGGTTCACACATAAAGATTCATCACTTGATGACTGTAGTATCAAGTGGCAATGTGCAAGGTTAAATGAGCTAACACAGATCAAACACAACAGGCAGAATCTTTGTATTGTCTCCCCTCAAACACAAGGCTGTTCATGCGATACGGTTAGTTCCTCTATTGTGCCTCAAGTGGCGAGAACACAAGTCATGTATGTGCATATGTGGACCAGGCCTTGGTGCTGCAACTTGGGAGTTCAAAATGGGATAATTTGTTCTTTCTAGCACCTTGAAAATAAATATTATTCAGTGTATGTGATAAAGGTCATTCTATTTGTATTGTGGTAAGAATAGTCCTTTCTTCAGTTTGCCAATTCATGGAATGGCTACTGAAGCAAGTCAGAATAGTCTCTTTTGCCACAAGAACCAAGAATCTTCTATTTAAGAACCCTCTTTCTATACCTAGAAATCCAATGATATGTGATTTGAAATGCTGCATTCTGTACCTTTCTTTCTAGCCAGTGAAATGATATCAGCTGCACTCTTACTCATGACCTTGGTTATATACACTGGACAGTTGATCCGACTAGCTATGGTGATAGCCCGGAAAACAGCTTCTGCTTCAAGCTGAAATAAGGAAACAAATTCAGGTTCAGTAACTTCACTGTTACCTTGCAGAATTTTCACACAGGTATTTTCCAAATTTCAGCTCTCTCTCATGCCTCAGCCACCCTCCCATTTTAACTGACTCTTTTAAACTCATATCCCTTCCATTCAATGATTTTTATTTCGGTCACAGACCAGCCATTATATCACTAAATCCAATACAAAGAATTGCATCGTACACAAAAGTGTGAAATACATACAGATTAGTATAAAAAACTGAATTTACAATTAAAAATATTTTAAAAAAATACATAGAGACTAGAATAAAATATTTAACCAAGATCCATTACCATTTTCCTACACTTGATAGCTGCTGCACAAAATCTGGCTACATTGCTAGTGACCCATGGGATTTTATCCGCTAACATAAAGGAGGGATAATCAGACTCCGAAACCAGAGGAAATGCTTGTAAGATTGGGGTGATGAAAGCAAGGCAGATGTCCCTGTAAAAGGAACAATGTAAGAGGACATGTCCAATTGACTCCACCTCCCCGTTATCACATGGGCAGACTCGATCACCAAGGGGGACTCTGTTGTATCTTCCCTCCAGGAGAGCAGAAGGCAAGACATTGTGCCTGGCTAGGGTAAATGCCTTTCTATATTTTACAATAGTTAGATCTGCAAGGTAATTTGCCGGTAGAAATACCCTTCGGGTCAGGCCTGGATTAGGGTATGCCGCCAGCAAACTCAGGTTAGTTTGAAGTTCAATGTCCTTTATCCGTTGGGAGATAAGCAGTTTGGCCTTAGTTAGCCTGAATTTAATAAGCGTCTCCGGAGAGAAACCTAAGGCGTATATTTTCTTATACACCATCCGCTTCCATTTTGACTGGAAGGGATCTCCTAGTGTAAGAGGGGCTAGTCCCCCAAGAGTAAAGATCAGCTTTAGCCAATAATTGATCCTGAGGGTCCACACCCGAGAATCTATCAGAGGAAGTCCGACCTCTAGATGGCAGGCCACATTAGGAATACAAGGGGGGAGCCCCAAAATGGCTCTAAGAAATTTGGCTTGTATAGCTTCCAGACACCCGAAGTTACTGTAGGCGCAAAATTGTGCTCCATATATCAGTTGTGCTATTATCTTGGCGCTGAATACCTGTAGCGCGGCAGGGATGTATTGTCCCCCTTTGCTATAATAAAAGGAGAGCAATGACTTTACGCTCCTCTGTACATTCTTGGTAGCGTTGATACACTGAGGCTTCCAGGAACAAGAGGCGTGGAAGACTACTCCCAAATATCTATACACTAGAGCCTGCTGGATCGGGCCATCATTTATTCACCATTGATATCTAACCTTTTTCTTTGTAAATATCACCACCTTCGTTTTATCATAGTTTATTTCCAGTCTTTCCTCAGTGCAGAAAGAGGTAAAGGCCCTCAAGAGCCAACGCAAACCAACACAAGTTTGGGACAATAGCACCGCGTCATCTGCATAAAGCAGTATGGACACAGGTGTGTTTCCCAATTTAGGGGGATGAGAGTTTACTGCTGCTAGATGACAAACGATCAGATTGATGTAAAGGTTAAAAAGGGTTGGTGCAAGAATGCACCCCTGCTTGACCCCATTATAGGTATTGACCAGTGCTGACAAATGCCCCATGCTATCAGATCTGACCCTGAGGCTGGTGTTCTCGTGGAGGCTTTGGATTAAATATAACAACCTTTTATCCATATTGGTGCTTCCTAATTTGGCCCAGAGTCTACCCCTGGAGATGGAATCAAAGGCTGCTTTTAAATCAATGAAGGCAACATGTAGTTTCCCAGCTGGTGTGGCGCCATACTTTTCTGCCAAGTGTTGTAATACAAGGCCGTGATCTATGGTCGATCTCCCTGTCCGGAACCCGGCTTGCTCATTTGCTAAGATATTCTGCTCCTCCAACCAAATGGTTAATTTCTCGAGGAGGTGTTTCGCATATAGCTTGCTGACTACACTCAAAAGGCTAACTGGCCTATAGTTTGCCGGATCCGCTCTATTGGCTTTTTAAAAGATAGGTACAATTGCAGAATTCCAGTCAGCAGGAATTTGTGCTGACTGGTCAATGACCGTAAATAGGGCTGCCACAATTGGAGCCCACCAATCTATGTTTTCTTTCAATATTTCAGGCGTGATATTGTAACTCCCTGGGGCTTTTCCCATTTTAAGTGAGTTGATAAGGGAAATAGCGTCTGAGATGCTAACTGGGAGCCATTTAGGAAGGGATTGGAGCTCCTCCATTAATACACCAGCATCACTATGCACCTTAGTGTAAATGCCCCGGAAGTACGATTCCCATATACCAACAGGTATGAGAGGGTCCAAGGCTCTTAATTTGGGTTGCAAGAAAAGGAGGTAAAAACCAGAATGCTGAAAAAGTATTTATTGTATGTACAAAAGTACTAAAAAATATATATGAAATTTTTTTGAAAAATAATAACAAAAAGCTTAAAAATGTATTCCAAGATGCTCTGTAGAAGCTCAAAGCCCAACACGTTTCAGCTTGTGCAACCAAGCCTTCATCAGGGGCTAGAACAAACAAGAATGTTTTTATATATATATACAAACACACAGTTAAAAATACATACATCTTGTTTAAATCATCTCAAATTATATGAAAAATACTTACACACATTGATTCTTCATCAAAATATTGTACCCAACTCTTACTATTAGTTTTTTCAAACTTCTGTTATGTGGAGACTATCCTAAGCTAAATATAGCTCTGTAGCATATAACGAGTTTAACCTTTTTTTGGGCACACCTGACTGTAATTGAAGATACCTCTGCTTTCTAAATTAAAGGCAACAGGTTAAATTCCTCATTCAACCCATTTGGAATCATGGTATCTAGTTCTAAAATCCAATGTAATTCCCTTCGTAATAGGATGTCTGTATTCCTTCCATATACCTTTTCCAAAACCCAAAACTTACACTCTGTTATAGAATGAGGACATTGATTGTAATGATCTACAAGAGGGGCCCCTCTTCTGTTGTTCCTTAAGTTACTCCAATGTTCCCCTATCCTTATTTTTATCATTCTTGTAGTTTGTCCTATATACAGTTTTTTACAGCCACATTGTATAACATAGATAACTCTATCTGTATTACATGTAGAAAAGTGTCTTAGATGATACTTCCTCTGATTAGTGGGATTCACAAATTCTGTCATCTTGCTAGTATTTTCGCAAAAAATGCAACGCCCACAAGGATGATGACCCAGGGGAGAAGTTGCACCTGGGAGTAAATTTTGCCTCAATTGTGCCCCACCTCTAAAATCCCTTTTCACTAAAATGTCCTTAAGATTCCTAGTTCTTTTATATGAGATTTTTGGAGGTTCCTGACACCCTTCAACATGCTCTACTATATGCCAATACTTTCTTATACTGTCCTGTGTCTTGTTGGTAATATGATCAAATGTTAGTATACAATTTAAATGAGTAGATATTTTTTCTGATGGTTTTTTTAAAAGTTCTTCCCGTTTTCTGTTAGCTACTTTTTAAAAGTTATTCTCAATAATGGGGAATGGATATCCTCTATTCCATAGCTGTTTTTTTAAGGATAAGGATTGTGACACAAAATCTTCTTCTGTAGTACAATTACATTTTATTCTAAGGAACTGTCCATGAGGTAAATTTTCTCTTAGTACTTTGGGATGTGAACTGTCATATTTTAAATACGTATTTTTATCTGTTGGTTTTTTATAAATCCTAGTGTGTAGACAATTATCTACTTTCTTAATATCCAAATCCAAAAAATTAATCTGATTCAAATTGTATTGATAATCAAACTGAATATTGATATTTATACTGTTAATCCATTCCACAAATATACTAAGGGATTCTGAGGTACCTCTCCAAATTAAAAAAACATCATCAGTGTATCTCCACCATCCTATTAATTGCTCAAAATACTGATTGGATTCCCTATTAATATCTTTTTCAAAATCTTCCATATAGAGATTTGCTATCTCTGGCGCCATGGGACAACCCATGGCTACTCCTTTGATTTGCCAATAAAATTGTTTATCAAATTTAAAATAATTTTTACGCATGGCTATTTCTGCTAAATCATAAAGAAAATTAGTAATTCCTTTATATTTTGATTGTAATAGAACTAGGAGTGTTTTATCATTCCTATTTATAGTTTCCTTGTTATATTGTATTTTATGTGTATTTTATTGTGCTGCATTTACTGCAACTGATTTGTACGTCGCCTAGAGTGGCCATTGGCCAGATAGGCGACACATAAATTAAATTATTATTATTATTATTTATTAAAATGCGTGGGAGGATGATTGTCTGCTCTTAAATCCAAGGTTGTCCGAATGATTTCTAAAGCTTCATTTTGTGGAATGTTAGTATACAGTGACCTAACATCCATAGTGACCAGAAAGTCCAAATCATCTATATGGATGTGTTGCGTCTTATTAATAAAGTCGGAGGAATCTCTAATATAAGAAGGAATGTGGTATAAAGGGTTTTAGAAAAAAATCAACAAACTGAGATAAAGGTTCTAAGATTGACGCACATCCAGACACATGGGACGCCCTGGAGGGGGTCTCATGTCTTTGTGTATTTTTGGTAAAACTTAAAATACTGGAATTCTAGGATTTTCTTTAGATAAAAATTTTTCTTCTTTCGTAATGCATCCCAAACTGACACCTTCTTCCAATACGTTCCTTATTTCTTGAATGATTTTATCTGTAGGATCATATGGACAAGCTTTATAAGCAGTTATATCTGATAATTGTCGATGTACCTCGTTTTGATATTGTTGTATGTCTTGCACCACTATTGCCCCTCCTTTATCAGCTGGTTTTACAATAATGGAATTATCATGTGACAGTTCTTGTAAAGTCCGTTGTTCTATATTGTTTAGATTTTTCCAGACTGATTGAGTGGATTTTTCTAGTTTATCAAAATCTTTGTGTATAAGTGCCTCAAATGTTACTATAGAATGTTCAATAGGAGCCGGAGGCATAAATCTCGAAGGTGTTTTAAATCTCCTTTTCGAATTAAGGATAGGGGAACATTGGAGTAACTTAAGGAACAACAGAAGAGGGGCCCCTCTTGTGGATCATTACAATCAATGTCCTCATTCTATAACAGAGTGTAAGTTTTGGGTTTTGGAAAAGGTATATGGAAGGAATACAGACATCCTATTACGAAGGGAATTACATTGGATTTTAGAACTAGATACCATGATTCCAAATGGGTTGAATGAGGAATTTAACCTGTTGCCTTTAATTTAGAAAACAGAGGTATCTTCAATTACAGTCAGGTGTGCCCAAAAAAAGGTTAAACTCGTTATATGCTACAGAGCTATATTTAGCTTAGGATAGTCTCCACATAACAGAAGTTTGAAAAAACTAATAGTAAGAGTTGGCTACAATATTTTGATGAAGAATCAATATGTGTAAGTATTTTTCATATATTTTGAGATGATTTAAACAAGATGTATTTTTAACTGTGTGTTTGTATATATATATAAAAAAATTCTTGTTTGTTCTAGCCCCTGATGAAGGCTCGGTTGCACAAGCTGAAACGCGTTGGGCTTTGAGCTTCTACAGAGCATCTTGGAATACATTTTTAAGATTTTGTTATTATTTTTCAAAAAAATTTCATATATATTTTTTAGTACTTTTGTACATACAATAAATACTTTTTCAGCATTCTGGTTTTTACCTCCTTTTCTTGCATTTTGTGGATGCTAGACATTTTTTTCCTCTTAAGTTGGGTTGCCAGCCCTTGGCTACCAACCTCCAAAAAGCAGCTGAATCTTTCAGCCTGGAGGCTAGAATTAAATTTTTCCAAGCCTCACACTGTGCTTGTTTCTTTTTTTTGGCTAGCAGGTTGTTATATCTTCTCTTCTGCTGAAGATAATCTAAGGGTAGACCTAGTCGATTAAGGGATCTATACTGACTGTACTTTGCCATAAGAGAATTTTTCATAACACATTCCTTGTCATACCAAGGTTTAGAAATGGGCCATGTGTCGCAATATCCACCTGTTTTATCTACGCTCTCGTTATGGCCTAACAAATGTATGATTCCCTGATACTGTGTTAACATTTGGGCCGGGGAGCTTGCAGATAACAAAGCATTGCAATGACTAAGGGCCTTTTCCGAGTTCAGCTGCTCAGAAACGGCCTTCGCCAATTTAGATGACCAACGCAAGCGAAGCACTCTTTTCGACAACCTTTGCTCTGCTGCTAGATTTAACATGGGTTCATGGACCATCAGCTCCATTAAATTGTCTATATTAAGGGAGAGTGACATCGGGAGATGATCACTTTCTACACGATTGACTATTGAAAAGCAATTTATCAATTCCATCACATTAGTGGACAACATAAAGTAATCAATTGTTGACGCTCCGTTCTTACTTATAAATGTGAACTCGCCGGGCCTGTCTCCCTCCATAACCCCATTCAAAATATTCAGATCTAAGTTATTGACCATCTGGAGGAGGCGAAGTCCAGCTAGATTGCATCTCGTGTCTTTAGATTGTCTTTTTGTGTTGCCATGGCCCCTCTCCAAGCTCGGCGGGCATACATGAAAATGTGCGTAAAGGGTTTCCTCATCTGGGCCAATTCTGGCATTAAAGTCCCCTGCGATTAAGACATTGGCGTCAGGGAAATCAGTGGTCAAGTTGGAGACATATTCTTCCAATTTGACCCAGAGCTGCTCAATTTCGGATTTTTGAGAAAGGGGAGGAAGATAGACATTAATTATCAGAAACTATCTAGGATGGCACACCAGGAGTATTGCAGAAGCTGTGTTTTTAAGATTTACCAGTCTCCTGTGGGCACCTCCTAGCTTAGTAGCGATCAACGTCACTAGACCCCCTTTAGGGCGGCCACCTGCAACGCTGGGAACTGCGGCCAGCGGATAGGCCACAAAACCCCCAAGAGCCAAATCCTCAACAAGCCAAGTCTCCTGAAACAATATAATGTCCTGCGTTCTGACATATTCTAGAATGAGCGGATCTGAGCATTTATTTGTCCATCCCGCAATGTTCCAGGAGAGCATCGTCAAGGGGGCTTGATGCAGCAAGGGTCACTTAAACATAGAAAGCTGTTCCCGGGCTTGTTACAAAGGCTTGGCTCTTGTCGGCCCATATGGCGTTTGGGTTGATAGAGAACAGATACTTCCTCAGTTTTACTAAGGCAGGGTTCTTTAAGACATTCTGTCATGGTAGTTACGGCCCCTTTACTCTCCCAATCCGTTGTCCCCTCATCCAGAGGCTCCATAGAGTCTAGGTAAGAGTTCTGGCAGATAACATTAGAGGACACTAGGGGAAGGATAGCCGCTGTGATTGTTAAACCCTGCGGTCGAGCGTCTGCCGGGGCCAGTTAGTCATCTTCGAGAAATCTCATTTCTGTCCACGAGAGGGGAATAGTTGCTATGGGAGATTTACTGCCTGCTACTCTATCCTCTGCCTGCCCCTGTGAGTCCCTGATGGCTGCAGTATTAATGAGGGGGTTAACATCCACCTTAACCTTTAAAGGGGGGGGCAAGAGATCTTCCCGGTGGAAGCTGCCTGTTGTCCAAAAACCCCTCATAGGCCGCTTCCTTCGGGGCTACGTCAAGCTTCCTCGGCTGGTATATGCCCTCCTGCTTTTTTAACTTGTACTCCTGGGAGTTTATAGCTTCCAGCCGTAACTTGAGGGACTCTAGCCTCCCTAAGATCTCCTTTTGTACTTCAATCGGAAGTGCAATATACTAGTTAAAAAGCTTGATCTCCTCTGGCTCATAGAACTCATTGTTATACGAAGGCAGGTGGCCTTGGCAAGGGGACGTCCCTTGTTTAATCATCCCATGGATGGAGTCGGACGACTCCCCTGTTTGAACTAAGGAACTCCTTAGTGTATGCCTTATAGGATCTGTAATTATGTCCTCCATGCATGATTTAGTTTCACGGGCCCTAAAATACGGGGCTAGGGGCTTAGGAGGAGCTAGATCCTCGAACACTCTATGAACCAAAAAGCCCCTTTTGCAGATCTCGTCTCTGTAGGTATATAAAGCCTTGGCTGACTCCTTTTCTTTAAAAGAGATCTGGGCGCACACACACAGACTGGGAGAGTACAAATAATCTATGCGGTCTAGGTCCAGCACCTTCAACACCGCCATGGTTGATCCCTTCAAGACCCGGATCAGATGGCATTTACGCTCCTCTTGTGTTAAGCGACCTCTAGGCTTCGGGTAGTTGGCAATCACCAATTTCTTGCTGTTCAGTACCAGTGAGGATTTAAAGTCTTTAACAGCTTCTGTCCGCTTATGCTGTAAAGTAACCAAAGTTGAAAATGTATGATCCTGCTGCTCTAGGTGCCGATCTATATTGTCCTTCCCCTTTGATGATGTATTATACTGTTGTCTCCGGATGGTACTCTCCTTCAAATGTCTGTATAGTTTGTTATAGTTCATCTTTTTATAGGGTGGGAATTTGGGGTTCGTAATGTTCTTAGATTTCTTGTAGGCCGGTGCCCTCTTCTTTTTGGAAGACTTCTTCTGTTGCCGCAGGTTTAATGGCGTAGAGCTGTTGTTAGGTTTGAGCTTGCCTCCTACTGTCAGCTGGACTGTTTTTTTCTCCTTCCGAATCAACCTTGGTTGTTGCTATCAGTTCAGCTAGGGTTGTCAGGACGGTGTTGCTCCTATCCAAGTATGCTTTAATGAGGTCAATGTCCTCCTTTAAAAGTAGAAACCAGCTCTCCATTGAAACCCCCTACATCCGAGGAAGGAGGCGACTCTTGGAGGGTCTCAGAGATGTTGGCATGTTCCTCATCGTGACTAGTGAGCCTCAACTTTTGTAATTCATCTTTTATAGGAGAAGATGGAGACCTCGACTGGGTCTTTTCCTGCGCGAGAGCAAGTTCTAGCGCAAGATTTAAAGCTGTTTCCTCCACTTTGGGTGCAAGCATAAGACACTTGGTATCAATAGACCAATCCATACTGGCACTTTCCTCAGGTACGTTCCTTTTGCTCTTTGTGCTGGAAAAGAACTGGGTGATTTTCTTTTGGGTGTCTTGGCCCTTTAAATCCACAGTCCTGGTGGATGGAGAAATGCCCAGTTCTCTATAGCCTGCTCGTGTAAGAACCATAACTGTGTAGCTTTAAAATATTTCTAAATAGATCTTGAGTCTTCAGCTGAGAAGCAGCAGCAAAATAAAAAGAAAAATTCCCAAAAATGCATCTCAGGCTTGCCAACACCCAGAGAATGCGGGGGAGTATCCGCAAACAGACACGATATGGTCAGCTAGAGCTGCAAGTTTTGAACTCCCATGAAGTTCCTTGAAACTCCTTATCACTTCAGCCACTGCCCGGAAGATATGGTTGCTAATGTCTTACTGCCAGAGCCCACAGCTTGCAGCTTGCCGTTTAAAGAAGTTAAAAAAAAAATCTTACTTACTTAGCTCACTGGATCGCTGAGTTATTGCCATAAAGATTTAATGTCTTTGCTCTCAGGCTATCAGCATATTGCTTCCAGGGCGACGTCGGGTTGTTGATTTAAGTTGTTAAAACGTTAAAGTAAGTAAGTTGTTAATTAGGAGGTGATGATAAAACGTAGTCCAGAGGTCAATACTGAGTGGGGAGAAACGGAGCTTCACAGAGCTACTGGAAAAGCGTCTTATCGTTCCGCCATCTTCCTCCAGCTCCCATATCCCTTCCAATATTTATCCTGCTACTTCATTCTTTGCTTTTTCTCCTAAGTTGATTTAAAACTATGCACAATATTCAAAATACTGCCTTACCAAAGTAGCATCAATATTTTCCCAGCTATACTTGAAAAGCCCTTCCCAATATATCATGGAGTTGCATTTCCTTTCTTATAATATTGAAGTAGAGAGATATATTTAAATCAACTTGCCCTTAATTAAAAAACAAGATACACTTCCCTATATTTTACAATGTTAAGCTTCCAAGTGATAACCACAAATTTAGCCTCCAATCAAATAAACAAAAGTAACTGAATAAGTATATTTAATGAGAATCTGCCTTATGCATTAAACACATCAAAAATTATCTCCAGAAAGTCCTCTATTACAGAGCCTATAATTAAACTTCCTTCCAAAATTTTCTACCCGATTATTCAATGTATTATCAAAACTAGTTAAATATCCCAAAGTACTGAGTATTTATACTTATTTATTTATTGAATTTCTTAGTCGCCCATCTGGCTGGCTATCCAGCCACTCTGGGCGATGTACAAAATAGGCATACAAATATAATAAACATTAAAATCTGAAAACAATGACGATAAAATCTAGCCCGCCTGAAGAGCCAGGACTTCACGGCCCGGTGGAAATTCATTATAGAGGGAGCATGGCGGAGATCATTTGGGAGGGAGTTCCACAGGGTGGGGGCCACAATTGAAAAAGCCCTCTCTCTAGTCCTCACCAGTCTGGCTGTTTTGACTGATGGGATGGAGAGAAGGTCTTTTGAGGCTGATCTTGTTGGGCGGCATAGCTGATGATGCTGGAGGTGCTCCTTCAGATAGACTGGGCCAAGACCATATAGGGATTTAAAGGTCAAAACCAACACCTTGAATTGGGCCCGGTAAGCAACTGGTAACCAGTGCAACTCTTTTAGCAGTGGAGTTATGTGATCTCACTGGCGGCTGAAATGGACCCAGATAATCCGCTTCCTCCAAGTGCGCTTGCAACTGCTTCGCCACCACCCGCTAAACTGCCTTGCTCAAGAATGGTAAGTTTGAGATTGGGCGAAAGTTGTTCAGATCTTGGGAATCCAAGGGGGGCTTCTTTAAAATTGGTTTTATTACTGCCTCCTTGAGAGCTGATGGCATCACGCCCTCTTCCAAGGACACATTTACCACCGCCTTGATCCCCTAGCCCAGTCTGTTCTTGCAGCTCATAATGAGCCACGATGGGCAAGGATCGAGTAAGCACCTTAAGGTTGAAAGCACCACTTCATCAGAAGGAAGAAGCTGGAACCGATCCCACATCACCGGAGATCCACTGGCCGACTCTGGCTCACTCACTGTATCCATAGCGTGCGGAATCATACTCTTTAGACGACATAGAAACCTAGCCGGGGACTTTGATTGCTAGACAACTATTTGAGTTACAAACAGGAAATGCCCAACTGAACTCCAGAATATTAGATAAGCAAATAACTGTAGGTAAAGGGAAGTGAATGGTCTACTGACTACTGGTGTCCAAAGGTATTTGAATCTATGTTCTCAGATTCCCTTGTTTTGATTTTCCCCACTCTAGTTCTTGGAGGTGGGGGCTCTCTCTCCTATGAAAGTTTTCACGTTTTCCTCTGCCCAAGGCTTCATCCCCTTCCCTGCCTGCACAGCTTTCCACTTTCTTGCCCATATCTGTGCAGCAGAGAAAGCAGATGTGCCAGATCAGCAGACAAATATGAAATATTAAAGATGCACATGGATTTTTCTTTTGTCAGTAGGAAGAAAAGAGTAGCAAGCAAACACATTGCCCAAATTTACTATTTGATAAATGCCAAATAAAGACACTTTTCCTCAAGTTCCCTTGCATTTATGGCACAGGAATGATTCCATTAGAATTCAATTGAAGAAAATAAGACCTTTTATTATTCAATTCCACTTTTTAAAAAAAAAGGAGTTTATGCTTTTTAATCAACAGGAAAAGGGAACACAGCCCTAGTCCAACACTCTTAACCACTACACCATACAAGCTCTCATCCCAGCTCTCAACAGTCTCAGTCAGTATCGCCAATGATCAGAGATGGTGGGAGTTGTAGCCAACCACATTTAGCTACTCTTGTATTAGAAGAAAATAGGAGGGGGGGAATTGTGGCAGCCCTGGTGATCTCCCAAATTCCTTACAGCTGCCCAATTCTGCAACCCTATCTAAGATAAGCAGTAAACAATAGAGAAGCTTTATATACAGTGCCTTGCAAAAGTAATCAGACCCCTGTCCAATGCTCTCATAATACTGAATTACAAATGGTACATTGTAATTTTGTTCTGTGTGATATTATATTTTGATACACTGAAACTCAAAATCAATGGTAAGGTGACATTGGTTTTATATTGCGAAGTGTTTGTAAGAAACATAAAAAACTGAAACATGTTGCTTGAATAAGTATGCAACCCCCACACATTAATATTTGGTAGAGCCACCTTTTGCTGCAATAACAGCTTTAAGTCTTTTGGGGTAGGTATGTACCAGCTTTGCAGTGTTGGAGGGAGTTTGCGCCAATTCGTCTTGGCAGTTTTGCTCCAGGTTGGTTGGACGTCGCTTGTGGACTGCAATTTTCAAAGAGCGCTACAGATTCTTAATGAGATTGAGATCAGGACTTTGACTGGGCCACTGTAGGACATTCACCTTTTTGTTCTTGAGCCACTCCAGTGTTGCTTTGACCTTGTGCTTGGGAACATTGTCCTGCTGAAAAGTGAATTTCCTCCCAAGCTTCAGTTTTTTAGTGGACTGAAGCAGGTTCTCTTGCAGTATTTCTCTGTATTTTGCTACATCCATTCTTCCTTCAGTATTAACAAGATGCCCAGTCCCTGCTGATGAGAAGCATCCCCACAGCATGATGCTGCCACCACCATACTTCACTGTAGGGATGGTGTGTCTTGAGGCATGGGCAGTGTTAGGTTTGCGCCACACATAGTGCTTTGAGTTTTGGCCAAAAAGCTCTATCTTGGTCTCATCTGACTACAAAACCTTTTCCCACATTGCAGCCGGGTCACTCTCATACTTTCTGGCAAACTCCAGACGTGCTTTCAGATGGTACTTTTTGAGTAACGGCTTCTTTCTTGCCACCCTCCCAGTGGCAAGCTCAGTGTTTTGCAGAGCTCTTGATATGGTTGACTGGCGCACCATTACTCCACTTCCAGCCACTGAACTCTGGGATTCCATCAAAAGTGATTGTTGGCCTCTCTGTGGCTTCTCTCACAAGTCGTCTTCTTATTCAAGCAATGTTTTGAGGGACGGACTTTTCTTGCAAGTTCCTTGGTGGTGTGATGCAGCTTCCACTTCCTGATTATTGATCCAACTGTGTTCAGTGGGATATCCAAACACTGGGATATTATTTTGTACCGTTTTCCTATCTATGCATTTGTATTACATTATCTCTCACTTCTGTAGAATGCTCTTTGGTCTTCATTTTCCTTCAGATCCACAGCCTGACCAATGATCCTTCAACAGTGGGGTTTTATCCTGACAATGTTACAGCAACTTGTGGTTCACAGGTGGAGGCCAATGGTAAGGTAACTGTGTCCTTGATAGAGCCATCCACAACACAGGGGCTGAATGGAAGCAACATGTTTCAGTTTTTTATGTTTCTTACAAACATTTCCCAACTTAAAACCAAAGCCCCCTTACAATAATTGATTTTGAGTTCAGTGTTTCAAAATCAAATATCATACAGAACAAAATTACAATGTACCATTTGTAATTCAGTAATATGAGAGCATTGGTCAGGGGCCTGATTACTTTTGCAAGGCACTGTATTTTTATATTCTTGTCTTTTGCTGGGCCAGAACATTTTCATGAATTATTGTAAGTCTCAATGTACAAAGCAAACTTTAAATCAGAGATGAACAACCTGCAGCCCTCAGCTTAACTCCAAAAACTGTCTGCAAGTGACCAGTTCAGAATTCTGGCAAGAGTGATCTGTCCTCCCCCAGTAGTCTGCTGGGTGGGGAGGGAAGGAGAGAGAACAGGGTGACAGAAAGGAGGAAAGCAAAGACAAGGGCCCTGTCCAAGTTTGACTCTGGCCAGCATGTGGCCCTCAACAAATTACCTCAAAGGAATGTGACTCTCAACAGAACAAGGGTTTCCCACCCCTACTATTAAATTGTAATAATCGCTCACGATGCTACCTGAAAATGCTTATACAAAATCATAAAAAATTAAAATGATGTGTTCAAAGTGCACTGAGACAGAATTTAAGGAAGCCTATTAGTTTGCCATATCACAAGCAAATGTGTTTGTCACCAGAGCTATTCTTCATTAACAGTCTCATAAAAAGATTTATAAAAACATTTCTTCATTAACAGTCTCATAAAAATCAGTACAGTACTTGCAAATGATCAGCTTCAAGGCCACAGCTTAATTTTTTTAAAAAGCAAGGTTCTCTATATTTAAGGCATTTTTATCACAGAATGATAAAGACTGAAGTACTGGTGGATTTTCAGGTTTCTGTTGGTTTGGTTTGAAAAAACTGGGATACTTTTAATATACAGCTGGTAGAGCTCTTGAGCTAAACTGCTCTCACCTCTTCAGGTCTGCTCAAGGCATGCCCCTCAGGTCCAGTGATTCCCATCTCCAGCATACGTTTTTGTTCCTAAAAAGTTAATAGACAAAAGGTGATTGCCTATAGGTTACAAGTAAATCAATGGCTCTATCAAGAGTCACTTGTATATACTGCATTCAATCATGTCTGTCGGTTGTTATTGTGATCCTTATTTATTTTTGGCATTTAAATGATGCCCAATCAACAATGTATTCTGGATGCTTAACAAATTGTGAAAAGACTTGGCTATCCTAATCTGCTTTTAACTCCATTAGCTTGCTATTTTAACTATGTATTATGTTAAATGGATATTGTTTTATATTTTAAATTGTTTTTATGCTTTTAACTGTGAACTGCTTTGGGAGGGCCTTAGATCTGAAAAGCAGAACATACATAAATGATTGGTGAATACAGAGGCCTGCTTCAGTCTTCCACCACAACTAAAATGCACATGATTCCTGATAATTGTTGACTGCCTGGCAGAATTGTGAAAATATTGATCAACCTTTCTGAATGACACATCTGTTCCAAGGTCTCCCCTCTCACCTGTTTCACCAGTTAAGTTCTTCCTGGTTGCAAGGGTGGACATCTAGAGGGCAGATGGCACTTGAATTGTTTGCCACACAGGCCATTCTGGGATAGTGAAACAGTAAAGAACCTCTTTTTTGATACATCTACAACATCCACAAAGTGCTTCTTCCAAATGGCAAACAGCCTGGCAAATCTGGATTGTCTGTTCATGGGGAAGAAGTCAATCACTCTTATGAGTTTCCCATCTGTTGTAACAGACCAGTCTTTACTACACTTTGCTGCACATGCTCCCTACAGAGATTTAGGTTTACACTCCACTGTTCTTGTTCCAGATAATAGTTTAGCTTTTTCCATTAAGTTGCTACATTCATTTTATTCCACTTGCCCCATCATCACAGGTGGTGGTGGGCTATGCTGTGTGTGGGTGGTAGTGTGGGGTGTGCATGGGTCAGAAGGCCCAGTGACTAGCCAGATGCATCTTGTGTCACTTGATTCATGAGGTGGTGGGCTTTAGTGGGACATAAGGCAAAGGGCTCACCTTCCTGGAATCAGTCTCAGGCAGCTCAGCAACAAGGAGATCAATGCAGAAAGGAAGCATATTGGCCTTCTGAAGCCATGGCAGTGGCGGCAGAAGAGAATGAGGACAATAGAATAGTGAAGGTAAAAGTGGCAGCAGAGGTTGGCTGGTGATGGCTACAGCCCACGTGAAGAGACTGGCAGCACTGGGAGAGAGAGAATGAGGACAACACCAGCAATGAAGAATGTGCCTTCAGCCTGGGGGCTGTGTGAGACTATGGTCTAACAGGACACATGGCAAAGGCAACAATCTGGACCTTTTCTGTACTTTTGATACCAGACAAAATAAGGGTGGGCAGGAAGCCCAGCTGGGAGAGGGCTGTGAAGTCTTCGCCCGGGGCCAGTGATTCAGAAGGGGAAACCCTAAGGCATATGGCTCTCTTAAAAGAGAGACAGACACACATGGTACAAAGAGCTTTCTTGGGCCCCAAGAAAGTCAAAGATGAGGAGTTGGCAAAATGCTGCCCAAAGTCTATCATCTCCTCCTCTTTAGAGGTTGTGGTGGGGCCTGGAATGGCCAGGTTGCTGACCAGGACTGATACACTGGAATGAGCTAAGTAGCAAGAGAGGGCAAGCCCTAAAAAGAGGTAATGTCAAGATGTTTGAAAAGTTGCTTGACTTAGCAGTGAATATTGCTCCAGAAGAAAGGAGAAAGTGTATCTGGCACAGAGCCCATATGATAACAGCAGAATAACCAGGAGGGGGTCAACCCATCAGCTGTCTGTATGTCTTCCCATCTTACTATACGGGGGTGTTGAAAGTTTCCTACTCAAAGTTCTGAGGACTCTGCCAGAGATGATGAAATTCAGCCTTGCTTTGCACTGCTGGGGTCTTCAGCCAAATATAGCAGACATGCCAACAGCCACAGCAGCCCAGCAACCTCCAGCGTCATTTCAAGTGACCAACTCTAGATGAAGAACAGCACAATAGCACAGCCTACAATAACCCAGTGAAGCATAGGAGGTAGATCCTCTGCTCCTGTACCCCACCAGGAAGAGGAGTCCTGGGAAAAGTATAAGATCCCTACAGTGAGATGTTACACCCATGGGCAACCACCTCTTGCTGGCCATGATGGAGAAGATATGGCAGGACCAATATGTGGAAATATTCCCCATCCTGCTCCAGGAAGCCAGAAACCAAGATAAGAAAGAGAACAAGAACAAGAGAGAACAAGAGAAATACAGTATAAATATAACAACAGGAACTAGGTAAACCAGTTGTCAGGAATGAAAACACAATGGTGTTGTGCTGCAGGCTCAGCCATATCAGGGCTGTCTCTTGTCAGAGATACAATACACTAAGTGGTCATCCAGTCTATTAGTCCCAAATGGCTGCCTTACAGATCCAAGAGAGGGAACGAAGGCCAACGTTTGTCAAAAGTCACACAACTCCAGGCAATCTGGAAGTGCTCCCCTATTTTCTGGAATACTACCACAACCAGGAGGACATGGAATATCCTATATCAAGGGTCTCCAGTACACAGAATGTTTATGAATTTGCAATTGGTCAAGGGCCTGGAGAGTTTGGTTTGAGCACAGTTTGACAAGGAGATAGGCAAAGGCTGGATGGTGGGCCCCTTCAATACCTTTATGGCAGTAGGAGAACTGGGGTTGATATACCACTCGTCCTACTCTTACAAAGTACGATAATATAACTAAGGACATTATTTTCCTTGAGTTCTTCCTAATAGTTTAACTTTGAGCATCTGAGGCTGATAGCACACTATAAGGGGGGACAACTGCCCTTCTGAGATGAGATTGGCGGAACCTGATACAGGAGGGTAAATGTGCAGAGACTATTCTCATTTGTTTTATGAGAAACTAACCTGCTCCCACTTTCAGTGCTTTTAGCTAATGAATGAAGTCATAGCAATAGCTGACATTTGGGAAAGCAGATCTAACCAATTAGACAAAGGTGGCTGAGTGAAACATCCATTGTCTAGATTCCAAAGAAGGAACTTCTTGGTTTGTTTTTAAATTTTCTGCTGGTCTTCCCTGGTAGAGAAGTTATTGCTGCTTGATGAAAAACATTTCAGGTATTTAGGATTTTAGTATGGCTGTGGTTAGGGAGCAGTGCATCAACCAAAAAACACAAGGTAGCAGCAAAGACATTGCTGTAAACCACCCAGAGAGCTTTGGCTATGGGGCAGTATATAAATGTAATAAATAAATAAAGACATAGGTTCACTGTTTTTCTAACTTGGGTCTTATTTTCTCTCTCTCTCTCTCTCTCTCTCTCTCTCTCACACACACACACACACACACACACACACACACACTTTAAAAATAATTCTGCCAATGCTAATGCAGATAAAAGTCCCTAATTATTACACCCCTATTGTAGGGGGTAGGACTCTGGCACAGAGATTGTGGATTATACCAGCCCTGCAACTAACTCAGAATTGTTATACCCATTTTGCTAGCAGGATGTAGGTGTCAGAGCAGTGTACAGCAACCCTGAATTGTACAGCAATTCCAGTCTGCGTCTGTGTTAGAATTGCTTTTAATATGTTTTCTTTAATATGTTTTTAACCTTTTTTTTAAAAAAAGATGTTTTTAAAGCTTTTTAAAAAAATGTTTTTAACGTTTTGTTTTAATGTCTTTTTATGATGTTTTAAAGTGTTTTTAGCGTTTCTGTTTGCCGCCCTGGGCTCCTGCTGGGAGGAAGGGTGGGATATAAATCAAATAATTAATAAATAAATTGTAGTCCAGTAATTCTGACATGTTGGGCTCATTTAGGGAATGGAACCAGCATGGCACATTTTGAATTTTGAGCAAGTGGCACTGGTTACGAAATGGCTGCCATGGGGGCATGGCATTACCCCAAATTATAGAGTAGAGTCATTGCTGTTCCCCCATCCCCACAGCCCCAAACAACCTCAGGCTACTTATCATGATTGTGGGGATCACACAATATTGATTTCTCTCTCATACACACAAACAGTTTTGCTGTCTAATAACAGGGAGCATTTCCCAGTAAAAGAAAAAATATATAAGGTGACCACATCACACTCACTCTCTTATACATATGCACACATTCACCTCACACATACAGGCCATAGACACAAATACATCTCACTCACACACGCACACACTCCACATATACATCTCTCCCTCTTTCACACATATGCAGACCACATATTCGTACATATCTACGAGGCTGCCCTTGAGGTTGGTCCGGAAGTTACAGCTGGTGCAAAATGCAGTGGCGAGACTGCTCACTGGGGCAGGGTATCGCCAACATGTCACCCCACTGCTGAAAGAATTGCACGGGCTGCCCATTTGCTACTGGGCCAAGTTCAAGGTTCTAGTTCTGGTGTACAAAGCCCTATACAGCTTGGGACCAGGATACCTGAAATACCGTCTTATCCCTTAAATACCCAGACGATCACTGCGCTCTGCAGGTGAGGGCCTCCTGCAGATACCATCTTATCAGGACGTCCATTTTTCACAAGATAGGAAATGGACCTTTAGTGTGGTGGCACCAAGCCTGTGGAATTCCCTCCACTTAAATATTAGGCAGGTGCGATCTCCGTTATCTTTTCAGCGTCTATTGAAGACTTTCCTCTTTCAACAAGCCTTTTAAGTTAAGACCTATCCCAGTCTGTGTCTGTGTTGGAATTGCTTTTAATATATTTTTAAAAACCTTTTCCCCCCTAAACAATATGTTTTTTAACCCTTTTTATATAAGATGTTTTTAAAGCTTTTTTAAAGAATGTTTTTAAAGTTGTTTTGTTTTAATGTATTTTAAGGTCTGTTTTTATGATGTTTTAAAGTGTTTTTACTGCTTTTGTTTGCTGCCCTGGGCTCCTGCTGGGAGGAAGGGTGGGATATAAATAAAATAATAAATAAAATGAAATACCTCTCTCACATGCACACACACTTATCTCTTCCTCTCACACACATACCTACGCTTGCCCTCCCGCCCTCCCAATGTACATCTCTCCTTCTCTCTCCCAAGTGCCTCTCTCACACATGGGCGTCCACATGGGAAGGGGAAAGAGATTTTTAAAGGGGGGCAAAGTAAAATTCTAAAAGGGTGAAGCACACTAATTTCTCAGAAAAAAATAAGAATAATGGTATCTGTACATTTTGCTTCAAATTTCAGGTTCTAAAAATGATAAACAAAAAATTTAAAATAAAGCTTGGAATCTGAGGATTATGGTTCATCTCAGGACACCAAAGAAGGCCTTTGTGGGTCTGTGGCGCCTGTGGGTGCCAGGTTGGCAAAACTGATTTAGGGAAGCAATGTACAAGTGTGAAATTGATTGTAGCAGGCTGAAGTAAGAGCTGAATCAAGTGAAAGGAGACAGGAAAAGAATGGAAGTTTTCAGTGGTGAGTGAAATGATGTTGACTGGATGCGTGATCAGCCCTTAGATGATTAACAGGTCTACCTATTTAGAAACAACCATGTGTGTGTGTGTGTGTTAGACTTGCAATACAAGTTTCTAAGAGGCCAGATCCACCTAGGCTTCACCACCACGCAGTCATCAAATCTACTGGAAATGGCAGACCGGTTCTCTGTTGCTAGTTATGTATATTTGTTTGGAGAATTTACTTTGCCACCCTCTGGAAATGTGCATGTAGCAAGATGAACTTTTGATGTGACAATCTAACCATGGCACATGTAATTAGCACCCTCACCTCCAAGTCTCCATGGATAATGAGAATGGCCAGGGCATTTTGTCTTGCACACAATGCCTGTGTTTTAACATTCTGTCTTAGCAAGGCACCTACCCAGCCTAGACAATGGGATTGCCGATAATGTCTTGCATCTGTAATTAGAGGTGGAGTTGGGGTGGCAGCAAGTTTTCAGCCCACTGCATATCCATGATAGGTAGTTAACACAATTATGGCCCCTTTTCAAATCAGTTCTGCGTCTTGACCCTTTATTCCCTAGCTTGGGAGCAATCTAAGGATAGAATGTTCATTGCAAAATATTTGTTGAGACATACCTTGAAGCCTGAAAAGCTTCTTAGGTGTAAGACCAGCCTGCCAGGATTTTCCTTTAGAAAATTTATTTTCCGGACTTCCCGGAAGGAGTGCTGGCTGGTGATTGTCTCTGAGTGAGCTCTATCTCAGAGGAAGCTTATTTCAGTTAAAAGCCAGTCAAGAAGAATTTTTGACTGGCGTAAATGTTCTCCAAGATAAAAGGGGAACCGAAGAGATTATCCATGGAACTCCGTCGAGCTGTAGATTGCTAGATTTGATCAGGAATCCCCCTGAGATAAGAAGGCTTTTCTAGCAGCGGAAGACAGAGTCTGGATTTCCAACAGGCTGTGCTGAAAGTAAGCGAGACGTTTTTTTCTTTCTCTTTTAAAAACGTTTTTAACAAGCTAGCCTCCTTCTGTCTAAATCTTATCAATTAACTTAAATTACTATCGTAAAAGAGACTTGTTTACGAATCAGCAACTCAGAAACTTGGGTGAGTCACACTTTTTTCGTATTATACAAAGCTAAGGAAGAAGGGAGCAATTCAAAGAACCTGCTTTATTTTTTATGACAAAAAGCTGGCTTAAAGTTGGAATTACAAAGATTAAACGGATAAGAGGCAACTTATTAGATAAGATGATTTGATTATTTGAAGGAAATATATCTGAGAATATTTTATTTATTTATTTATTTATTTTTTGGATTAAAAAAATTTTTTTTTGAACGAATCTGCTGTTCGTGTATCTTACTAACTGCTGGATGCTGAGAACTGGATTTGTTTTACATTCCTGAATGTGCTGGAGATAAGAACTGTGTTGGTTAAACAGGCCTGGAATATTAACTTTTTTGTTGCTGGGAGAAAAGAAACTGTTTGCCTCTACATTGGCTAATAATAGAAAAGGTTTTTTTTTTCAAGAATGACAGCTAGGAAAGCAGCCAAAGTTTTGGAGCAAAGAGTTTCAATTGATACACAGGAAGGGATGGACATATTCCAGAAAATTATGGAGGGATTTAGTGATTTTAAACAAGAGTTGAAACAAGAGATGAAACAGGACAGACAACAACTTAAAGATTAATTTTGCAATATGAAAAAGGATTTTAAAGATTTACAAGATCACATTAAAACAGAAGTGGGTGAGATTAAAAATAACATTGGGCAATTAACACAGGATGTAAAAATGTTAAAGATAAGGTGCAAACCTTAGAGAATAGAATAGATATTACAAATATGGAATTGGAAAAAAATTTGGACTATATTGCTGTCATGGAACTTAGAGATAAAGAACATTGCTTGAGATTCCGTGCAATTCCTGAGGAAACAGGTGAAGATATCAGAGAGAAAATTGTTAATGTTTTGGCAAAATCCTTCGACAGGAACGAAGATCGGATGGAATTTGAAATAGACAAAGTTTATAGAATTAATTCCAGATATGCAACAATAAAAAAAATCCCAAGAGATGTGCTTGTTTATTTTTTAAAAAAGAGGACCAGAGATATGGTTTTGCAACATCATTTTAACAATGTCTTCAAAATTGACGGTAAAGAAATACAGGTGATGAAGGAAATTCCTGTTAGGCTTTTACGTAAGAGAAAAGATTACGCTTTCTTCACAGAAAAACTTAAACAATGTAAAATTCAATTTAGATGGGATGTTCCAGAGAGAGTGATTTTTACATTTAGACAACAGAAGTATCGATTAAATACTGTTCAAAAAGCAAGGGATTTCTTGAGAAAAGCTTCAAAAGACATGGAAGAAGATAAACTCAAAGATATGGATATAATTCCTGGGAAACAAAGTCAACAGAAACAGGTAGAGGAAGAAAAGGATGATGATGGATCCCTCTCATATCCGCAGGGTTGTTGGTTGTCCTCTCAGCCAACCCTCAGATCTCCAGTTGCTGCTTCTTAATGCCAGATCGGTACAAAATAAAACCTCCCTCATCCATGATTTGATTATGGATGAGGCAGCCAATCTGGCATGCATAACCGAGACCTGGGTAAGCGAGCAGGGTGGAGTTAGTCTCTCCCAGCTCTGCCCACCGGGGTATTTGGTTCAGCATCATGGGAGATCTGAGGGTCGGGGAGGTGGGGTTGCTGTGGTCTATAAGAGTTCCATCTCACTCACCAAGCACCATGTCCATGCAGTTACGGGTCTGAAGTGTTTACACCTTGTGTTGGGCCAGAGGGACAGACTGGGAATACTTTTGGTGTACCGCCCACCTTGCTGCCCAATGGCTTCCCTAACTGAGCTGACGGAAGTGGTTTCGGAGGTATTGTTGAGATCCCCCAGACTATTAGTACTGGGGGATGTCAACATCCATGCCGAGGCTTCTTTGTCTGGTGCGGCTCAGGACTTCATGGACGCCATGACAACCATGGGGCTGTCTCAACGTGTTAGTGGCCCAACACATACATCAGGGCATACTCTCGACCTTGTTTTTACTACTGGACATGGGGATAGTAATCTGGATGTGGGGAGTCTTACATCTCTCCCTTTGTCATGGTCAGATCACTGCTTGCTGAAGTTTAGACTTTCAGTGGCCTTTTCCCTCTGCAAGGGTGCGGGACCTATTAAAATGGTCCGCCCCCAGAGACTAATGAATCCTGATGCTTTTCAAAGGGCTCTGGGGGATTTTCCGGCTGATAGGACTGGTGCTCCTGTCGAAGCCCTGGCTAATCTGTGGAATGCAGAGATGACCCGGGCAGTGGACACGATCGCTCCTGCGCGCCCTCTCCTTTGTAGAGCTCATACAGCTCCTTGGTATACTCCGGAGCTAAGAGCGATGAAGCAAGATAGGAGACGGCTTGAGCGGAGTTGGAGACGAACTCACGACGAATGCAATTATGCGCTGGTTTGTGCTTCTACCAAGCGGTATGTAGGTGCAGTGAGGGCGGCGAAGAAACAACATTTCGCCGCCACTATTAAGGCATCTCTCTCCCGCCCAGCGGAGCTTTTTAGAGTTGTCCGAGGGCTACTCCACCCTGGCCCACAGGACATGGTAGATACATTGGTAGCCTGCTGTAATGAGTTTGCTAAGCACTTCCAGCATAAGATCTTATGCATTCGTCGGGACCTAGATTCCCATTTTATGACAGTTAGTCCTAATGAGGTGTCTGGAACACAGTCTAGTCATGTTTTGTTGGATGAGTTTCAGTCGGTTCAGTTCGAGGACGTGGACAAGGTGCTTGGACAGGTACGTGCAACCACTTCGGTACTTGATCCTTGCCCCTCTTGGCTTATAAAAACTAGCAAGGATGGAACAGCTGGCTGGGCCAAGGAAGTGATAAATTCCTCTTTACGAGAGGGAGTGGTCCCTGGCTGTCTGAAAGAAGCAGCGGTGAGACCACTCCTGAAAAAACCTTCCTTGGACCCAGAGGACTTTAACAACTATAGACCAGTGGCAAATGTTCCATTCTTGGGCAAGGTCTTGGAATGAGTGGTTGCTGACCAGCTCCAGGCGCTATTGGATGAAACTGATTATCTAGATCCATTTCAGTCGGGTTTCAGACCTGGTTTTGGCACTGAGACAGCCTTGGTTGCCCTGTGTGATGACCTATATCGGGAGAGAGACAGAGGGAGTGTAACTCTGTTGATTCTCCTTGATCTCTCAGCGGCTTTTGATACCATCGACCATGGTATCCTTCTGGAAAGACTTGCGGAGTTGGGTGTTGGAGGCACTGCTTGGCAGTGGTTCCGCTCCTACTTGGCGGGCCGTCTCCAGAAGATAATACTTGGGAACATTGCTTGACCCCGTGGGTTCTCCAATATGGGGTCCCGCAGGGTTCGGTCTTGTGTACCATGCTCTTTAATATCTATATGAAGCCGTTGGGTGCAGTCATCCGGAGTTTTGGAGTGCGTTGTCATCAGTACGCTGATGACACGCAGCTCTACTTCTCCTTTTCATCTTCTTCAGGTGAGGCGGTCAATGTGCTGAACCGTTGTCTGGACGCGACAATGGACTGGATGAGAACTAACAAACTGAG
The DNA here is from genome assembly GCF_030035675.1 of Rhineura floridana. Taxonomy (NCBI): domain Eukaryota; kingdom Metazoa; phylum Chordata; class Lepidosauria; order Squamata; family Rhineuridae; genus Rhineura; species Rhineura floridana. The sequence goes on along the minus strand of NC_084487.1, from coordinate 132,502,384 downwards.
ACTCAATCCGGATAAGACTGAGATGCTGCTGGTGGATAGTTTCTCTGGTCAGATGGTGGATACATACCCTGTCCTGGATGGGGTTACACTCCCCCTAAAGGATCAGGTTCGTAGTTTGGGAGTCGTTTTAGACTCTTCCCTATCACTCGAGGCCCATGTAGCCTCGGTGGCACGGAATGCGTTTTACCAACTTCGGTTGGTAGCCCAGCTACGTCCCTATCTGAGTAAGGAGGACCTTACATCAGTGGTTCATGCTCTGGTAACCTCACGTTTGGACTACTGCAACGCGCTCTACGTAGGGCTACCTCTGAAGATGGTTCGGAAGCTACAGCTAGTGCAAAATACGGCGGCCAGACTGCTAACAAGAACTAAGCGGTCTGAGCATATAACACCTGTTCTGGCTCGCCTGCACTGGCTTCCAATATGCTACCGGGCCAGATTCAAAGTGTTGGTATTAACCTATAAAGCCTTATACGGCGCGGGACCACGATACCTGCAGGAATGCCTCTCCCGTTATGAACCGGCTCGTACACTACGGTCTACTACGAAGGCCCTCCTCCGGGTCCCGACCCATAGGGAGGCCCAGAGGGTAGTAACAAGATCTAGGGCCTTCTCAGTGGTGGCCCCCGAATTGTGGAATAGTCTCCCAGAGGAGGTACGCCTGGCGCCGACACTATTATCTTTTCAGCGCCAGGTTAAAACCTTTCTCTTCTCTGAGGCATTTTAATCTAAGTTATTTATGTAAATGTTGTAATTGGTATTTTAGATGATGTACTTTTATATTTGTTATATTGATCTTGTAATTTTATTATTGCATATGTTTCTATGTTTGCCGCCCAGAGAGCTGTTTGCTAGTCGGGCGGGATATAAGCTGAATAAAATAAATAAAAAATAAATAAAGGGAGCAACAGGCACAGACTTTTCTAAAATACATGCTTAAAAATGGATTACAAATATCTAGCTTGGAATATAAATGGAGCTAATTCGTCGCAGAAGAGAAAGTATTTCATTATTTGAAAAAAGTAAAATTGGATATAATTTGTTTACAAGAAACTCATATTAAGAAGAAAGATTCGAAATATTTAATTTGTAAAAATTTGGGTGAAGAATTTATTTCGGCAGGATTCAAAAAAAAAATGGTGTGGTTCTTTATATTAATTCACAATTGTCTCCTAAATTGATGTTATTGGATGATAGTGGCAGATTTGTGGGAGTTGAAATCACCATTCAGGGTACAAAAATTTTGATAGTGGGCATTTATGCTCCTAATGAAGATAAAACAAGGTTTTATACTGGACTTATGGAAAAATTATCAGAGTTTGCATATGATCATTGGTGTGTCATGGGGTAACTTCACCAAAAATGGATAGACTTTCTGAGAAAAATATTAAAGAGACATAGGGCAAATTGCCGAAGACCTGTTTCGAATTGATGGAAAATTTAGAATTGGTGGGTGCTTGGAGATATATAAATGACAATGCAAAGGAATTTACTTATTTTTCAGAAAGACATAAAACATTTTCGAGGATTGATATGATTTGGATGTCTAAAAATTTAGTGAAAGATATTTCCAAGATGGATGTGTTACCAAAAACCTTTTCGGATCATAATCCAGTGATATTGACTTTAAAAAAAAAAAATCTTGGATTTAGATGGAGACTAAATGAATCTTTATTACAGAATGATAAAATAGTGCAGGAATGTAAGAAGAAATTAAAATAGTTTTTTGAACACAATTTACATAAAGGAACAGATGAAAATATTGTTTGGGATACAAGTAAAGCATTTATGAGGGGATATTTTATTAAATGTAATTCTGAATTAAAAAAAGAAACAACAGAAAATGCAATTGATCTTGGAAGAAATAAAACAAAAAGAGGAAGAATTGAAAAAGAATCCAACTAAAGCTTCTATTGTAAATCAAATTAAAATGTTACAGAAACAAGTGTCAATGTTGACAGTTAGAGAAATTGAAAGGAAATTAAATTTTGCTAAACAAAGGACTTTTGAATTTGCAAATAAACCGGGGAAATTGCTAGCATATAAATTAAGAAAAGAACGACAAAAAAATCTTATTTTAAAGATACAAGAAGGAGATGAGATGTTGACAGACAATTTAAAAATCCAAAGGGTTTTCCATCAATATTATTCAACTTTGTACAAGTGTCAGGAAATTCCCTCAGAAAAAATAGAAGAGTATATATCCAAACAGAATTTGCCTAAAATTACAGATCTTCAGAGACAAGCTATTAATGGTCCTATTACGTCAAGAGAAATATCTGAGGCTATAAGTAAAATTAAATTAGGAAAGGCGCCAGGACCGGATGGACTATCAGCAATGTATTACAAATGCTTGGAGGAGGAACTTTTGCTACCTTTACAGTATACAATGAATTCTATTTTACAAGAGGGGAAGATACCGGATAGCTGGAAAAATGCCAATATAACATTAATACCTAAAGAGGAGCAGGATTTAACTAAAACAAAAAATTATCGGCCAATATCTTTACTGAATAATGACTACAAAATTTTTACAATTATTTTGGCTGAAAGAATGAAAATAATATTGCAACAATTTATTCAGGAAGATCAAGCGAGGTTTTTACCTAAAAGACAATTACGTGATAACGTCAGGAATGTTTTGAATGTGTTGGAATATCTAGAACAACAAAATGACATACAAGCTGCTTTGATTTTCTTGGATGCTGAGAAAGCATTTGATAACTTGAATTGGAAATTTATGTTTAAGGTTCTAGAGCAAATGGACTTTGGAGATAATTTTATAAAATGGATCAGATCAATTTATACATCACAGAAGGCACAGATAATTGCTTCCTATTTGCTTCCGGGCGAGATTCAAGGTGCTGGTTTTGAGCTATAAAGCCTTACACGGCGTGGGACCTCAATACCTTGTGGAACGCCTCTCTCGCTATGAACCTACCCGTCCACTTCGTTCAGAATCTAAGGCCCTCCTCCAGGTACCAACCCATCCGGAAGCCCGGAGGGTGGTTACGAGATCTAGGGCCTTTTCTGTGGTGGCCCCTGAGTTCTCCAATATGGGGTCCCGCAGGGTTCGGTCTTGTGTACCATGCTCTTTAATATCTATATGAAGCCGTTGGGTGCAGTCATCCGGAGTTTTGGAGTGCGTTGTCATCAGTACGCTGATGACACGCAGCTCTACTTCTCCTTTTCATCTTCTTCAGGTGAGGCGGTCAATGTGCTGAACCGTTGTCTGGACGCGACAATGGACTGGATGAGAACTAACAAACTGAGACTCAATCCGGATAAGACTGAGATGCTGGTGGTGGATAGTTTCTCTGGTCAGATGGTGGATACATACCCTGTCCTGGATGGGGTTACACTCCCCCTAAAGGATCAGGTTCGTAGTTTGGGAGTCGTTTTAGACTCTTCCCTATCACTCGAGGCCCATGTAGCCTCGGTGGCACGGAATGCGTTTTACCAACTTCGGTTGGTAGCCCAGCTACGTCCCTATCTGAGTAAGGAGGACTTTACATCAGTGGTTCATGCTCTGGTAACCTCACGTTTGGACTACTGCAACGCGCTCTACGTAGGGCTACCTCTGAAGATGGTTCGGAAGCTACAGCTAGTGCAAAATACGGCGGCCAGACTGCTAACAAGAACTAAGCGGTCTGAGCATATAACACCTGTTCTGGCTCGCCTGCACTGGCTTCCAATATGCTACCAGGCCAGATTCAAAGTGTTGGTATTAACCTATAAAGCCTTATACGGCGCGGGACCACGATACCTGCAGGAATGCCTCTCCCGTTATGAACCGGCTCGTACACTACGGTCTACTACGAAGGCCCTCCTCCGGGTCCCGACCCATAGGGAGGCCCAGAGGGTAGTAACAAGATCTAGGGCCTTCTCAGTGGTGGCCCCCGAATTGTGGAATAGTCTCCCAGAGGAGGTACGCCTGGCGCCGACACTATTATCTTTTCAGCGCCAGGTTAAAACCTTTCTCTTCTCTGAGGCATTTTAATCTAAGTTATTTATGTAAATGTTGTAATTGGTATTTTAGATGATGTACTTTTATATTTGTTATATTGATCTTGTAATTTTATTATTGCATATGTTTCTATGTTTGCCGCCCAGAGAGCTGTTTGCTAGTCGGGTGGGATATAAGCTGAATAAAATAAATAAAAAATAAATAAAGGGAGCAACAGGCACAGACTTTTCTAAAATACATGCTTAAAAATGGATTACAAATATCTAGCTTGGAATATAAATGGAGCTAATTCGTCGCAGAAGAGAAAGTATTTCATTATTTGAAAAAAGTAAAATTGGATATAATTTGTTTACAAGAAACTCATATTAAGAAGAAAGATTCGAAATATTTAATTTGTAAAAATTTGGGTGAAGAATTTATTTCGGCAGGATTCAAAAAAAAAATGGTGTGGTTCTTTATATTAATTCACAATTGTCTCCTAAATTGATGTTATTGGATGATAGTGGCAGATTTGTGGGAGTTGAAATCACCATTCAGGGTACAAAAATTTTGATAGTGGGCATTTATGCTCCTAATGAAGATAAAACAAGGTTTTATACTGGACTTATGGAAAAATTATCAGAGTTTGCATATGATCATTGGTGTGTCATGGGGTAACTTCACCAAAAATGGATAGACTTTCTGAGAAAAATATTAAAGAGACATAGGGCAAATTGCCGAAGACCTGTTTCGAATTGATGGAAAATTTAGAATTGGTGGGTGCTTGGAGATATATAAATGACAATGCAAAGGAATTTACTTATTTTTCAGAAAGACATAAAACATTTTCGAGGATTGATATGATTTGGATGTCTAAAAATTTAGTGAAAGATATTTCCAAGATGGATGTGTTACCAAAAACCTTTTCGGATCATAATCCAGTGATATTGACTTTAAAAAAAAAAAATCTTGGATTTAGATGGAGACTAAATGAATCTTTATTACAGAATGATAAAATAGTGCAGGAATGTAAGAAGAAATTAAAATAGTTTTTTGAACACAATTTACATAAAGGAACAGATGAAAATATTGTTTGGGATACAAGTAAAGCATTTATGAGGGGATATTTTATTAAATGTAATTCTGAATTAAAAAAAGAAACAACAGAAAATGCAATTGATCTTGGAAGAAATAAAACAAAAAGAGGAAGAATTGAAAAAGAATCCAACTAAAGCTTCTATTGTAAATCAAATTAAAATGTTACAGAAACAAGTGTCAATGTTGACAGTTAGAGAAATTGAAAGGAAATTAAATTTTGCTAAACAAAGGACTTTTGAATTTGCAAATAAACCGGGGAAATTGCTAGCATATAAATTAAGAAAAGAACGACAAAAAAATCTTATTTTAAAGATACAAGAAGGAGATGAGATGTTGACAGACAATTTAAAAATCCAAAGGGTTTTCCATCAATATTATTCAACTTTGTACAAGTGTCAGGAAATTCCCTCAGAAAAAATAGAAGAGTATATATCCAAACAGAATTTGCCTAAAATTACAGATCTTCAGAGACAAGCTATTAATGGTCCTATTACGTCAAGAGAAATATCTGAGGCTATAAGTAAAATTAAATTAGGAAAGGCGCCAGGACCGGATGGACTATCAGCAATGTATTACAAATGCTTGGAGGAGGAACTTTTGCTACCTTTACAGTATACAATGAATTCTATTTTACAAGAGGGGAAGATACCGGATAGCTGGAAAAATGCCAATATAACATTAATACCTAAAGAGGAGCAGGATTTAACTAAAACAAAAAATTATCGGCCAATATCTTTACTGAATAATGACTACAAAATTTTTACAATTATTTTGGCTGAAAGAATGAAAATAATATTGCAACAATTTATTCAGGAAGATCAAGCGAGGTTTTTACCTAAAAGACAATTACGTGATAACGTCAGGAATGTTTTGAATGTGTTGGAATATCTAGAACAACAAAATGACATACAAGCTGCTTTGATTTTCTTGGATGCTGAGAAAGCATTTGATAACTTGAATTGGAAATTTATGTTTAAGGTTCTAGAGCAAATGGACTTTGGAGATAATTTTATAAAATGGATCAGATCAATTTATACATCACAGAAGGCACAGATAATTGCTTCCTATTTGCTTCCGGGCGAGATTCAAGGTGCTGGTTTTGAGCTATAAAGCCTTACACGGCGTGGGACCTCAATACCTTGTGGAACGCCTCTCTCGCTATGAACCTACCCGTCCACTTCGTTCAGAATCTAAGGCCCTCCTCCAGGTACCAACCCATCCGGAAGCCCGGAGGGTGGTTACGAGATCTAGGGCCTTTTCTGTGGTGGCCCCTGAGTTCTCCAATATGGGGTCCCGCAGGGTTCGGTCTTGTGTACCATGCTCTTTAATATCTATATGAAGCCGTTGGGTGCAGTCATCCGGAGTTTTGGAGTGCGTTGTCATCAGTACGCTGATGACACGCAGCTCTACTTCTCCTTTTCATCTTCTTCAGGTGAGGCGGTCAATGTGCTGAACCGTTGTCTGGACGCGACAATGGACTGGATGAGAACTAACAAACTGAGACTCAATCCGGATAAGACTGAGATGCTGGTGGTGGATAGTTTCTCTGGTCAGATGGTGGATACATACCCTGTCCTGGATGGGGTTACACTCCCCCTAAAGGATCAGGTTCGTAGTTTGGGAGTCGTTTTAGACTCTTCCCTATCACTCGAGGCCCATGTAGCCTCGGTGGCACGGAATGCGTTTTACCAACTTCGGTTGGTAGCCCAGCTACGTCCCTATCTGAGTAAGGAGGACTTTACATCAGTGGTTCATGCTCTGGTAACCTCACGTTTGGACTACTGCAACGCGCTCTACGTAGGGCTACCTCTGAAGATGGTTCGGAAGCTACAGCTAGTGCAAAATACGGCGGCCAGACTGCTAACAAGAACTAAGCGGTCTGAGCATATAACACCTGTTCTGGCTCGCCTGCACTGGCTTCCAATATGCTACCAGGCCAGATTCAAAGTGTTGGTATTAACCTATAAAGCCTTATACGGCGCGGGACCACGATACCTGCAGGAATGCCTCTCCCGTTATGAACCGGCTCGTACACTACGGTCTACTACGAAGGCCCTCCTCCGGGTCCCGACCCATAGGGAGGCCCAGAGGGTAGTAACAAGATCTAGGGCCTTCTCAGTGGTGGCCCCCGAATTGTGGAATAGTCTCCCAGAGGAGGTACGCCTGGCGCCGACACTATTATCTTTTCAGCGCCAGGTTAAAACCTTTCTCTTCTCTGAGGCATTTTAATCTAAGTTATTTATGTAAATGTTGTAATTGGTATTTTAGATGATGTACTTTTATATTTGTTATATTGATCTTGTAATTTTATTATTGCATATGTTTCTATGTTTGCCGCCCAGAGAGCTGTTTGCTAGTCGGGTGGGATATAAGCTGAATAAAATAAATAAAAAATAAATAAAGGGAGCAACAGGCACAGACTTTTCTAAAATACATGCTTAAAAATGGATTACAAATATCTAGCTTGGAATATAAATGGAGCTAATTCGTCGCAGAAGAGAAAGTATTTCATTATTTGAAAAAAGTAAAATTGGATATAATTTGTTTACAAGAAACTCATATTAAGAAGAAAGATTCGAAATATTTAATTTGTAAAAATTTGGGTGAAGAATTTATTTCGGCAGGATTCAAAAAAAAAATGGTGTGGTTCTTTATATTAATTCACAATTGTCTCCTAAATTGATGTTATTGGATGATAGTGGCAGATTTGTGGGAGTTGAAATCACCATTCAGGGTACAAAAATTTTGATAGTGGGCATTTATGCTCCTAATGAAGATAAAACAAGGTTTTATACTGGACTTATGGAAAAATTATCAGAGTTTGCATATGATCATTGGTGTGTCATGGGGTAACTTCACCAAAAATGGATAGACTTTCTGAGAAAAATATTAAAGAGACATAGGGCAAATTGCCGAAGACCTGTTTCGAATTGATGGAAAATTTAGAATTGGTGGGTGCTTGGAGATATATAAATGACAATGCAAAGGAATTTACTTATTTTTCAGAAAGACATAAAACATTTTCGAGGATTGATATGATTTGGATGTCTAAAAATTTAGTGAAAGATATTTCCAAGATGGATGTGTTACCAAAAACCTTTTCGGATCATAATCCAGTGATATTGACTTTAAAAAAAAAAAATCTTGGATTTAGATGGAGACTAAATGAATCTTTATTACAGAATGATAAAATAGTGCAGGAATGTAAGAAGAAATTAAAATAGTTTTTTGAACACAATTTACATAAAGGAACAGATGAAAATATTGTTTGGGATACAAGTAAAGCATTTATGAGGGGATATTTTATTAAATGTAATTCTGAATTAAAAAAAGAAACAACAGAAAATGCAATTGATCTTGGAAGAAATAAAACAAAAAGAGGAAGAATTGAAAAAGAATCCAACTAAAGCTTCTATTGTAAATCAAATTAAAATGTTACAGAAACAAGTGTCAATGTTGACAGTTAGAGAAATTGAAAGGAAATTAAATTTTGCTAAACAAAGGACTTTTGAATTTGCAAATAAACCGGGGAAATTGCTAGCATATAAATTAAGAAAAGAACGACAAAAAAATCTTATTTTAAAGATACAAGAAGGAGATGAGATGTTGACAGACAATTTAAAAATCCAAAGGGTTTTCCATCAATATTATTCAACTTTGTACAAGTGTCAGGAAATTCCCTCAGAAAAAATAGAAGAGTATATATCCAAACAGAATTTGCCTAAAATTACAGATCTTCAGAGACAAGCTATTAATGGTCCTATTACGTCAAGAGAAATATCTGAGGCTATAAGTAAAATTAAATTAGGAAAGGCGCCAGGACCGGATGGACTATCAGCAATGTATTACAAATGCTTGGAGGAGGAACTTTTGCTACCTTTACAGTATACAATGAATTCTATTTTACAAGAGGGGAAGATACCGGATAGCTGGAAAAATGCCAATATAACATTAATACCTAAAGAGGAGCAGGATTTAACTAAAACAAAAAATTATCGGCCAATATCTTTACTGAATAATGACTACAAAATTTTTACAATTATTTTGGCTGAAAGAATGAAAATAATATTGCAACAATTTATTCAGGAAGATCAAGCGAGGTTTTTACCTAAAAGACAATTACGTGATAACGTCAGGAATGTTTTGAATGTGTTGGAATATCTAGAACAACAAAATGACATACAAGCTGCTTTGATTTTCTTGGATGCTGAGAAAGCATTTGATAACTTGAATTGGAAATTTATGTTTAAGGTTCTAGAGCAAATGGACTTTGGAGATAATTTTATAAAATGGATCAGATCAATTTATACATCACAGAAGGCACAGATAATTGCTTCCTATTTGCTTCCGGGCGAGATTCAAGGTGCTGGTTTTGAGCTATAAAGCCTTACACGGCGTGGGACCTCAATACCTTGTGGAACGCCTCTCTCGCTATGAACCTACCCGTCCACTTCGTTCAGAATCTAAGGCCCTCCTCCAGGTACCAACCCATCCGGAAGCCCGGAGGGTGGTTACGAGATCTAGGGCCTTTTCTGTGGTGGCCCCTGAGTTGTGGAACAGCCTCCCTGAAGAAGTACGCCTGGCGCCTACACTTCCATCTTTTCGGCGCCAGGTAAAGACCTTTTTATGCTCCCAGGCATTTTAATCTTCTTAACTTTTTAAATCTTTTAATCTGTATTTTAATTTTTGTAGTATTTATTTTGTTTTTGCTGTGCTTTTCGTTGTTTGTTTGTATATGTTTTTGTATTTTTATTATGATATATTGTATTTTATTTTGTTTGTTCACCGCCCTGAGAGCTATTCCGCTAAGGGCGGTATATAAATTGAATAATAAATAAAAATAAAAATAAATGGGGATTTAACGGACTCATGTGAAATACAAAAGGGTACAAGACAGGGATGTCCACTGTCCCCCCTTCTATTTATTCTGGTTTTAGAAGTGCTGCTTAGAGACATAAGGCAAGACAAAAGGATTTCGGGAATAAAGATAAAAAAAGAGGAATATAAATTGAGAGCATTTGCTGATGACTTGATAATTGTATTAGAAAATCCCTTGGAAGGAATCAAAGTATTGATGGATAAATTAGAAGAATTTGGACCATTAGCAGGATTTAAGATCAATAATCAAAAAACGAAGATGCTGGTGAAAAATTTATCCTTAAGAGATCAAAAACAGTTAATGGAGAAGATAGATTGTAAAATAGAAGAAAAGGTGAAATATTTAGGTATTATTATGACAAATAAAAATTCAAAGTTGTTTCATAATAATTATGAAAAACTATGGACAGAGATTAAGAAAGATTTGTTAAAATGGGATAAATTACAGTTGTCATTAATGGGTAGAATATCTGTAATAAAAATGAATGTATTGCCGAGAATGATGTTTCTATTTCAAACAATACCTGTCATATCCTCTGATCTACCTTTCAAACAATGGCAAAAAGATATTTCTAAATTTGTTTGGCAGGGGGAAAAACCAAGAGTTAAATTTAAATTATTACAGGACGCCAAAGAAAGAGGAGGGCTGGGATTACCAAATATGAGACTTTATTTTGCTGCTTGTTGCTTAGTCTGGATAAAGGAATGGATTCTATTGAGGAATAAAAGATTATTGGATTTGGAGGGACACAACCTGAAGTGGGGATGGCATGGATATCTATGGTATGATAAAGTAAAAGTTAATGTGGATTTTAATAATCATTTTATAAGACGTCCTTTGTTGAATATATGGAATAAATACAAAACAAGGTTTTTTTCGAAAATACCACTATGTGTTTCAAGTCAAGAAGCATTTTATAGAAGAGAAATGGCTGGAAAAGAGAAATGGTTAACTTACCAAGAACGATTAGAAAATGTGCATGGTGAATATATAATGAAAGAGAGAGAACAACTAATAAAGGAAGGATATAGTTCACAATGGTTTGCCTATTTACAATTGTTAGAAAGATTTAAAATGGACAAGAAAACGTATGGGTTTGAAATAAATAAATCTGATTTTGAAATAGGTTTGTGTACAAATGATGAATGCATAATTGCAAAAATGTATAAATTTTTACTAAAAATGGACATGGAAGAAGAACAAGTAAAAGAGTGTATGGTTAAGTGGGCAAATTTTTTTGGTTATAATATACAAATGGATCAATGGGAAAATATGTGGAAAAAAGGTTTGAAATTTACATTATGCTATAATCTTAAAGAAATTTTTTTTTAAATGATGTATCGTTGGTATATGACTCCAGAAAAGTTGTCAAAAATGTATAGTAATGTTTCTAATGTATGTTGGAAATGTAAACAACAAGAAGGATCTTTTTATCATATGTGGTGGTTATGTAAACAGGCAAAATTATTTTGGGCACAAATAGGTAGGATGACGCAAAAAATCTTAAAGATAAATATTCAGTCAAAACCAGAATTTTTTTTATTGGGTTTTATGGATAAACAAAAGGAAAAGAAATATGGAAGAATAATATTATATATGATCACGGCAGCAAGATTACTATATGCACAAAAGTGGAAAATGGAATCGATACCAACAATGGAAGAATGGCTATTGAAATTAATGGACTTAGTTGAGATGGACAAATTGACATGTCTTATTAGAGAAAAAACGACAGATACATTTCTTAAGGAATGGAAGCCTCTTTTGGACTTTTTGTTGAAAGAAAAAAATGAAATGATGATAATGGGATTTGACGATTAATTAAGATAGACCTTGGAAAAAAGTGAATTTCGTATGTTTTAGGAGACAGGTTTGATATATATTATATACTTATAGCTGATCTGTAACAAATCGGAAGTCAAGTTTTTCTTTTTCTTTTATTTTTTTCTGTTGTATTGTTTTTGTTGTATTTGTATTTGTTTTTATAAAAATTTGAATAATAAAAAAATTATTATAAAAAAAAAAAGAAAATTTATTTTCCAAAGACATAATAGATGGTCTGCATACAGCAGACATGATACAACCAATGTTACCAAATTCTACCAAGCTACACAGAAAGTAGATAGGACTGTGAAAGACCAACCCAAATGGTGTTTGCATTTTGACAAATTTGTAGGGCAGTACAATATCTCTGAGAGGAGATGAGGTCTCCTGCTCCCCTGGTGCATTCATTATAACTGCCCAATTTCCCTGCTTTTTAAAGTTTGACAGAAATATCTGTGAGCTATAGGTAAGCTCTTAAGGTAAGCTCTTAAACAGCAAGGTTTTTTGCCTATTAGTGTTCTCTGCTTTTTAATCCGGGAGGTAAGAAATGGGATCCTGTGCAAATTTGCTGAGAATTGATTGATTCTCAGGATAGGTGAAACTGACCACAGGGGATGGGGAGGGGAAGAGAGGGATGGGAGCAGGGAGAGGAGGAGGAGGGCAGGTTTGGTGATATGCATGTTTACTAAGTTCAGTGGAATTTACTCCCATGCAATCATGCTTAGGATAGGTAAAACTGACCATGGGGAGGGAGGCCTGGAGCAGGGAGGGGAGGAGGAAAAAGAGTGGAGAGAAGGAAGAAGGGAGGAGGAAGGGAAAGGAGAGGGGAAGGAGGGGATAGAAAAACTGACCATGGGGTTGAAGAAGGGGGAAGGGAGAGTAGGGGGTAGGAGGAAGGGGAACAGCAAGGGAGGTTGGAGGAGGGGAGGGCAGATTTGATCATTTGCATGCTTATTGAGTTCAATGGGATTTACTCCCATGCAATCATGCTTAGGATAGGTAAAACTGACCATGGGGGAGGGGATGGAGGGGGTTGGAAGGGGATGGGAAGGTATGGGTGAAGGGAGGGAAGGGGCAAGAGGGAGGTGATAGAAGGGAAGAGGAAGGGAGGGCAGGTTTGATCATTTACATGCTTTTTGAGTTCAGTGGGATTTACTCTGTGCAATCATGCTTAGGATAGGTGAAACTGACCTGGGGGAGGGGCAGGGAGGAGAGGATGAGGGCAGGAATGGGCAGAGCTTGGAAAAGTTACATTTTTGAACTACAACTCCCATCAGCCCCAGCCAGCATGGCCACTGGATTGGGCTGATGGGAGTTGTAGTTCAAAAAAGTAACTTTTCCAAGCTCTGGGAATGGGAGGGGGAGGGAGGGGGAAGGGAGGAGATTGGATGGGTGGACACTGGGCAGAGGGAAAGCCCCTTTCCTTTCCAAAAGGAAAACAGTGTGAACAGTATCATTCTTTTTCAGCATTTCTCCCACCTTTTTATTCTACAGCAGGCACATGTAGCCTCCCACCCAAAGTTACACCAAAGCTGTCTCTAGTCACATCCACACCAGATTTCACTTTAGACAGTCATGGCTTCTCCCAAAGAATCCTGGGAAGTGTAGTTAGTGAAGGGTGCTGAGAGTTGCTAGAAGATGCCCTGTTCTCCACACAGAGCTTCAGTCAGAATGGCTGACTATTAAACCACTGTGGCCGCTGGAGCTCTGTCAGGGGAGTAAGAGTCTCTTCTCAGCACAGATCACAATATAAATGTAAAAGAAATATTTTTTTTCTCACCTGAGCTATCAAATCTCCATTTTCAGCATGGACCATGATTACAGCTCCAAGACTTTTCAGAAAAGTAAAGGCTTCATAGAGCTATGTACAGTACCCAGGAGGGAAAAACAATCAGTAATGGCAGCCTTTGTTTATTTTTATTATTTTTATTCTCTTTTTTAAAAAAAAACACACATTATTTCATTTTAGGATAGCACAAGAGCTAAGAAAGGTAAACTTTAATAATTTCACTTCAACAGCTCCACCTGTTTATTCATCTTGTCCCTTCTCTGGTTCAGTAAACCTTCAGAGAGATTCTTCTCAGGATCTCAGCCCAGAACAAAAGGGTTAGTTTCCCCTCCACACCTGTTGAAATCCTGATGATTACCACCACCACCCAACACTGTGACATGCTTTGGAGTGATACATATAGCACCACATCTAGACTGGCAAGATGTCTAGACTGGCTAGAAAACCTATAAATATAGGTTTTCAAGATAAATTTGCCAGGGATCTGAATTTAAAAACACAAAAATCTCTGTAGATTGTCTTATTTATGATTTCATGAAGAGTCTTACATCTGACTCAGACTCCCACAATGATAGTGTAAGAACCTCTAAAACAATTCCAGAGCTTTCTCTTGGAGAATAAGTAGCCACAAAAACTAAGGGCAAATCTACACAAGATGTTAAATGCATGTTAGGATTTAATGTGCAAACTCTTTGTTCTTTAAAGGGCAGTGGGAGGCTCAAGGAGAAGTGGGACCACATCACACGATGAGAGGGGCAGGCTACAGTCCTGCCAACACCCTCTATCCTCCCAGAAGCTGCTATTAGTCTAGCGAGAAAGTTCCCCTCCCAGGGCTAAGGGCAGGCAAGGGGGCAATTTTTGGTGTGTTAGTGTGTAGAGAAAGGGTTAATCTCCCTTCTCCACATTCTGTGGTCCCAATCCTTTCGGGGGGGGCTTTAAAGAACAAAAATTGTTCACCAGCATTTAATGTTATGGGTAGTGTGCCCCCAACAGCATCTTCTTATCTGATAACGGTACTGTCCAAAAATAACATTCTGAGGAAAAAACACTTTGCAAATGTGTATGTCTAATTAAAATGTGTACTTGTATATCATACACCAATAAAATCCAAGCCTCGTGCATTTAATATTAGGCTAGGTGACATTCTAAAGCAAACTCTGGGTATGCATCAAGCATGTGAAGTTTCTCCTTGAAAATGTGAGGCAAATGTGAGGAAACAGGAGAGATGGGGCTGAAAGTTGCACGTTTCAAAACTCCAAGTCTGTGTTCTTAATAAATTCTGCTGTATTTCTATGCTTTCTGTAATATGTACAATACATTTATCAAAATTTCAATTCAAAATAAAATGTCAAACAAGTTGAAACTCTTATGTGACCCCAAAGATGTAACAGCAGATGAATGTTCAGTACCTCTTTTATTTCAGAGAACACAATGGAACATGATGGGTGGCATTTCCACCCTGTGACCCCAAGTTTAGTCTTAATTCAAAAGCATGGCTCTCAGTTAGAAGAGCTAATATACTGGGATTCACAGACCTATAAGAAAATGTGCAATTACCTGGCTATCAGTCATTTGGTAGAGATCTTTGTAGACCATGTAGACTTGAAAAGAATTAACACCTATTTACAGAAAACAAAAATTATACAAAATAAAGCTAATAAGTGCATTAATTTTTAGCATTCTTAAACAAAATTACTTTCAGAGAGCGCACACAGTTATTCATATTAACACTGTTTATGTTAAAAAAGTTTTCAATTATTTATTATTAAATTGAATTGAATTGAAACTTTATTTTTACCCCGCCCTTTTTCCAAACTGGAACTCAGGGCGGCTTACAAATAAAACTACATGTAGTTAAAAACATAGAAAAACATACAATTAAAATACAATTAAACTATGCACAACCTTAAAACCGTAAAAGGCACTTAAAAATCTAAAAACAATTTAAAATAATACAGATAATAATATAAAACAATAAAACAAGCCTTGTAAAGCCCAATCCTCAACACCTTCTATCCCAAAAGCCTGTCGGAATAAAAAAGTCTTTACTTGCCGATGGAAGGATGGCAAGGAGGGGGCCATTTGTGCCTCCCTAGGAAGGGAGTTCCAGAACCTAGGAGCAGCCACCGAGAAGGCCCTATCTCGCGCCCCGACCAATCGCACTTGCGAGGGTGTTGGGACTGAGAGAAGGGCCTCTCCTGAAGATCTCAGGGCCCGGGCAGGCTCGTATAGGGAGATACGGTCTGACAGATAGCCTGGACCTGGGCCATATAGGGCTTTAAAGGTCAAAACCAGCACTTTGAATTGTGACCGGAAACAAACTGGCAGCCAGTGGAGCTGTTGTAACAAGGGAGTTGTATGGTCCCTGTAACCAGCCCCTGTTAATACTCTGGCTGCAGCTCTTTGTACCAGTTTAAGTTTCCGAACAGTCTTCAAAGGCAGCCCCACGTAGAGCGTGTTACAGTAGTCTAAACGGGATGTAACTAAGGCATGCATCACCATAGTCAAATCAGGCATTTCCAGGAACGGACGCAGCTGGCGCACTAGTCTTAAATGGGCAAAGGCACTCCTGGCCACGGCCAAGACCTGGGTCTCCAAGTTCAGAGCTGAGTCCAGGAGCACACCCAAACTGCGAGCCTGTGTCTTCAGGGGGAGTGTAACCCCATTGAGCACAGGCTGAATCCCTATTCCCTGATCTGCTCTTCAACTGTCCGGAGGCAGAGCTGGGGTCCCGGGGAGTTGGCAGAAGAGTTGGCAGAACAGGATTCCTATGGATGGCAGAGGGGAGGGGGAGGAACTTCCCCCCTTTGGAGTGAAGACGAAACAGAGGAAATGCCAGTGATAGGGTCGCCTAGCAACGGGGAGCCTGAGAGCTTTGAAGTTTCAGAATCCTCCCTAGACATTCTCACGCCCCCCCTTCTTCAAAGCTCAGAGCAAGAGGGGGAAGAGGGAGGGCTGCCCACAGCAGAAAAGCGGCGAGGCAGTTTACCATCAGCCCCTCCCCTATCCCCCATACTGGAATCAGAAACTTCAGAAGAGGAGGGGGCCATGCTTCCCCCCTCACTGCGCACACGTAGACAGCTGAAGAGACAGGAGAGAAGGGGGGAAGGCGGGCGGTACCTGAGGGGCAGTTAAGGAGGAGCAAAAGGTTGCGCGCCCGTTTGGCCCCTTCTTAAAGAACAGGCGGGAAGCAGCCCCTTGCTCTGTCAACTTTCTCCCAATGCCGCAGGACCTGTATCCCTGTATGGCTTCATGAGAAGACACAGTCTATGCTTGGACATTACCCTAATAAAACACGAATTAACTACAACCTCTGGTCTGGTTCCTGAGTCTCATCCTGGGCCTGACAGCTTGACAGAGCCACCTAAATCACCCTCAACGCTCTCTTCACTTGACTGGGACAAGATGTCAAAGGGAGCAGCGGGGGGGACGAACCCCACTTCTGAGACGGAAGAAGTGAAACTCTTGAGGACTAAGGTAGCTGATTTGCAGACGGATGTTCAAGCCCTGCTAGCAGCAGTCAAGGCGCTGAAGACGGATAATCAAACCTTGAAGGCCACGATAGACCAGATGCAAACAGCCCCTCCAGCTGCAGCAGTAAAGGTTCCCATTGGATTGCCCCCAAAATACGCGGGACAAAGTGATCAGTTGGCAACCTTTGTGGCTCAATGTGAATTATATCTGGATGTCAGGCACACGGAATTTCCAGACGATGGGGCTAAAGTAGCTTTCGTGATTAGCCTCCTGGAGGGAGAAGCTGCAAAATGGGTGACTCCGTATCTCGTGAGAAAGGATACTGTTTTAAGAAGGTACAGAGGATTTATACAGGAGATGACCGAGATGTTTCAAGACCCGCAAAGAGCTGAAACAGTAGCGCGGCAACTAGGCGCTCTGAAGCAAGCTAAACAGACGGTTTCTGAGTACACTAACGCTTTTAAAATTCTGTCCCAGGAAACGGGCTACAATGACGCCGCCCTGATGTTTATGTACCAGAGTGGACTAAATGCTGAAATCCTGGATGAGCTGGCCAGGACCTCCCCCCCCGCTGACCTACCAGGGCTCATCAGCTATGCCTACAGATAGACCACCGGATGGAAGGAAGGCGCCTGGAAAGGAAGCAGGAGGTCCCGAGATACTTAGCCTCGGCATCCCGCAGCAACACCCTTCCCACTGCAGGGATGACAGGTAATGCAACTGAGGGACAGGGAGGGGCTAGACCAAGACTGTCGGAGGAAGAAAAGGAAAGACAACGCCGGGAACGTTTATGCTTTTATTGTTCAAAGCCGGGCCATGTGGCCAGAGACTGTGGACTGAAAGGGGGGAAAGCCGAGCCGTCGGGAAACTAGAACACCCAGTCCACGTGCAGGCCGGTGGACTGGGGGCAGCGTTGTATAAAGGCCCCCCAACAATCCAACCTCCCTCAAAAGGGGTGTTGGTCTTGCCTATTCGGATTACAACTTCCAGAGGAGTGGTGTTTAATTCCACTGCCTTAATTGACAGTGGACCCTCCACAAATTTTATTGATGCAAAGCTAGTCAAGCGTCATGGAATTTCCCGGTGGAAACTGGAAGCTCCCCTAGCTGTGGAGACCATCGATGGGAGACCCCTGAAGTCAGGAGGGGTGACACAAGCCATGGAAGAAGTGAAACTTCAAATCCCTGGGCATGAAGAGTTCATTTTGCTATACGTGTCAGATCTTTCGAACTTTGAGGTGATTCTGGGAATGCCCTGGCTAGCAAAGCATGAACCCAAAATAAGTTGGAAGGAGGCGGTGGTGTGGTTCACCTCACAGTATTGCCAGGAGAACTGTCAACCTGAAGGAATCAAGAACACCTTAGCGGGGGCAGTGCAAGAGATCGAGCAAGTGACCCTGCCGCCAAAGTATGAAGAATTCAAAGATGTGTTTGATGAAAAAGAGGCAGAGACTTTACCCCCCCACCGCCCTTACGATTGTGCGATTGATCTAGTGCCAGGAGCCAGCATCCCATCGGGGAGAATCTACTCTCTCACAGAGATTGAGAGGGAGGCCCTGAAGGAATTCCTGGATAAAAACCTGAGGCGAGGATTCATACGCCCCTCACAGTCCCCTGCTGGAGCGCCACTATTGTTTGTGAAAAAGAAGTGGGGAGAACTCAAGCCTTGTAACGACTATCGCACATTGAACCAGATCACCATCCCTAACAGCTACCCGCTGCCCCTGATCTCAGAGTTGCTGGATCGACTGCACTCCACAAAAATCTTCACGAAGCTGGATTTGAGAGGAGCATACAATCTGATCAGAATGAAGGAGGGAGATGAATGGAAAACAGGATTCTTGACCGCTTATGGTCAGTTTGAGTACCTGGTCATGCCGTTCGGGCTTTGTGGAAGTCCAGGAGTTTTTCAAAAGTTCATGAACGACGTGTTTAGGGACCTGTTGGACATGTATGTAATCTGTTACTTGGATGATATCCTGGTGTTCTCAAAGAACCAGGAAGACCACGACCAGCATGTGAAAACGGTGTTGAAGAGACTGAGAGACAATCACCTGTATGCTAAGTTAGAGAAATGTGGATTTGACCTCAAGTCTCTAGACTTCCTGGGGTATTGAATCTCAGCGGAAGGCGTGGAGATGGTCTGGTTCCTGAGTCTCATCCTGGGCCTGACATAGACTGACCAGGAGCACCTCTGTCTTGTCTGGATTTAGTTTTAATTTGTTCGCCCTCATCCAGTCCATCACTGATGCCATGCACTGGTTCAGGACCAGGACAACTTCCTTGGCTTTAGGTGGAAAGGAGAAATAGAGTTGGGTGTCATCCACATACTGATGGCACCGAACCCCAAACCCCCGGACAACCTCTCCCAGCGATTTCATATAGAAAACATGGGGGACAAAACTGAACCCTGAGGGACCCCATAGGTCAACGACCAAGGAGTCGAACAGGAGTCCCCCAGCACCACCTTCTGAGTTCATCCCTCCAGAAAGGAATGGAGCCATCGTAACACGGTGCCCCCAAGTCCCATCCCAGCAAGGCGGTCCAGAAGGATACCATGGTCGATGGTGTCGAAAGCCGCTGAGAGGTCCAGTAGAACTAACAGGGACACACTCCCCCTGTCCAGCTCTCTGCGAAGGTCATCCACCAAGGCGACCAAAGCTGTCTCTGTCCCGTAACCAAGCCTGAAAACAGACTGAAATGGATCCAGATAATCCGTTTCATCTAGGGTTGCCAGGTCTCCGGTTTTCTGCCAGAGTCTCCGGCAAAAGGGGGCCGTCTCCGGCCTCCGGCAATATTTTGCTTAAACTGGAGGATCTCCAGCTTTTCATTGGCCCCCTCAGCCACACATGTGTGATTGACACACGCATACTGTTGGGCTGTAGCTGGCCGCCTTCCCGCTCTTTCTCAGTCAGGCAGCAGGGACTGCAGTGCAGACAGACAGGAGGACTTGAGCAGCCGCCACCCCTGCAGGGACCCCCCCCAGCAGTAAAAAGTAAAATCACTCACTCTCCCTACCTCCACCCCCATTCCCTACCCCCGCCTGCCCTCCTAAATGGTTTAAAAGTAAGATCGCTCACTCTCCCTGCCCCCACCCCCATTCCCTCCCCTCGCCTGCCCTCCTAAATGGTTTAAAAGATCGCTCACTCTCCCTGCCGTCCACCCCCATTCCCTCCCCCCGCCTGCCCTCCTAAATGGTTTAAAAGTAAGAGATCACTCACTCTCCCTGCCCCCACCCCCATTCCCTCCCCCGCCTGCCCTCCTAAATGGTTTAAAAGAGATTGCTCACTCTCCCTGCCCCCACCCCCATTCCCTCCCCCGCCTGCCCTCCTAAATGGTTTAAAAGTAAGAGATCGCTCACTCTCCCTGCCCCCACCCCCATTCCCTCCCCCTGCCTGCCCTCCTAAATGGTTTAAAAGTAAGAGATCGCTCACTCTCCCTGCCCCCACCCCCATTCTCTCCCCCCGCCTGCCCTCCTAAATGGTTTAAAAGTAAGATCGCTCACTCTCCCTGCCGTCCACCCCTATTCCCTCCCCCCGCCTGCCCTCCTAAACGGTTTAAAAGAGATCGCTCACTCTCCCTGCCCCCACCCCCATTCTCTCCCCCCGCCTGCCCTCCTAAATGGTTTAAAAGTAAGATCGCTCACTCTCCCTGCCGTCCATCCCTATTCCCTCCCCCTGCCTGCCCTCCTAAATGGTTTAAAAGTAAGAGATCGCTCACTCTCCCTGCCCCCACCCCCATTCTCTCCCCCCCGCCTGCCCTCCTAAATGGTTTAAAAGTAAGATCGCTCACTCTCCCTGCCGTCCACCCCTATTCCCTCCTCCCGCCTGCCCTCCTAAATGATTTAAAAGTAAGAGATCGCTCACTCTCTCTGCCTCCACCCCTATTCTCTCCCCCCGCCTGCCCTCCTAAATGGTTTAAAAGTAAGATCGCTCACTGTCCCTGCCCCCACCCCATTCTCTCCCCCGCCTGCCCTCCTGAATGGTTTAAAAGTAAGATCGCTCACTCTCCCTGCCCCCACCCCCATTCTCTCCCCCCACCTGCCCTCCTAAATGGTTTAAAAGAAAGAGATCAGATCGCTCACTCTCCCTGCCCCCACCCCCATTCTCTCCCCCTGCCTGCCCTCCTAAATGGTTTAAAAGTAAAATAGCTCACTTTTACATGTTTAACATTTTGCTTTTTTTAAAAAAAGAAATGAAATCCTGCCTAGCGTAAACGAAGTTATTTATTTTAAAAACAATATCAAACGTTATTTTATTTTGGCGATTTTTCCCGTCAGTGAGAGGGCACTTCTGGTGCTCTTCCAGATCACACGACGCCTCAGCTGAAGCTTCCCAGCAGGCGGGTAGGAGACTCAGCGCGCTCTTTCCTCCCTACCTGGGAGAAATGGGAACGGGGGCGATTTGGGGGAGCAGTGAGTAACCTAGCAAGAAAAGCCGGCAGAAGAAAATAATTGTTACACATTCCTCTTTTGCGTAGATGGAGCCTGTACTAATTGACAGGTTGCCTGCCCGTTTATTATTATTGAGACGGGAGTTAGAGCAAAGCCACACACCTTTTCCTCAGTCCAAACCAGCGGTACTGGTTTTTTTAAAAAGGCAAGCAGTAAAGAAAATGCATGTACCAAAATATAGAAAATAAGAGTGGGAAGGAACAAGACCTTTTAAAAAGGGGAATTGACTGGAGAGACTATGGAGGTTAGAGGAAATGAAAGGCAGGTGGAGGATCTGTAGGGTAGAACCAGGACAATAAATAGCCACTGTACTTGTATCAGCTAGAAAGTATTTGGACAGTAACCAGGATGATTTTAGTTCAAAGCTTCACACTGCTATAAAAGTTTCTTAGTGATCTTGTGCCAGTCACTGTCTCTCTCTCAATTTAATGCACTGATGTTTAGTCGAAATCTGGCTTCCAGCATTATTGAGCCCATTATACCATGTCCTGCACTCTGAGACGATCAAGAAGAGACCCCGGCCCTACTCTGTGTGACAACCTTTCATGTATTTGAAGAGTGCTATCATATCTCCCCTTAGTTTGCTCTTCTCCAGGCTAAACATGCCCAGTTCTTTCAGTCTCTCCTCGTAGGACTTTGTTTCCTGTCTCCTGATTATCCTCGTTACCCTCCTCTGAACCCATTCTAGTTTGCTGTATCTTTCTTAAAAGTGTGGTGTCAAGAACTGGACGCAGTATTCAAGATGAAGCCTAACCAGTGCTGAATAAAGGAGAACTAGTACTTCACTCACTTTGTTAATGCAGCCTAAAATAGCATTTGCTTTTTTTGCAGCCACATCACACTGTTGGCTCATATTCAGTTTGTGATCAACAACAATCCCAAGATCCTTCTTGCATGTAGTATTGCTGAGCCAAGTATCCCCCATCTTAATAACTGCATTTGGTTTCTTTTTCCTAGGTGTAGAACTTTGCACTTATCCCTGTTAAATTTCATTCTGCTGTTTTTAGCCCAATGCTCCAGCCTATTAAGATCCCTTTGAATTTTGTTTCTGTCTTCCAGGGAATTAGGTATTCCTCCCAATTTTGCATCATCTACACGTTTGATAAGCATTCCCTGCCCCTCCTCATCCAAGTCATTAATAAAAATGTTGAAGAGCACTGGGTCCAAGACCAAGCCCTATAGTAGCCAGCTAGTTACCCCCCCAGGTTGAGAAGAAACCATTGATTAGCACTCTGAATATGATTGTGTAGCCAACTGTGGATCCACCCAATAGCTGTTCCATCCAGTATACATTCAGCTAGCTTGCTAATCAGAATATCATGTGGCATTTTGTCAAAAGCTTTGCTAAAGTTGAAATATATTGTGTCCACAGCATTCCCACAGTCTATCAGGGAGGTTTGTTGTTGTTGTTATGTGCCTTCAAGTCGATTATAACTTATGGTGACCCTATGAATCAGTGACCTCCAAGAGCATCTGTCATGAACCACCCTGTCCAGATCCTGTAAGTTCAGGTCTGTGGCTTCCTTTATGGAATCAATCCATCTCTTGTTTGGCCTTCCTCTTTTTCTATTCCCTTCTGTTTTTCGCAGCATTATTGTCTTTTCTAGTGAATCATGTCTTCTCATTATGTGTCCAAAGTATGATAACCTCAGTTTCATCATTTTAGCTTCTAGTGACAGTTCTGGTTTAATTTGTTCTGACACCCAATTATTTGTCTGTTTTGCAGACCATGGTATCCGCAAAGCTCTCCTCCAACACCACATTTCAAATGAGTTGATTTTTCTCAGGGGGGGGAGGGCAGAGAGGTGCCAGGGCTGAAGCGGCCCAGAGATCACCAAGGTTGCCTGGCCCAGAAGGCGCTGGCGTCGAGGCTGGGTGGGGCGGCTTCGGGGGGAAACGGAGGCAGGCGCTCTGCACAGTGCACATGCTTATTGCTTAGGAGGCGGCGCTCTCTTCCTTTATTTTTATTTTTGTTCTTTTTCTAGTCCTCCTCTCTCCCCTGCTGCCTGTCGGTCCTATATAAGGCCTCGTAAAGTAGAAAGGCAATTGCTGCCTACACTCACCCTGCTTGTTAGGCCATAAATATTAGGGGACACCCACTGCAGTAGCCAGCCAACACATAAAGTTGCAGTGCCTTATGGATAACTTTGTGGATGATCCCCAGTCAAGTCTTAGCAACAGCACAATGCTGACAGGCAGTTGCCAACTGCTTGCCTAGAATGCCCTCCCTTGTCCTTAACATGGCTGCAACCATATCTACTCAGAAGTAAGTCCTATTGAGTTCTATGGGGCTTAGTTCCTTAATAAGCATGTTTACAGTTGCTGCCTTCAGGGGCATCTATCTGTCTCTGCAACACTAAGCTCCTTTCTTCCAATAATGGCTGGCCTGAGGGCACGTAAACCCTTCTTGCCAGAAGCAAGTAAGCTAGATTAAATGTTCCCTAAAGGCGTTGAACTGTGACCTGGCAGACCAGGGCTCGAATCCCCACACAGCCATGAAGCTCCCTGGGTGACCTTGGGCCAGTCACTGCCTCTCAGACTCAGAGGAAGGCAATAGTAAACCACCTCTGTCTGAGTACTGCTTACCATGAAGACCCTATCTGGGATCAACTTGAAGGCAGTCCATTTCCATTTTGCATCACCCTAAGCTTGTGAGAAAGAATGACTTTGTCACTTCAGATGGACCTAGGAACACCCTATTTTAGGTAAGATTTCTATTTTAATCTCCAGAGAATTTTTTTTGAATGGTATGCTCCAAGCAACTGTGGTTGATACAATGTATCATGTTTAATGACGTCACTAGGGCCCGCCCCGTGATGTCACTAGGGCCCACCCCATGACGTCACTAGGGCCCGCCCCCATTTTCTCAGGTTTTTGAATGGTTCCGACCTGGCAACCCTAGTTTCATCCAAGAATCTCTGGAGCTGGGCAGCCACCACACGCTCTATTACCTTGCCCAAAAATGGAATGTTGGAGACTGGCCGATAATTTCCCATTATGGAGGGATCCAGGGATGGCTTTTTCAACAAAGGCCGTACAACTGCCTCTTTTAGGCACGATGGAATTCTGCCTTGTTGTAAAGAGGCATTAACTACTCCCCTCACCCACTCAGCCAGTCCCCCTCTGGCACTTTTAATGAGCCAGGAAGGGCAAGGATCCAGCAGACATGTGGTGGCTCTCGCCTCTCCAAGGATCTTGTCCACATCCTTGGGCTGTACAAGTTGAAAGGAATCCATTATTTTTTCAAACCATTTTTATACTGCCTCCCACATCAAGTCTTGAGGCTGCATACAATATTAAATACATCTCAAAACATTAAAATACAGAAGGAAAACTGCAACTGAAAAACTAGGGTATAGTTAAAATTATAATACACTGAGATCAAGCACCAGTCAAGGCCTGGGAGCACAAGAGTTTTTTAAAAGGGCATTTAAGCTCAAAGGGAGAGCGAATCCTTAGTATGGATGCCGCTGCAGAAAATACAATTACATATTTATTTTATTTATAAAATTTATATCCCGCCCTTCCTCCCAGTAGAAGCCCTTGCATGCCCGGCTACTTCTGTTTGATGTTTAATGGTCCACTTTCTTCGTTCTAAGCCTGATTAGTTCCAGTTAAAATGCAAGCTTCTGAAGGGGAAAAACCCACTAGTTATATGCAGCAATCTAAGAAAGAGTTCTCTGTTTTTCTTTTCCAGTTGTCTTTCCTAGTTCATGACATGTTCAGTGTATCACATATGGCCTATCCCAAGCATGAACTGCCTCTGGCTTACAAGCTAAGTTAGGCCAAATTCGGCCTGTGAGGACTTTCCCTCCTGCCAAGCCATACTCTCATTCAGTTGGGTCAGATCCACTTGGGGCTCCCAATCGAAGCTCCCAACGGGATCTGATCAGGAGATCCTGAGCAGATTGGCAGTGCAGCTTCCACGCAGTTTGTGTGAAAGGTAAATCCACAGCTAAAAGGAACAATTATTTATTTATTACATTTATATAAATTTTTATAATTAAAAGCCTTAGAATGCACTCCCACTTGTTCCTTTGCAAATCTGGCTTGTATTTGGCACCATTTAAATTTGATGCTGAACACAAGCCATGCTGCCTGGGTCAGATCCACTTGGGGCTTCCATCGGAGCTCCCAACTGGATCCGATTGGGAGATCCTAAGTAGATCAGCAGTGCAGCTTGTATTTGGTGCTGTTTAAGTTTGGTGCTGAATGCCATGTTGCCAGGGTCGGATCCACTCAGGAGCTTCCAATTAGACCTCCCAATTGGATCCAATGTCTACCAAAATAATACAACAACAAAAAAACACCCCAAAGCACGTCTTATGACAGAATCATGGTTGTAAAACTTAGACATTAAGTTGTGGCTTGACTGGGGGATTGGGAGCTGGAGTTGCAGCAGTCTATTGGGATTCTTTTCCCTGACCAGGTGCCCAATCCAGTCTTCGTCAGTCTTTGACCCTGTATTTCTGAAGCTGGCTTCTTAAGACAGGACAGGAATTCCGCCACTGTATTATCTACCCAGATGCCCAACACTCTCTCTCCCTGAAACATCAGGGCAGTCTCAGTGGTAATGCTGGATCTAGGAATATCCATATCAAGGGTTCTCTTTTAGGAGTGCCTCAAAGGTTCACAGCTGTCACGGCAACCATGGTAATTTCCAGTCCCACACATTCAGCAGGGCACACTTTGGACCTGCTCTTTTGTGCTGGATAGGAAGAAGTTGATATGGGGATGTGAGAAGTTAACATGGACAGAACCTGGTCAAGTTGAGGCCTACCAGCTTCCCACCTGTCATGGGGTGGGGGCAATTAACAGGAGCCTGTTGGATCTGAATGGTTTTCTGATAGCTCTTGGGGATTTCCTGAACTCCCCCTGAAACAGTAGGGTATACAGATAGAACACCAGTAGCAGAAAACTCATGACAAGCCCAATCAAATACTGGCTAAAGTTCATTTCACAGCATTCTTTGTGGTGATAATGATGGCAAAAAAACCTTATTTTTCTTTCCTCACTGTATCTCATCAGAGTTGGTCAGATGAGCTATTCCAAATGGTCAATAGGCTATCCTAGCTCTCAGGGTGGGGAGGAGATTTCTTGGTGCCTCACTGTGATAGATTTGCTATATAGTTTGTGGATAAAGTCATTTATATGTATTCCAACTTGGATGCTGCAGCTACAGCAGTAACAGTAGATCAGGATGGGGAACCTTTTTTAGGCCAAGGGCCACATTCAGTTATAGGCAATCTTCCAACGGCCACGTGCCAGTGGTGAGCGGGGCCAGAGACAAAAGTGGGTGGAGCAATGGGTGTACATTTTATCATGGTACAATAGGCTAGCTTCTATACACATTCACACACCCTCTCCATCCTCCATCCAGATAAGCATTATCAGAGTTCAAGGACCCATTCCAGCTAAGCAAAAGCACTCAGGGTGTGAAGCAGGGCCAGTTTGGGGTGTGGCCTGTGGAGAGTTCTGAGGGCCAAACTGAGCGGCCTGGAGGGTCACATTTGGCCCCTGGCTCTGAGGTTTCACATGCCTGCAATAGATACATAGGAGAGGCTAGGCCTACCACATGTGTACTTTCCTGGATAATTAAAAGTGCCATAGGAAGACTAGCTGAATGAGTAATGGGAGTGGTGAAACTTCTATTCAAACAAACTTTCTTAAACCCATCATCTTGAAGAATTTCAGGCAATCTCAAGTATTTCATCTTTAGGCAAGGTGCTCAAGCATATGGCAGCCTCTCAGCTCCAGGCCTTTCTGAATTATACAGATTAGAATCATAGAATAATAGACTTGGAATAGGCCTATAAGGCCATTGAGTCCAACCACCTGCACAATGCAGAAATCCAACTTAAAGTATACCCAACAGGTCTAGATCAATTTCAATCTGTCTTTAGGCCATTTTGGGGCAGAAACAGCTTTGGCCACTTTAGTGTCAGGAACAGGAGTCTATCTCTCTTGTTTCTCCTGGACCTCTCTGCAACTTTCAGTACCATCAACCATGGCATTAGGGTTGCGAGGTTCCTGGCCTGAGACTGATCCTGTATCTGTAGGAGAAGAGAAAGTCAGCCAAGTGCAGGTGTTCTTGCAACCCTGTAATGGGAAAAACCACAAGGTGGAATTCTCCCTTCCCCCTGCACAACTTTTAAAGATACAGAAGACCTCTTGGAGGCTGGGCCTGGCCTCCAAGGATCAGTCTCAGGCCATGAACCTGGCAACCCTACATACTGCCATACTCCTGAAGTGGCACCAGTCCTTCCTGTGGGGGATGATTCCAGAAGGCAGTGCTGGAAGATTCCTGTTGAGCACCTTGGCCTATGGAATCCCACAACATTCCATTTTGTCCCCCTTCTGTTTAATAACTACACGAAAGTTCTGGGAGAGGCCATCCAAGGATTTGGAGTTTGATGCCATTAGCATCAATATCTCTCTTCTTCCCATCTCATTCCAGGGCAGCTGTAAAGGCCCTGAACTGATGCCTGCAGACAGTAACAGACTGGATACAGTAAGGCCCCGCTTTACAGTGCTTCACTTTACAGCACTTCACTAATGCGGTGGTCTCAATTAGACGCAATTAGACTTGCTTGTTCCACTTTTACAGCAGTTTTTGGACGTTGCACACCATTCTATTCAATGAGTTCTGCTTTTCAGTGGGGGTCCGGAACGTAACCCACCATATGAGTGGGGCCCTACTGTATAAGCAAACAAATTGAAGTTCATAGAATCAGAATTGAGAGACGCTTCAAACTCCTTGCCAATGTAGGATACCTATTACTACAGCTTTCCTGATAGAAACCACTGAGGCTCTTCTTAAAAACTTAATACACACAAGGGGGTGGGGGCTTTATTATTTCTGTATGCAAATCTTCAGAGACAGTGCTATCTGATAGACTTGGATATAAAAATAATAACATCTACACTTCCCAAGAACAGTTGATGGAAGGAGAGCTCAAAGTTGGTGGAGGCGAACTCCTGACGGATGTAATCATTCCTTGGTAAATGCTTCCACTAAGTTGTACATAAAAGCGGTTAGGGCGGCAAAAAAGTCTTATTTTGCTACCACCATTAGATCATCCCTTTGCTGCCCAGCGGAGCTTTTTAGGGTGGTACGAGGGCTTCTACATTCTGGCTCTCATGATACTAAGGAAACATCGGAAGCCCGCTGCAACAAACTTGCGGAGCACTTCCAGGATAAGATTGCATGCATCCGTCGGGACTTAGACTCTGATGTTATGACAGATGAATCCATTGAAGTGTCCAGAGCGCGGTCTTGTCCTTCATTATTGGATGAATTTCAGTTGGTGCAGCTCGAGGAAGTGGACAAGGTGCTTGGAATGGTGCGGGCGACCACGTCTGCTCTGGACCCTTGCCCATCTTGGCTAGTGAAGACTAGCAGGGCTGTAACCGCCGGCTGGGCCAGGGAGGTAGTAAATGCCTCCTTGAGAGAGGCAGTAGTCCCTGGTAGTCTCAAGGAGGCAATAATAAGACCTCTTTTAAAGAAACCTTCTCTGGACCCAGATGTTTTGAACAACTACAGACCGGTGGCGAATGTCCCTTTTTTGGGCAAGGTTCTGGAGCGGGTGGTTGCCGGCCAGCTCCAGGCGCTCTTGGATGGAACCGATTATCTGGATCCGTTTCAATCCGGTTTTAGGTCCGGTTTTGGCACTGAAACAGCCTTGGTCGCCCTGTATGATGACCTTTGTCGGGAGAGGGACAGGGGGAGTGTGACTCTGTTGATTCTCCTTGATCTCTCAGCGGGGTTTGATACCATCGACCATGGTATCCTTCTGGGGAGGCTCGCGGAGTTGGGAGTTGGGGGCACTGCTTGGCAGTGGCTCTGCTCCTACTTAGCGGATCGTCGCCAGAAGGTAGTGCTTGGGGAACATTGCTCGACACCCTGGACTCTCCATTGTGGAGTCCCTCAGGGGTCGGTTTTGTCCCCCATGCTTTTCAACATCTACATGCAGCCTCTGGGTGCGGTCATCAGGAGTTTTGGAGTGCGTTGCCATCAGTACGCTGATGACACGCAGCTCTACTTCTCCTTTTCACCTTCCACAGGTGAGACTGTTGATGTGCTGAACCGTTGCCTGACCGCGATAATGGACTGCATGAGAGCTAATAAACTGAAACTCAATCCAGACAAGACTGAGACACTGTTGGTGAGCTCTTTCCCTGCTCAGATGGTGGATGCTTATCCTGTTCTAGATGGGGTTACACTCCCCTTGAAGGAACAGGTTCGTAGTTTGGGGGTCCTTTTTGACCCTTCCTTGTCGCTCGAGGCTCAAGTGGCCTCGGTGGCATGGAACGCATTTTACCACCTGCGCTTAGTAGCCCAACTACGCCCCTATCTGGACAGTGATGATCTCGCCTCGGTTGTTCACGCTCTGGTAACTTCTAGACTGGATTACTGTAACGCGCTCTACGTAGGGCTGCCCTTGAAGACTGTTCGGAAACTTCAGCTAGTGCAAAATGCGGCAGCCAGGCTGTTGACAAGGACCAATCGGTCTGCGCATATAACACCTGTCCTGGCTCGCTTGCACTGGCTACCTATTTGTTTCCGAGCTAGATTCAAGGTGCTGGTGTTGACCTATAAAGCCTTACACGGTGTGGGACCGCAATACCTTGTGGAACGCCTCTCCCGCTATGAACCTACCCGTTCACTTCGTTCAGTATCTAAGGCCCTCCTCCGGGGACCAACTCACCAGGATGCCCGGAGGACTGTTACTAGATCTAGGGCCTTTTCTGTGGTGGCCCCCGAATTATGGAACAGCTTACCGGAGGAAATACGCCTGGCGCCTACGGTTCTTTCTTTTAGGCGCCAGGTTAAGACCCGGCTATACTCCCAGGCATTTTAATGTTTAATGCTTTTAATGTTTAATGCTTTATGTTTAATGTTTTTAGTTTAATGTGTTCCTTTGTTACTGATTTTATTCTATATTATATTTTAATCTCGTTTTGTACACCGCCCAGATTGCTATTAGCTATGGGCAGTCTAGAAATGAAAATAAATAAATAAAATAAATAAACACATCAGTACTCTAAAGCAATATACTCAAACTTACTATTCTAACACACTCATATCACATTACCCACCCTTGCAAACACTCCTGTAATTCTCATCCTCAATAAACAACACTCACAAGGGACCCAGTCAAACCTGAACAGCTGATGGAAGGAGAGCTCACCCCTGCCAAGGACTTGTGGAGCAACAGGATCCTTTCATGAGGGCTGTCTACCCTCTACCATTTTCAGGGGTGACACCTTTACTCCCTCTTTTTGACAGCTGCCTTCATACTGGCCAGCAGACCAGTCTCTGCCCTTGAAGGCAGAATCAGGGCTTTTTCTTTATGTCAGCCTTTCCCAGCCTTTGGGTCTCCAGATGTTGTTGGACTACAACTCCTACCAGCATGGCCAATGGTCAGGAATGATGAGAATTGTAGTCCGCAACATCTGGGGGCCCAAAGGTTGGCAAAGGCTGCTTTATGTATTTGCACAATTTATATACCACTTATATTTAAACAAAGCTCTTAAGTGGTTTACAACATAAACAGCAAATACAATAACTCCCCTATATTCTGTAAGACACAGTTAACTAAATAGAGAAGTCGCTTTAGAATCACGATAACATTACCCATAAAAATCAGCTACAAAAATACAAACAAAATTCAGAGTAAACATAGCACAGAACCATATAAAATATTCTCTGTTAACATCAGGAGAGAGAAAAAACCAGAATATTACAATTGAAAATAAACCAAAAAGTATAAATTCCTCCTTTTTAAATAACACGATTGACAATTAGTAAAAAAAATCAAGTCACTCTTCCCAACTATCATACACGAATCATTCATTAATCGTCAATCCAATTAAATTCCAAACCTCCTATACAACAATAACTACAACTTAGTCTAACTACAGCTAAAAATACATACCGTTCTGTTTCACTCAAGTACACCCTTACATGATTACCACTCACATCAAACACATCAGTACTGAAGCAATATACTCAGACTTACTATTCTAACATACTCAAATCACATTACCCACCCTTGCAAACTCTCCCGTAATTCAATCTCTCATCCTCAATCAACAACACTCACATGTCTACACCAAAAGACCCAGTGAAACCTGAACAAATACTTACATACAAGCAAACAACTATTCACAAATACCCTCTAGAGCAGTGGTTCCCAACCTGGGGGCCATGACCCCAAGGGGCGCTGCAAAGTAATCCAGATGGGGCTGTGAACAGTAAAGAAATGAATTATTAATTTTTTTAAAAAAAGTCTTCATTCCCTGGACACTGTCTGCTCCCCACAGCCTCTGCAGACAAGACCTCCCCCTTGCTCCAGACAAGAGGGGAGGACTTTTGCTTAAGCAGCAGAGTGTCTTTCAGGCCTGCCGAGGGCAAGTGTCTGCCTATAAGACACATGGTAGATGCCAAAGGAGGCTGAGGGCGGAGCTACCAGGAAGAAGAGGGGATTACTAGCTCTGGCTCCTGGCTCCTCACACAGCCACTGCTGACAATGCCCTTACTCAGAAGGAGAGGAGAGTGCTTTTCGTGAAGCAAAAATAAGCAAGGCTGCAAGGAAAGAGTGCTTTTCTCCTTCCTTCCTGGCAGCCAGCCTGCCTGCCTTTCTTGACTCCTGATTCACTACCATCTCCTTTGAAAAAATATTCATATTTGCAAGGCCACCCAGATCTTGCCTTCGGCCCAGAACGACCAAACGGAGCCAAGGAGCAGTGAAGACTCAGGACTTACTCACCCCCATCTCTGAGGCCAAGTGCGTGTGCCAGTGCCTTTCTCTCTTAGCTCCCATGTCTGCAGTACGGAGATGATAATACCGGCCTACATTCCTGACCTGTTGTTGGAATGATGAATGAGATCATTTTTGCCCTGGGCTCCTCTGAGAGGAAGGGCAGAATACAAATTTAATAAATAATAATAATGTACATGAATCACTCTGCATGAGAAATTTCATTAGTTCTTTAACATGCTAAGGAAACATCGAATGTAACTGGAAAATGCATTTCAAAAATTCCATGTGAAGCTGAATTCACAGTTTTGGGGGGCGGGAGACTGAGATTAAAGGAGGCAGCTGTGCTAACCAACTGGGCTTTTTGAGTGCTTCTATTGAATACAAAAATGCCCCCCCAAAACCCCATCAAAGTTTTAAAGTGTTTAACAGAAAAGCCCAAATAATCAAATTGGTTTGCATGACAAGGGAAAGGAAACTCACATAACGCTAGTCATACAATGATTGAAATATGACAATAGTGAAATGGTTTTCTAATTAAGCAAAATGTAGCATAGCAATAAAGATTCCAGTTCTTAAAGCATTTACACTGGTCAGATCCTCATAGGGGTCCCACAAATGTTAAGTGTTCTGAAGAAAGACTGTCTACTAACTATTGCAACCAAATTTTTAAAGAAAGTCATAATTCATCTCAACATGAATTAACAAGCTCACACTATTAAATTAACTAATATCGTGAGAATAAGAAAAGTAGACAACCTAATGTTGTATTTAATGATTCATTGTAATTACAATGATTCATTGCAATTTATTTATTGTAAAATGTATAGGTGTAATAGGTCCATATATACTATTAGGAACAATGGCTTTTTGACCTGCAATAGAGCAGGAGTCATTTGTGTGATTTCACATCCATGTGGGAAAGACATCTAGGTCTTTGACTAGAAGAACATCTATGTAATTTACAACATCAAAGATTGGGAGCTCTTCTAGTTAAACATCGCTGTTGCTTTTTCCAAGAAACATGATGGTATTTTGTTTGGAGCTCTGGAAAAGGTGAGCAAGATTGAAAAATTATTCAAGATTGAGTGGCACAGCTACTCAATGTGGATGGCAAAATGATAACAGATGACAAAGAAAAGGCAGAAGTCCTCAATTCCTACTTTGGCTCAGTCTTCTCCCAAAAAAGGGTCTATGACCCTCCCGGGAAACATGTAGAAGGGGCAGGATTGGAGCTTGAGCTTGACAAATGGTCAAGGAATACCTAATCACTTTGAACGAGTTCAAATCTCCAGGGCCCGATAAACTGCATCCTAGAGTATTGAAGGAACTGGCTGAAGAACTCTCAGAACCGCTGTCTTTTATCTTTGTGAAATCATGGAGGACTGGTGAAGTGCCGGATGACTGGAGGAGAGCTAATGTTGTCCCTATCTTCAAAAAGAGCAAGAAGGAGGAACCGGGGAACTACAGACCAGTGAGCCTAACATCAATCCCTGTAAAAATTATACAGATTATAAAGTTGTCAATCTGTAAGCACCTTGAAAGCAATGCAGTGATTACTAGGAGCCAACATGGATTTATGAAGAACAAATCCTGCCAAACTAATCTCATCTCATTTTTGGATCGGGTAACCTCTCTTGTAGACTGTGTCAATAATTATACAAACTGAAATCACAGACTCATGAAGGTCACTGTCCAACTCCTCTTTTTTGGCCTTGAGGTTCCTAGATGTTCTCCTTTTTTCATATGATGCTTCATATTCTTCCTGGCCTTTCAAGCCCAATCATGCTGTATCTCATAAGTGTTCTCTCTAGCCCCATCATCATTAGTTTGTCTCAGGTAGCCAATTTGTGTTCATCCCCAAAAAAGTATGTCTCCTCTTCTATGGTAATAATTTACTCCTCTGTAGATAATCAGCTCCACTGGTATTTGATCCCTTCTTTTCTCAAGATATCAGTATGTTTTTCAAAGGACCACCTCCTCTGTGGCATCTCAGCACCAAGGACATGATAAAAATGAACCTGTGCACCTTTTCCCTACATTTCCCATGCTTCTTACTGCCCATAGGATAGTTTCCTTAACATCAGGACAATTACATCTCAGTGGCACCCCAGGCAATGGCTTTTGATACAGCATAATACACATTCTTTCAGTTTCTCTTAGCCTTGTCTCTAGTGTGAACAGAGTACCACCAACCAAGTGCAGAGATAAGGAATTAAATCTTGTTCACCTGCTGACTTGATAAGCTATGTATGTACAGGTTGGCTCTGCAGCTTCTATCTTCCAAGTGCACTGTATGGTGATGGTGTCCAAAGTTGAACAGGCCAACGCCTGCAGCACTGTGGAATGGCATGTTCAAATTTCAAGAGCCTCTGACACAGTTGTTGCTATTCAGCCACTTCAGTAGCCTGTCATCTGCTTGGAATGGCTAGAATGCTTTCACCCAGTCCTCTGCCAATCCTCTGCCTGTTGTAGCTGTAATGCAATTTCCACCATTTGCCCTCCATCTGCTTTCCCCACCTTAGGTATTTTTGCCAGCCCTATGCGCCCTTGGTTATCTGAGTCCAGGCCTACCAGACCATTCACAATCTGCATTCTGAAACAGCTATCTAAGACCTTCTCTAAGCACCTGGGAGCACCAAGATATCACTTATATTAATTTGTATTCAATCCTCAGTATTAATGCTGTTTTTTCATTTTAAATGTAGGTTTGGGGTCAGATGGCAATTAACCTGCCATCTTGGCTGATGTTGTCATTGCACACACCCCTGCACATTCATGGTGTTGTCAGTCATATATGGATACTTGTTAGGGAGAAAGCTGAGTACTCCACCTGGCCCAGCCCTTCTCCCTGTCATTATTATTACTCCCACAGTCACAGCAGCAGGGTGACTTCTACACAGCAATTTGTGTTTTAAAAAGCCATCCCACTATAGCAGTGATCATGAGAGGAAGATGATGCAGCAAGATTATTCACATTACTCCCTTGAAGTTCCTCTGTATGCACACACATTCTTGGGAGCAACCTGAACATTTCCTTAGTCACTCAGGAACCCTTGGAGCATTCTAAGGCTTCCTGTGACAAATTGGCAAGGCACTTTGCCGATAAAGTTGAACACCTGAAGAACTCAATTCCGTACACTGTGGATGCAGTAGAGGATCCAGAGTTGACCAGTTGCAATCCGGTTCAGTGAGATCGGTTTCGGCCTCTTCCTTCTGAGGATGTGGACAAGGTACTTTCAACGGTGAAGCCTACCACCTGCCTGATTGATCCTTGCCCATCATGGTTCCTTATGAACTGCAAGGAGAAATTGGGCGAAGGGATCAGGGCGGTGGTAAATGTATCCTTGAAGGAGGGTGTAATGCCATCGGCCCTCAAGGAGGCAATTATAAAACCCATCTTAAAAAAGTCCTCCTTGGATTCCCAAGTCTTGAACAACTTTTGCCCCATTTCGAACTTGCCATTTTTGGGCAAGATCATTGAGCGAGTGGTGGCTAGCCAGTTGTCAGCACACTTGGATGAAACGGATTATTTGGATCCATATCAATCGGGTTTCAGGACTGGACATGGTACTGAAACAGCCTTGGTGTTGGATCGCCTGGAGGGACTGGGAAGAGGAGGCACTGTTTTACAGTGGTTCCGTTCCTTTCTCTCTGACAGGCACCAACAGGTAGCATTGGGGGATGAGGTTTCAGACCCTTGGCCCCTCACTTGTGGATTGCCACGGGGTTCTATCCTCTCTCCCATGCTATTTAACATCTATGTAAAACCGCTGGGAGCCATCATCAGGAGTTTTGGGCTGCGGTGTCACCAATATGCTGATGACACGCAGCTCTATCTCTCTTTTAAATCCTCACCGGAGTTGGCTGTGGAGACCTTGTCCAAGTGCCTGGAATCCGTGAGTGGGTGGATGGGAAGGAACAGGCTGAAGCTCAATCCTGATAAAACCGAGGTGCTACTTGTGGGTGACAGGGGAAGGTTGGGTGTTGTTGACCTGAAGCTTAATGGGGTGAGACTTCCCCTGAAAGATCAGGTCCGCAGCCTCGGGGTTGTTCTTGATTCCAAGCTGTCCATGGAGGCTCAGATTTCGGCAGTGAGCCGGGCAGCTTGGTATCAACTACACCTCATATGGAGGCTGCAACCCTACCTCCCAATTCATCAGCTCCCACTGGTAGTACATGCCCTGGTCACCTCTCAATTAGACTACTGCAATGCGCTCTACGTGGGGTTACCCTTGAAAACAGTCCGGAAACTACAACTGGTGCAGAATGCGGCGGCTCGTTTGCTTACAAACAGCCGCCACCGTGATCACATCACGCCAGTGTTATTTCATCTACATTGGCTTCCAGTTGTTTTCTGGGCCCAATTCAAGGTGTTGGTGTTAACCTTTAAATCCCTATACAGTCTCGGCCCAGTTTACCTGAAGGAGCACCTCCAGTACCACCAATTAAGCCGCCCGACTAGATCAGCCACACAGGGCCTTCTCTCAGTCCCACCAACGAAAACAGCTAGGTTGGTGGGGACTAGAGAGAGGGCATTCTCAGTGGCGCCCCCACTCTCTGGAACTCCCTCCCATTCGATCTCCGCCATGCCCCTTCCCTGGATACATTTCGCCGAGCCTTAAAAACCTGGCTCTTTGGACAGGCCTTCGGGATCCCCGGGGTGGGCTAATTTTTCTATGATTGTTTTAAATTGTTTATTGATTGCCCTACATTGTTCTATACTGCTGCTATTTAAAATGATTATGGTTGACTGCATTGTATTTTATTCTGTATTTATATTGTATTTTATCAATTTCAATGTGTACGTCGCCTAGAGTGGCTTCGGCCAGATAGGCGACACAAAAATTAAATTTTACTTACTTTACTTACTTTTTACTTAGATCTGGCTCTTTTCAGGTAGTTGGATCTTGGGACAGGAAGCTATCTGGCCCAAGAGCTATCTGGCTAAAGCATCCACACATCACAAGCTATAAAATCCAATTCTGATGGATCGCACAGGAAAAGAACAAAGTGAACCAATATTCAATTAATTTATAATCCAATTTATAAGCCTATTTTTCTCCCTTCGTCTCACCATTCTGACAGACTATTACTAACCTTTATCTTGGACCAGTATATCCAACTCTTCCCTGATTCCATCATACCAACTGGTGATATCCACATGGAGAGAATAATCGCAACAGGATTTGGTGTCTGCTGCCTCATGCCACTTTTCAAATGAAGTTAATAAACTGGAGCTTGGTTCAGGAAGGACATGGTCAACTGCAACGAAGATGAAGCATTTGTTACATGGCAAAAAAAAACATCAGTCCATATTTTACCTGCAGATGCACAACATACAGCTTTTCCACCTGCCTTGCCCCACCCCTCTGCCTGGGCCTTATCAGGAGGAGCTGCAGGCTGAGACGCACTGCTGCAGGGATGAGACTGTGCTGGGACCATCAAGGGGCAAGCATTTCCACCTGCCTTGCCCCACCCCTCTGCCTGGGCCTTATCAGGAGGAGCTGCAGGCTGAGTCGTGCTGCTGCAGGGATGAGATTGTGCTGGGACCATCAAGGGGCATGCTTTTCCACCTGCTTTGCCCCCCACCCCTGCTCTTACTTTTTTTTTTTTTTAATTTATATACCGCCCTAAGCCCGAAGGCTCTCTGGGCGGTGTACAAAAAGATAAAAAACAAGCAATATATAAATACAATAAATACAATAAATCAAGAAAACATTTTTCTGGGGACTGCCCTTTACCAGGAAGGTGAATGCTTTTGGTTTGCTGCTCCTGTTTTTTTTAGAGATGTTAGGACTTTGTTAGTTCAATTTTTTTTTTTGTAAATTGTTTTGGGTTTTTTTGTATTTTGTATTTGTATTTTTATTTGTGTGTAAGCTGCCTTGGGGGCCTATTTGGCCGAAAGGCGGCCTAGAAATAAAACATAGCATAACATACATTAAACCAATCAGGTTTTGAAGTTTCTGGTTTAATTGGTACATTGTTTTCCAACAGTTGAAAAAAACAAGTTATTTCTCTGAGCAAGGAATAGCTAGTTTGATCTCACCTCCTTTTTTTCTCCAAAACAGAACACTGAGCTGACTTAAACCAGAATGAACATGTCATCTCCTACTGGATATGTGCATCCCTAGCCATTACGTGCCATTGAACACAGTTGCCCACTTTGGAAGTAAAATGAAACCATTATTAAAGGTAGCCGCCGGCAAGATCACATCACTCCTGTGTTGAAGGAGTTGCACTGGTTACCGGTTGTTTACCGAGCCCAATTCAAGGTGTTGGTCTTAACCTTTAAAACCCTATACAGTTGTGGCCCAGTTTATCTGAAGGAGCGCCTCCAGCATCGGCAGGGATGCCGCTCAACAAGATCAGCCTCAGAAGACCTTCTCTTGATCCTACCGGTTAAAACAGCTAGACTGGTGAGGACTAGAGAGAGAGGGCCTTCTCAATAGTGGCCCCCACCCTATGGAATTCTCTCCCAAATGATCTATGATGAGCTTCCGCCGGACCTTGAAGACCTGGCTTTTCAGGCAGGCTTTTGGGGTGGGTTAGGTTCTTATTGTTTTTTAATTTTTTAAACTGTTTTATGTACTGTTTTTACCTTGTACGTCGCCCAGAGTGGCTGGACAACCAGCCAGATGGGCGACTAATAAATTTAATAATAAATAAAAAATAAAAAAAAATAGCACAACCCTGGTTTGTCTGATTTGCTGTACCTCAGCAGACCAACCAATCATAATATG
Organism: Rhineura floridana; assembly: GCF_030035675.1. NCBI lineage: Eukaryota > Metazoa > Chordata > Lepidosauria > Squamata > Rhineuridae > Rhineura > Rhineura floridana. Next base: position 132,463,416 of record NC_084487.1, on the reverse strand, counting down.
TTTTTGGCCAGCAAACTATGATCCTAAATCACAGCTGAAGAAACTTGGAATGTGTTAGCTGTGGTCTGTTATGTCCACACTGGTGTCTGGCTTAATCATAGTTTGTTGTCTTGCTCTGTCCCCACTGCTTGCCCAGCTAGAAACAGAGGAGTGTGGAAATCACTCTCGCTGTCACTTTCACACACCTCTCCTTCCTCTCTGCCTAGTAACAAGCTCCTTTGCCCACCTACCTGCCCAGTGACAAATTCTTCTGCTCCAGCTTCACTGCCTACTTCTGCAGCACTTTTTCAAAGAAATTTTTAATAGACTCTGTCAAGTTTTACCCATATCAAAGGATATATGTTAAAACACCCTTACTCTTAGCAAGCCACTACCAACAGATTTATTTATTTTATTTATTACTTGATTTATAAACCACTTTTTAGGGTGCAACTGTCCCTTCAAGGCTGTAAAGAAAATCTAGCACAGGAGGGCCCCACTCATACGGCGAGTTACATTCCAGACCCCCGCCTAAAAGCGAAACCCACTGAAAAGCGGAACTCTCAATAAAATGGTGCCCAATGCCCGAAAAATGCCATAAAAACGCAACAAGCACCATATGAGTGGGGCCTTACTCTAATTGAAAGCCGCCGTATCTGCCAAAAAGCAGGGCCCTACTGTAGTAGTAGTAGTAGGAAGACATCTGCTTAAAACAGAACAGCTGTTAAAACATAAGCAGCAATTTGTAAAAGCAAATGCAAATAATAAAAAGACTAAAATAAAATGTTTTATGTCATTTCTTAAATATTTCCAAGGGAGAGCATTCATAAGTGCAGGGCCACCCCCGAAAGGACCTTGTCCCTGGGACACATCAGACTAATACAGGCCAGAGAGCAGATTCTCAGAAGTAATCTTAAAGCCCAGACAAACTCATATGGGTGCAGGTGGCCCTTCAAGTAACTTGGTGCCCAGTTGTTAAAGGCTTTCAAGGCCAAACACCAGTACTGTAAATTGGGCTCAGAAACAAACAGGCAACTAGTGTAACCTGTGTAGAATTGGTATAATATATTCTGTACCAACTGGTTTCCTAATAGAGTAAAAACAGCCCCACATGGACCATATTACAGTAATCTGAGTTAAGGCCCATTTTTTTCTAAATAGGGTCACAAACCAGCCAAAGTTGGTGTGATAACACAGTAAAAAGAACTGTAAAGTGCTTTACTGAAATTATGATAATGTCTAAATGAAACGGCTAAGTACAGTTATACGGAGTTCTGGAGTGTGTTATCGGTATGCTAATGACATGCAGCTCTAGTTCGCTTTTTCATCTTTTGCAGGTGAGGCAGCGGATATGCTGAACCAGTGCCTGGTTGCCATAATGGATTGGATAAGGGCCAATAAACTGAAGCTTAATCCACACAAGAGTGAGATGCTGCTGGTGGGTGGTTCTCCTGTCCAGCAGGGTGACGTGCAGATTCCTCTAAATGGGGTCACACTCACTCTGAAAGAGCAACTCTGTAGTTTGGGGATACTTGAGACACAAGTGGCACTGAGTGCCTTCTAGCAGCTTAGGGTGGTGGTCCTACTATGGAGAGGGATAACCTGCCTTCAGTAATCTGTGCTCCTGGAACCTCAAGACTGGATTACTGCAATGCACTTTACATGGAGCTGCCTTTGAAGATGGTTCAGAAGCTATAGGTGCAGAATGCAGCCACCCAACTGCTGACAGGCTTGAGCCGAACTGATGATACAGCACTGATCCTGACATAGTTGCATTGGCTGTTAGTCTCCAAATCAAGATATAGTCTTCCAGTATCTTTAAGAATGCCTCTCCTGATTTGAACCTACCAAGACCCTCTGATTTTCATCTGAGGTCCTCTGGGTGCCCCCTTTGAGGGGGGGTTGGATAAGTGCAACAAGGGAGGGAGTCTCTCAGTTGTGGTTCCTTGCCTGGGAATGCTCCCCCCAGTGTGGTCCTCTGGGCATTATCTTTAACATCCTTTCAGTATTAAATAAAAACATCTCTTCTCTCAGTCATTCAATAGATTATAATGATTTTGTCTGCTGGTTTGTACTTTTTTAAATTATAGGCTATTATATGGTTTCTACTGTAACACATTGCTCATTTTTTATTTTATTTTATTTATTTATTTATTTATTAAATTTATTAGTCGCCCATCTGGCTGGTTGTCCAGCCACTCTGGGCGACGTACAAGATAAAAAAACAATACATTAAAACGTTAAATTTAAAACCATGACAGTAAAAACCTAACCCACCCCAAAAGCCTGCCTGAAGAGCCAGGTCTTCAAGGCCCGGCGGAAGCTCATCATAGAAGAATTTATGCCATCCTTTGTGCTTTTAAATTCTATAAGTTGCTTGTCAAGGGACTAATAAATTGAAATAATAATAATAACGTAGTAATGATGTATCCAGTAGTAATAAATGTATTCAGAAAAAAAAATCTAATGTTTCCATTAACGAGAAGTCTGCATGCATCCTTCAGTCTAGATAACCCATTTGCACGTCTCATTAAAGCCATTTGACTTGATCTGCTACTGTATTTTATGGACAGTCTGGACTTGCCCGTTTAGCCTTATGTGGCACACGACAGCAAACAGTTCTATAATGCTTCTATGAGTGGAAAACATCCTCAACCTTTCAATTATGAAGTGCTGGGTATTCCACTACTTACTGATCATGGTAGTGCCTCCTGCTAGAGCTGCCTTTGTGCCATGATAGAAATCATCAATAGCAATCATGCCTTGATAGGGCTTCTGTAGATAAGTATTGACATCGATTCCTCCAGGGATAACCATTAGCCCATTGGTCTCAATGGTCTTCACTCCACCAGGAACAATCAAATTCTCTCCTATTTGTCTAACAAAAAGAAAGATGAGCTATTTTCCTTTTGTCTAGAAACATCAATAACAATTCTGAAGGTCTCATATATTAATTACATTTCTGTCCTGCCCTTTCTCCCAGAAGGAGCCCAGGGCAGCAATACAAACCTCACCTTGAACTGAATGGCATTATGTACATATTAGGGTCTAATAAGTGATTATATACATTGCATTTTTTTTCAGTCATAGATCCTGCAAATGAAATTTTAGCTACAGTATCTCATGGGCTTGTCGTGATGCTATTTTAGAGTACCTATAAATGTAATGGTTAAGGTGCTGGACTGGGAGACCAGGGTTCAAATCCCCACATAGCCATGAAGCTGTGTGACCTTGGGCCAGTCACTGCCTCTCAGCCTCAGAGGAAGGCAATGATAAACCACCTCTGAATACCGCTTACCATGAAAACCCTATTCATGGGGTCGCCACAAGTCGGGATTGACTTGGAGCAGTCCATTTCCATTTCATAAACTACCAATGTTATATAGCTTTCCTTACACATACTGTAGCTATTTCTATGTTCACCACTAGAATGAATATCAGAGCCAACCCAAACCGAAGAAGCAGTTCTGAAACATTCAAATAATAACGCTGGCATTGAAAGAATAGTGTAAGTTGTCCATGTCTTTGTAAGATTCAGTGGAATATCTAGTTACTATAATTGGTTAATGTTGTCTGTTGCTTCTTGCAGACCTCTCTCTCTCTCTCTCTCTTTCTCTCTCTCTCTCTCTCTCACACACACACACACAGAGAGAGAGAGAGAGAGAGAGAGAGAGAGACTCTATGGTATCATGGACATTCTCAAAATGTGTTTGCACTTAGAACTAGAACTGAACCCCTGGGAATCTTGTGGGTACTGCTTTATGCAGCAGCACCTATGCAGTTGTAGTGTGGCTGTACAAGCTTTAACCATGACAGCTAAGCACTTTGGAGAACAAAGATCAAGTTCTGCTCAGTTATTCCAAACACATGAAAACACTGTCTAATATGGAACTCTGTCCATGTGCTTTTAAGAATCAGTGGCTACCACATCTCTTAAGTTAATATAAAAAATGGGCCAATGCCCAATACTGCAACTTCTGCTAAGTGAAAGGCTAGTTTGGCTGGAGGAAATCTCACACAGAGTTAAAGCAAGGATGTGGGTTTTCTGGAAATATTCCTATGCAAATTGAGATAATTTGCATTGAAATATTTTCAGTTTTGCATTGGAAAAATTTCTGATGCCCTAATTTAGTATGCTTTTTTACTTAGTGAACAAAATGAATAACTCTGAAACTGCCAAGCTTGAATGAGAAGAGTGACTGGGAACTGAGGGAGCTCAAGGACATGGAGACCAAAGTCTTGTTGTAGGTTGAGTAAAAAAGAATGAAACAAAAGTCTGTAAAAAAGAAGTCAACGAAGATACAAAATTGAGGAAAGGACTGGAGGGGCCAAAAGAAAATGGGAAGAGGTGGAAAATCTAACAGGGCTTTATATTGTTATGTGAAAAGCGGGTGGAGAGTGAGTGAGTAGGACAGCACAAAGTAGGAAGGGGGCCTAGGGTCACAGTAATCAACTGTAATCTTAAAGCACTTCATAGAATCATAGAAGAGTTGGAAGGGGCCTATAAGGCCATCAAGTCCAACCCCCTGCTCAATGGAGGAATCCAAATCAAAGCATTCCCGACAGATGGCTGTCCAGATGCCTCTTGAATGCCTCCAGTGTCGGAGAGCCCACTACCTCTCTAGGTAATTGGTTCCATTGGCGTATGGCTCTAACAGGAAGTTTTTCCTGATGTCCAGTCGAAATCTGGCTTCCTGTAACTTGAGCTCATTATTCCATGTCCTGCACTCTGGGACAATCAAGAAGAGATCCCGGCCCTCCTCTGTGTGGCAGCCTTTCATGTACTTGAAGAGTGCTATCATATCTCCCCACAGTCTTCTCTTCTCAAGGCTAAACATGCCCAGTTCTTTCAGTCCCTCCTCATAGGGCTTCGTTTTGAGTCCCCTGATCATCTTTGTTGCCCTCCTCTGAACCTGTTCCAGTTTGTCTGCATCCTTCTTGAATTGCGGAGACCAGAACTGGATGCAGTACTCACGATGAGGCCTAACCAGTGCTGAATAGAGGGGAACTAATACTTCACGCGATTTGGAAATTATACTTCTGTTAATGCAGCCTAATATAGCATTTGCCTTTTTTGCAGCCACATCACATTGTTGGCTCATATTCAGCTTGTGATCAATGACAATTCCAAGATCCTTCTCACATGTCGTATTGCTGAGCCAAGTATCCCCCATCTTATAACTGTGCATTGGGTTTCTTTTTCCTAAGTGTAGAACTTTGCATTTATCCCTGTTGAATTTCATTCTGTTGTTTTCAGCCCAATGCTCCAGCCTATCAAGGTCCCTTTGAATTTTGTTTCTGTCTTCCACGGTATTAGCTATGCCCCCCAATTTTGTATCATCTGCAAATTTGATAAGCGTGCTCTGTACCTCCTCATCCAAGTCGTTAATAAAAATGTTGAACAGCACTGGGCCTAGGACCGAGCCCTGTGGTACCCCACTCATTACTTCCACCCAGTTTGAGAAGGAAGCATTGATAAGCACTCTGAGTCCGATTCTGGAGCCAACTGTGGATCCACCTGATAGTTGTTCCATCCAGCCCACATTTAGCTAGCTTGCTAATCAGAATATGATGGGGCACTTTGTCAAAAGCTTTGCTGAAATCGAGATATATTAAAATAAAAATAAGCAAATAACTGATCAGGGAAAGCTGATCAGGGAAGACAAACAGTTCTGGGGCTTAGTTAAGGCTGTGCGGGTGTGGCCTTCAAAGAAAGGGCCCTGAACATGCTTGGACTGTACTTCATGACAGCCCTACTCATCCCATACTGAGCTGGAATTGTCCTCATAACAAGAGGAGGAAGAGGTTGCCTTCACAATCAGGGCTAAAAAGCTGGCAATCCTCCTAAACTTGAAATGTCAGTCACAAGATTTTTCTGTCCAGAGACATATGGGAGGAACCTCTTAGCTAAATGATGCAGGCAGCTGATTGGCCAGAGAACACTAGAAATGCCTCCAACAGCCTTCTGTAAGTTTAAGGAAGTATAAAATGTATGAAAGGAAAGAATGTGTGAGTTTGAGATGGGGGGGTAAAAATTGCTTTATATTCTCCTTGGTAGGGCTGTGCCCAGTAGGTCTAGTGGACCAGCCACCATTGTCAGATATTCAAAAGTCTCATTCCAAATCCAACAAAACATAAAATATAGAGAAAGGTGGTTTGCATGCAATGCTAACCAAACTATGACTTAGTGAGAATGCACTAGCATGCAGGCTCCTGAAGAGGAGACTAAAGTCGCTTTGCTCCTCCTCCAGTGCTGCTATGAGTTAAGCCATGATGTGATGCAGTGTGTGGTCCGAACCCAGGCTTATGGTTTGTCTCACTCCAGAAAAACTATGAGTTGTCACCAAGGTTTGTTCTTTGATTTACAGCTCATGCTTTGTTTTGAGCAAGACAAATCATAATCCTCAGTTCAGATGACATGCTAAGTCAAACCATAATTTCTTTAATTTATACAATTTTTGTTTATTGGACAGGAAAAGAGGAAGGGCTTAAAATTGTGGCTTAGCTCACAGAAGCAGGAGGACCAAGGAGAAGCTCAGCACCCACAATTTCCTCTCTAGGAACCCTCACATTCTTGTGCTCACACTAAGCCATGGTTTAGCTTAATGTTATATATGAAGCAGCTCATAGTGTACTTCCACAGGAAACAGTAATAACTAACTATGGCTACTAGAAACATCAGGGGATTTCCCCCCCTATAGTTTAGTTTGTTTAGAAATAGTTTAACATAAAGTGAATGACAAATTCTAATATCAAATCATACAAGTGCCATGTGTTTTAAATTCTAGAGGGGTAGCTATACTAATTTGCTCCAGAAAAAACAAGAGTCAGGTAGTTCCTCGAAGACTAACAAATGTATGTGAAGTAAGTTTTTGTTGACCTGAGACCCCTTCATTAGAGCAAAGTAACGTGTTAATTCTCAACTGGCAGATTATATGCAGATATGTATTACATAATGTGAGAGGGGGAGAGGATGTGTGTGTACACGTACACACACAGGTACAGATAAAAGAAAGGAGAAGGGAGTGGGCTGGGGTGTGGGAGTGATGGAAACTGTCCATACAAAGCGAGATCAAAAGGACCAAAAATGCAAGAGACTGGTGTGTCACATTACATGAACAGCACAAATAAAACAAGATCCAGTCAAAGAGTGTGAACCACTCCCAACTCATAATAAACTGAACCATGGCAGAGAGAGAGGCTTTTTTATTTCTTTATCTCCTGCTATTTCTCCTCTAATATATATTTGTATAATAATGCCATCACGGTGTAATGGCTACCGACAGATGGAGCTAGCCCTGCAATCTACAGTGTGATGACAATTAGGAGGAGGCAGGGAGTGGAGGAAGAGGCTAAGCCTGGGGCAGAAGAGGAAGAATGGGCAGCAGAAGTGAGATGACAGGATGAGGTAGGACAGGGACTGAAGGAGGAGAGGAGGCCAAGGCAGAGGCAGCTGAGGGGGAGGGACAACACAAATAGGCCCATTTTGCAGGGAGGAACAGCTTCAAATTCTCCCTCACTCCAATGCTGAGGGGAGAAGCCCTAAGCAGGATTGACTCCTCCTCCCTGCATCAGCTGATGTGAAGGGAAAGTAATCCAGCTTGATACAGGTGCATGAGAGAGCTCCTTTCAAGGAACTCTCTTGCTCACCCAAACATGCTCCATTTCACTGTGTGTTCGAGTCCAAATTTCAAAGCACTTCGCAGGCAGCAATGCACTGCTAACAGAAAACCATATGCTATGTGATTACTATGTGCAAAATGTTGGTGGCCCAATGGTCTTTTCTCCAACATCAATGTAATGATAGAGCAGAGGTAGATAACACATTTTAACCTGAGGGCTGCACTGAGTGTTGGCCAACCCTTCCAGGTGACAGGCATGGCCAAAGTACAGTCACTTACACAGACACTATCTGCACTTATGGACAAGACACATACACATCTTTAGGCATGCACAAACATACACTTAAGACTGCCACTTCTGCTCTGCTCTTCTGCCAGAGGAGATCCTCCCCATCTCAGCAGCAGCCTGGGACCAGATGTTCTCCTCCTAACCCAGCTTTGTGATGGGGAAGGAAACTGTTTTCTCTGCTCTTCACAGATTGATATCTATTCAGTACTATTCTAAGAGGAAAGCTATAATGTCTTAGTACTCAAGAAACATTAAGGAGCACTCCTTCGTGTTTCTTGAGCACGATGACTTCACAAGCAATGGTGCTGCACCACAGAGAAAAGATGCTTTTGCAAGGTAAGTAGAAAGCAAGAGAAAGAGATGCCTTATTTGGGCAGAGGGCTAGCAGGCCACTTGAAATAGCTTTGCAAGCTCAATGCTGGGCTTGCCATCCCTGATATAGCAAAAAACAACTGAAGGGGGCTTTACTGAGTATCTATTAACCCTGCTGAAAGTAGTTGAGATGTGGAATGTTCATGAGTTGGAAAAACCACCTTCCCCCAAAAAATGGAAAACGGTGGGCAAGGGAAGAAGGTAAATTGACCTACTCTTATCCCTGGCAGCTTATAATAAGTATCCTGGATAGGTGGATAGGTTAGGAGGATCCATGACATTGTTATTAACTCCCCCTACAAGACAGAGGAATATTTTAGAATATTTCCACCATCTTGTTATATTCTCTTTGAGAATATAAGTATTATAAATATAGGTTTATAAATATTTTCATAAATTAATAAAAATTCTCCAGAACTGGATTCCCTCTACTAGTACAGAGCTATAATATGCTTATGTTTGGGCTGGGCAGCCCTCCAAGCACTAAATAGCTCATCACAAGAATGCTTCTGGCAGTGGAGTGGGGGGGGAGAAAAAGGTATCCTTAATCCCTTCCCCTACTCCTGAAACACCCTTCAAGAGGCCTGATTAACAGCACTATAAGGCTTCCATTCCAAGCTGGCTAGAGTCCTAAATGAAATGGAAATGGACTGCCTTCAAGTCGATTCCAACTTATGGCGACCCTATGAATAGGGTTTTCATGGTAAGTGGTATTCAGAGGTTGTTTACCATTGCCTTCCTCTGAGGCTGAGAGGCAGTGACTGGCCTAAGGTCACCCAGTGAGCTTCATGGCTGTGTGGGGATCTGAACCCTGGTCTCCCAAGTCATAGTCCAACACATTAACACTATAGGATCACTCTTTTTACGGGGTTGGGATACACTGCACCACTGTATTGCAGTCCCACTTATATTAAATATTAACAAATTATACACTGCTTAAACAGGCAGCTGTTCCCCAAGTTAATTCACTTCCATTGTGACTAAGCTCCTTCTTTACATCATGTTTAGTGGATATTCTTTCATTAAAAGTACATGCCTGCCTGGCTGTTTTTATGCTGTGATTTCTATACTAAATATGAACGTTGGGCTTGAATCATCAACTCTCCTAACAATCCCATCTACTGACATCAGGAAAGACTAAATGGACATACTGTATTTTTACTAAAGAGGTATCTACACACTTTAAATAGGCAAGAACACCAGAATGTTGACAGCAGCTCTTGCATCACTGAATATATACAGAAATTTCAGTGTTTAAAAACTAACTTTATAAGCCCATCTTCCAGGTACACATCTGCATAGAAGGAGTGGTCATCATTAATAATTCGTCCACCTTTAATGAGTAGGCGTTCATTCTGAAGAAGAGAAAGCAAAAACCAATAATTAGGTCACATAAAAACATGTAATTAATCATAAGCAACACAAGGACTTGAGAGAACTACAGCACAGTCATGTTTACTCAGAAATAAGTCCTACTGAATCATAGAATCATAGAATAGTAGAGTTGGAAGGGGCCTATAAGGCCATCATGTCCAACCCCCTGCTCAATGCAGGAATCCAAATCAAAGCATTCCTGACAGATGGCTGAATTCAGTAGGGCTTACTCCCAAGTAAGTGGTTTTAGGACTGTAGCCCTAGTGATGTATAATTTCATTGCTATAGTTCTAGATTAGGATCTGTTTTAATGTCACATCTCTGGATTGTTAAAATTGGATTTAAAAATGGAATATTACATCTTTGCTGCTTAATGTCAACAAATTGTATTCAACTAAGTCCTACTCAGAATAGACCCATGGAAATTAATAACCTAAGTTAGTCATTTAACTTATATAGGTCTACTCTGAGGAGGACTAGCATTAAATACCATCCAAAGCCTTTACATCTAAAAATACAAAAGCTGTTAGCTACATGATGGTGGCCCTGGTATTTTGTGTGAAATAAATTCTGAGATGTTCAATAATATCTGCCACAAAGCAAATACCATCACAATTAACACCCTTTCTCAATCCTGAACTGAACTATGGCTGCTTTTCTTAGCAATTTATACTCCTCTTCCAGAAACTCACAGAGACTGGCCATTTTATAAGGACCATCTCCAACTCTGTTACCAGGAGAATTCTTAGTGCTTGCTGCAGGGCTTTTGTACTGGTGGGGTGGCCCTTACTAAACGCTTTTCTTTGGCCAGTTCCATCATCAGGCTAACACTTTTTCTTATTCCAGAAAACATTCTCCCAACAGTGATCTTTTAGAACCCATTAACGAAACCAAAATGAATGGAAATGAACTGCCTTCAAGTCGATTCCGACTTATGGCGACCCTATGAATAGGGTTTTTCATGATAAGAGGTATTCAGAGGCTGAGAGGCAGTGATTGGCCCAAGGTCACCCAGTGAGCTTCATGGCTGTGAACCCTGGTCTCTCAGGTCATAGTCCAACACACTGTCTCTCCTAACGAAACCAAAAGCCGTCAGCATATTTGCTTAATATATTTGTTTTTTCTTTCATGTCCAATAGCTATGATCCCCCAGCCTCTACAATACATATTTCTATGCATACTGCCTGACTTTATTTATTATTTTATTCATTTATACCCCAACTTTTCCCTGGAACTGGGTAATTATAGGGGGCCAACTTTCCCTTAACAGTGAGTAACTCCATGTTAATTAAAATGTTTTCTTTGGTCTCTTCCTCTGTTTGGTTTCACAAAAGTTACTGTGTTTGGTCTGAGTTGCTATTTATCGTGTCTACAACATTCTTCTGACTGGTTGTCCACACACAAATGCTTTCAGGATTGGATTATTATGAGCTTCCAACCAGATGCTTGGTGAGTATCTCCACAGCAGAAACAGTCAGATGATCCCCTCCCCCAAATACTACTGTTGCTTCCTAAATCTTGTTACTGGTAGTTCAGATGGGCAAGATAAGCTTTGCCACCACTGAGCTGCTAAATCAAAGCACAGCTCTCTGCAACAATTTTGCCTCTTCAGCATCTTAGTTAACATAGTATACTCTTTACAGGTACTTTACAACTTATAAATAGGCAACAAAAACAAAATCCCTCCCCAACGCCCAAATGAGCATGCTCAGTGACCCCAAAATGCTAAGTATCTGTTGGGGCAAGGAGGGGGTGATGGAATATTCAGCATTTGGTGGTAAAGGAGTTGAGTGTTCCTCTAATTACTGGAAATTGCTGTCATAATATTTCTTGACAGTTCTCAGATTATTCCTTCAACTTCTGCATGCAACTAAAGCCCGGGCAGCTTGATGGACTAACCTCTCACAAAAATGTGGTCCTGTATCCCTTATTTAGCATTGTGATTAGAACTGCCAGCAAAATTTCACCTAATGTACTATTTGAAGCAGGTTTAGAGGTTCCTCAGAGGGAAGCTGAAATGTTTTAATAAAACTACTCAAAGTTCCTGGGGTGCAGACAATCCACACATCTGTACATTATCATTAGATGTCACCATAATGGTATCTAAAGCAAACTTTAAGGTGCCCCCTTAAGCTATAAATCTGAAAAGTTTTAATAAAAAATGAACGTCAGGCAAGTTCTGTAACAAAATAAGTTTATTCACCTCTGGCTGTGGCCATCTGAATAAATGGGTGGGGTCTCCAAGACAAACATTTGTGCTACCTATAAAGCCACCCTTTATTGCTTGAGATTTAGGTGGATTTCTGGTTGCCGCAGCACTACTGGGGGTTTCAGAGGAAAAACTGAGGACGATTGCTTCTCTTCCTCGCCCAATAACTCTCCCTTACCATGTGAAGCTGCAGCTGCATCACACCCGCGTTTCTATTTGCTAACAACAGTATACATCACATACTGCATACTATATACTATATGAGCTGTATTTAGGTCCCACCCTAGAGCTGATAACCTTTGATTTGAGGCTTTAAACTTTGTTGACAGAGAACCAGAAGAACTATGGAGTGAAGTCAGAGACATTCTCAGGGAAGAATGCAAAAAGGCAATACCTCTAGTTAAAAAGAAAGACCTCAATGGATGACTGAAGAAACTCTTAAAATGGTTAAAGAGAGAAGGAAAACAAAAGCAAAAGGAGATAGAAACACACCTCGAACCCTAAATGCAACAATACAGTGACTAGTACGTAGGGACAAAGAGAACTATTACAATAATTATTGTATAGAAATAGAAGAGGACAACAAAAAGGGAAGAACAAGAGCCCTATTCCAAAAGATTAGAGCAATTAAACAGAAATTTCAACCAAGAGTAGGGATGTTGAATAATCAACAGGGAAACACACTGACTGACCGAGATGAAATAAAAGGAAGATGGAAGCAATACACTGAATAACTCTATAAAAGAGATACCAGGATGACAGATTCATGCATGGAGGAACCGTATGATGAAGAACCAGGAATTTTAGAATGTGAGGTGGAAGCTGCTCTTAAAATACTTGGAAGAAACAAATCACCAGGAACAGATGGCATACCAATAGAGTTGCTATAAGCTACTGAGACAGAATCTGTCCAAATTTTGACAAAAATCTGTCAAAAAATATGGAAAACTAAACAATGGCCCACAGACTGGAAGCGTTCAATATACATCCCAATTCCAAAGAAAGGGGATTATTGAACTATTGCCTTAATATCCCATGAAAGTAAAGTAATGCTCAAGATTCTACAACAAAGGCTCTTGCCATATATGGAGCGAGAAATGCCAGACGTCCAAGCTGGATTTAGAAAGGAAAGAGGCACCAGAGATCATATTGCAAACATACATTGGTTAAAGGAACGGACCAAGGCATTTCAGAAGGAAATCACCCTGTGCTGTATAGATTATCATTACAGCAAAGCCTTTGACTGTGTAGATCATGAAAAACTATGGAATCCTTTAAAAGAAATGGGCATCTGATTGTTCTGATGCGCAACCTATACTCTGCACAAGAGGCTACTGTAAGGACAGAATATGGAGAAACTGATTGGTTCCCAATTGGAAAGGGTGTGAGACAGGGGTGTATTTTATCACCCTATTTGTTTAATCTATTCGCAGAACATATACAGAAAGCGGAATTGGACCAAGATGAAGGAGGTGTGAGAATTGGAGGGAGAAATATCAATAATTTAAGATATGCAGATGATACTATACTACTAGCAGAAACCATTAATGATTTGAAACGAATGCTGATAAAAGTTAAAGAGGAAAGCACAAAAGCAGGACATCGAACTTATCAAGGATTATCAATACCTTGGCACAGTCATTAACCAAAATGGAGACAATAGTCAAGAAATCAGAAGAAGGCTGGGCTGGGGAGGGCAGCTATGAGAGAACTAGAAAAGGCCCTCAAATGCAAAGATGTATCACTGAACACTAAAGTCAGGATCATTCAGACCATGGTATTCCCTGATCTCTATGTATGGATGTGAGAGATTGACAGTGAAAAAAGCGGATAAAAGAAAAATCAACTCATTTGAAATGTGATGTTGGAGGAGAGCTTTGCGCATACCATGGACTGCAAAAAACACAAATAATTCTGTGTTAGAACAAATTAAACCAAAAGTATCACTAGAAGCTAAAATGATGAAACTGAGGTTATCATACTTTGGACACATAATGAGAAGACATGATTCATTAGAAAAGACAATAATGCTGGGAAAAACAGAAGGGAGTAGAAAAAGAGGAAGGCCAAACAAGAGATGGATTGATTCCATAAAGGAAGCCACAGACCTGAACTTACAAGATCTGAACAGGGTGGTTCATGACAGATGCTCTTGGAGGTCGCTGATTCATAGGGCTGCCATAAGTCGTAATCGACTTGAAGGCACATAACAACAACAACAAAGGACACTTCAGAATTACCTGAGCAGCAGCAGTTCTTTGCTCTCACTGCTGCCCTTTAAAAGAAATCCAAGTAACATTCCAAAGAAACAGTCCTAAATACGCTTACTAGTCAGCAAACCACACTGAACACAATGGGTCTTACATCCAAGTAAACATGCATAGGATTGTGCTGCACCAGAGCACTCCTATGCACACTTACATGGAAGAAAACATCATTGAATTCAAAGGGAATACTGGGTAGGCTGGCGCCAAAGGGTGACCAGGTCAGGCCCTGGCTGAGGGCCCCTGTGGCCCAGAGGAGCCCTTTCTTAGGGTGGGAGAGTAGTGCTCCCCTTCCACGATCCGCAGCAGAATCGCAGGGAGGGAGCTTCCAGGCCACCCGCTCGTAGTGTACCACGCATGAGTGCTATCAACCAAGATAGCAGTGGGGGCATCAGCCCCTTAGAGAAGCCTCTGCTGCCATCTTGGTTGATGACAACCCTGAGTGCACAGCACACACAGCAGCCAAGACAGGAGAGAGGTAGGTGGAACAGGCAGGAGCCATGCGCCAGAGGCAGGCTGATGCCCAAGGGCCCAGTCATTCCTGGCGCCTGCCTTGCTTGTGCTGGTTTGGGCTGCACAGGGAGGAAGGTAACATCTACTTATGGAAAAAGCTCTTAGCTTTTATTTATTTTTATTTATTTATTTATTATATTTATATACCACCCTATAGCCGAAGCTCTCTAGGCGGTTTACAATAACTAAAAACATTAAAAACAAATATACGAAGTTTAAAAACACATCTTTTAAAAACAATTTAAAACATAATTTAAAACAATTTTCTTTATCATGGATGACTCCAACAAATAGCAGATGGCCACAAGTGAGAGGTAAATGCCCCAGATCTCTTTTATATGGGTGGTGTTGGTAGGAAAATATAACGTTCTTAAACAGACTGGTAGTTTTGCTTCGGAAAATCCAGTATATCTCGATTACTAACCCTAACGCTCTCTCTGAACTATTGATTGCGCCGGTTGTTATTAACGCGTTCTTTAAAAAATGCCACAATTTGATTCTGTTTGTTGGAACCCTTCGCACTCCCCTCCCCCCACAAAAGCAGGTGCTTAACATCCTGAAGGCGGTTCATTCTCTTTTAAAGGCGCCGCGCGCACGCTATCCAACCCCGGATTCCCTCCCTCTTTTGTTCTGTTTCGCGTGCCTTGCTGCCAGCCTGGCGCGTTCATCTACCGAAGGAGGGACTCTGCTGTCCTGTCGCGGGAGATCGACAGGCCCCTGCCCGTCCGGCCATTCAAAGACAGGCATCTTCCAATCCCTCCCCGAATAAGTCCGCAGCTGACCTCTGCAAAGAGCCTCGCTCCTTTTCATTCCTCCCCACCCCAAACCATTATTTGTTCGAGCGGCAGCGGCGGAGGCACTAGCTCTTTACATTCCCCGCCCTAGCCCCGTGGGACGGGAGGGGGTCATCGAAGCATCTAGCTATCTACCAGGCTCGTGGCTTTCAACACTGCCGCCATAGGTAGGTTGTTAGCCACCCGCCCCCTCGTGGGCCGCCTCTTCACGTGGCTCTCGCCTAACCCTGGTCCCTGGCCAGCCCGGTACAAAAGAAAGACTGTCGCTTCCTCCGCTCGCGTCGCGAGTGGCCTGACCTGGCCTCCAACGGAATCTCCCTCCTGCTGCTGTTGCTGCTCACCGTGATGTGCGGGATGCTCTTTTTGCCTTGGTAGGCAGACATGCCAACGGCTGCGGAGAGGGCAGCGCCCACCGGCTGCAACAACGAAGTGCGAGGGCCCCAGCCGAAGATTCGTGCCGAGGGACGCTTTTGCTGGCTCTGCGTGGTCTGCGTTGGCTGAAGGACGGGGTTCCTCACCCGCAGGACTGGGACTGGGCGAGAGGACAAGCTGTGCCTACAGGCGCCTCCGACTGCAACAGCCAGGAGCCCGATTCGCTCATTGAGCGCAACCCAGGAAGCGTTTCCTTGGCTCCCGACTCAGGGCTCCAATGCCAGCACGGTCGGAAAACGCGGCTACCCCTTCATGCTCTGCCCCACCCTGACGAACAGCGCTCCGGATAGCTAGCAAAAGGGCCCGCTTTCCCATTGCGCTTCTCCGCTCCTTGCGCTCTCGCGCGCCCACCAGTGGTGTACGTAAGGGAGAGAGGAGGTTGGCCTCAAAGGGCCAATTGCTGACCCTTCTCCATCCAGATACATATAGCGGTGCCCGTGAGGGCAGCAGGGCTCCTCTGGGCCTTTTGCAGTGTTGCTGAAGCGATGTCGGCCAAGCAGCGGCGTGAGCTTCCACGATGCCATTAAAGCCGCGAAATCTGTCTGGCAGGTGCAGTTTGGCATTTGGAGGTAGGAAGAAAAATGGCACCTGCCTAAAATCCTTCTGCTCAGTTATGGCTGGAAGGAAACAGCCATTTTCCAGGGAGCAGGAAATGGCATGACAGTGCACACTGAACCAAGATTGGTCTGGTGTGCTTTAAAACACTCAAAATCTGTTTGACCAGACACAACAGTAGAGGGGGTAAACTGGTGTGTACAGCACAGGCACCTATGCCTCTTTCAAGGCTCTTGAGCAGTCTCGGCACTAAAAGGAACAGATCTGCCCTCCTTTGCAGCTGGTCGTACTAATTAGGATAACACTCCCTCCGGTGCCTGCAAGAGCCTCCAGGCTGTCCTTTTGCGTGCAAAGAACTCAGTTACTAGGTAGCATACAAATGTTATAAATACATACATAGATAAAATAGACATAATTATTAGGATCCAGTAATAACATTTCAAACGATGGCAACAATGGGGGTGTGAGAGAAAGAGATGTTCTGTGGTGACAGGTAAAGGTCAGCAGAGAACCGTTCCTCTATGACTTTCCTAGCAATGCTGTACTCACTGATGATGGATATTCCTATTCATGCTATGAACCCGGCAGGGAGGACTCTCTTCCATGCCAGAGTTCTCTGTAGGTTTTTATGGTCAGATTCTATGGTTAACAAAGTCAAAGACATATTTGGAAATCAGTAATTTAGTCCACACAATTAACTCAGTTCACTTTTTCCTGTTCCCACATTTTAACGGCAGTAGGATTGCCATGTGGGCATCTTGTTAAATCACTTTTACATTCTGGTTACCTCCAAGCTGCACAAGGAATTTGGCTATGGGTGGGCAGACAAACCATACTGTGCAACTGATCTGGGTGGCAAAGTAGTACACACAGTGCAGCTTGCCAAATGCAGTCGTAATGAGGAGACAAGTTGAAGCAGCCATTCTGTGAAGGCCATGTTACATGAAGTGGCCCTTAGCTGATTCAATCAAATGTATCCTCTTGGGTTGTACTGAGATGTTCAGGTATGCCTGAGAAAGTCAGAAAACCCCACACACTGGTCCCAGACATATGCTTACCACCTGTTTTCTCCCTTTATGGCAGACATTACAGCAGGCAAACAGGAACTTGTTTTTCTAACATAAAGCTTTCATTCTGGATACCAACGAAGCTAGTATTCTGATAAAATAATCTAAACCCATCATAAGCCCTATTCAGGTGTTCTAGCTCTCTCACATGATGGAGAGCAGGGATGAGTGTACAAGCTCCACCCTCTTTGCTGTCTCCATGAGCTGCAGGGAAAAGTCAGAAGCGGGGAGCATTTTCTACATGTGCAGGCTTCCTACTCAATCTAGTACACCGACTTGCTAGGGTCCTGTTTCAGATGTTATCTCTCCAACTTGTGGAGCAAGAGCCAACATGCTTGTCCTTGCTCTCCTTCATTGCCCAAAGTATGTAGAACAGGGCTACATTCTTTATAGTAACTTGCACAATTACACTTAAAGATTGTAACCTGGATGGACTGTTCTGGAACTGCCAAACAGCTCCACAGGTAGACAAAAGTCTCTACTACTGTGAAGGAATAGATCTCGGATATTTAGGGAGTTCATCTACATGACAATGGCTAGAGCGGTCCAACAGCCTATTTGGTGAGCAGATTCTGAGATACTGGGCTCCATCTTTATTATCAGCTTGCCTAACTGCAGTAGCCGGTGTTCCAGCAGGGACAGTAGGAACAGTTGGGAAATACCCTTTTTCTGAATGTAATAACATAACTGGGAAACATGTAAGGTCCATGTGCCAAGAAGAACAAATTCTGACCTTGAAAATGTGAAGGCTTCATTATATAGGAGAGTTCCAACAGAGAACTCGTCCAAAAGGTTTTGCTGCCATTTTGCAGTCTTCCTTTCTCCAGTGCTCATTGTTGATGCATAGCTGGGGCTTTACAGATGTCAGCAGGCCACAAACCACTTGCAAATTTTCTTGTTCAACAATAATGCATTGCCATTTATTTCAGTAGTGTGCATAGGAGAACTTTCATTTCTGATCAAATATTTGAAGTAATTTAATTTTAAAATCATTTTAAAGTGTTTTACTTGGGAGAGGCGATAACTGTAAATATCTGAATGTATACAATTGCCCTAAGTGAGTATGAGACCTAACCGTCCCAACTCTTGCATGTCGTGAAAGCTAACAGCTAAGTGATCAGCACCACAAATGGTTACTATGGAGCCAATCAAGATGAGTTTCTTGTTCAGCTCATTAAACCCCCCCCCCCAAAAAAACCCTCACTTGACACAGTCTTTGGCTGCTCCAGTGATTCCAAATAGAAACCAGCAAAGTGCTCAGCTTTTCGGAAAGGAAGGTCAAGCAGAGCATAGGAAAGCCATTGCCTATTGATGAGCTCAGCAAGGCTGAAACTGTACAACTAGAAAGTCAGATGAGAACTGTTTGATTTCACAGAATTCAAAATTTTCTTGAATTTGCAGGACTTGCACCAACTTGGGCTACTAAAATCATAGAATAGTAGAACAGGAAGGGGCCTATAAGGCCATTGAGTCCAACCCCCAACTAGTTACTAACCACATAGATAAGAGATCCATACAGTTAAAAGAGATAGTTCCCCAATATGCATGTATAGCAGTGGGCAAGAGGAAAGATTGCTGATGTAGGCAATGTGGAAAGTAAAAATGATACAACAAATACTTCAGTCAGATGCCATTCATATTCAGAGCATCCACACACAAATTCTCAGCACCCTCATGTTCCTTCATGTGCACCACCTAATAAATCTCACTAGAACATATGTATGATGATGATGGGTGGCTTCCTTTCAGAGTGGCAAGGGAAGGGACCAGGGCCAGATACCTGTCTGCTCTGATATGACTGTTTTATATGAGTGGGGGCTGTGTTTTATTGGACTAGTGTTTTAAATTTTTTAATTGTTTGTCACTCAAGAGAACTTTGGTTATGAGCCCGCCAATAAATAAATACATAAATCTCAGGTTTTACAGCGTATTCATGATCTGCTACCTAAAGGCAGTGTCAAGTTTGATGGGAGAGGCCCACGCTTTTCACCACCCTTTAATTTCCCCCCTCCACCCCTGCTGAGACCAATGCCCAGAGACCTCCCCAGCCTCTTTCCGGGGTTTCTTTCTTGGTCACGCTAAACTGAGGAGCTGGTTTTTCGACGGATCGTCCTTTCATGGATATTATAATACTAAGCAATGCGATCCTTTGGGAGGCTGCTGGGTTTTGCCTCCGCTGCCTTTGCGGTGAAAAAGAAGGTGCCGCTGCTAGGCCTCCTGCAAGTCTCCTCCCCGATTCTGCCGGCAAGAAAGCCGCAGTGAGCCTGCAGTAGGAGCTACGCGGAGGGCGTGAGATCCCCTCGCCGGGGAGGGGGGGCAGAGGCGGACCGGACCACTCCTCCGGGCCCATTCCCTTCGTCCGCGCCTCAGGTCCCCTGGCCAAGCGCCTTCCTTCTTACCTGCCCATTGTCCGGTCTCCGCAGCAGCTCCTTCCCGAAGGGGTATCTGATCTCCACGCCAGGAGCCTTGTAGTCCCTCTCGCCACTGGGCGAGCTGATCACGGAGCCGGAGATCTCGCTGACGTCGCTGGCCGTCTCGCTGTAGTTGTCCCCCCCGGCGCCGTCCAGCAGGTCGTGGCGGCTGCCGCTGCGCGGGGTGCGGGAACCTTTCTTGCCCACGCTATACGCATCGAAGTCGATAGTCTTGTTCTCGTAGGCGCCCTCCACCGAGGCGAACATGCCGCCGTATTTCTGCCGGGGCGTCTGCGCTGTTGTGCCTGGCCGGGCCAAGTAGACAGGCAGGTCGTCTTCCATGTTCCAGATCCTTCTCCTCTCGGCCATGCTCTCTCGGTCGCTGTTCTGCCGGGGTCCGCAGCCGCTTCTGGACGCGGTCGAAGGCGAGGGCCGCAGGCACTAGCCGCAGGGGACCTCGTCCCTTCCCTTCCCGGAGGGAATTCCCAGCCTCCCGAGCGCCTCCCCTCTCCTTCAGAGGACCTAAACCAGCTCGTTTGCCTGGAACACGCGAAATAAAGTACAAAGGGACGAGGCGGCGGGGAGGAGACCGGAAAACGCCTTGGACGAATGGGAAGAGCTGCGACGCACCAGCGAGGCCGATCCGGAGGCGGAATGTCACACGCATCTCGCACGCCACGCCGCGGAGGGACCCCGCCACCCCATGGTCGCGCAGCCGGACGTCTGGGCTCAGGCCCTCGCGCCTCTCGGGGGGGGGGGGCTGGCAGCGGGGCGAGAGGATGACTGCCCGGCCGGGCCGGCACGTGCACCCGCCCCCTAGCCGTCGCTTTCTGAAGGAGAGAGCACCGCGAGAGCTGCCAGAGGCGCGGAGCAAAGCGCAAGCAAAGGCAGCGACGGGAAAGGTCGGAATAGCGACTAGAAGCTAATCCCAGCTGCAGAAAGCAGCGTGGAGACTGAGTCGGGAACGGTGGGGCGGGGGCTTGCAGTAAGCAGGTGACCCGGCGTGCTCAGCCGGGCGGCAGTTTATCTTCTCGGAGGGAGGGAGCCGAGTGGGATAAAGAAAGGCCCCTGTTCTTGAGGCGGCTTGTCAGGCTCTACTAAGCTGTGAAGTTGACACGGAAGCGATCGCGTCTCTCCGAACTGGCTATGCCGGGAGGGGCTCGATGTGTATGGCAGGGGGAAGGGGAGAAGGAGGTGGCGCGTGCGAGCGAAGGATGCCGCTGGTTGCGTCGGCGGAAAGGCGCTGCTTCACTTCCCACGCGTCGACTTCTCCTTGAAGGGAACTGTCCGTTCAGCACCAGGGAGGAACGGCTGCCTCTGAGGCCCAGTCCAAGGGCCTGAAGTGGCAAAACAGCCTACAGCCGCAGAACACCTTTCTCGGTTGCGACAATGAGAAGCGTGGAGCTCAAGCAAAGTCCAGTCATACTCTCTAGCCTGGAAATTCTTACCCGATCATTCGTGTCTGAAGACTACTTACAGTTACTCAGTGGGAAACTAAACGATGTCCTCTTTTACTTCCCATGTTAAAGAACTGCCAGTCCTGGTACTAAAAACAGGTCCTGTGGTTCAAGTTCTGGGCTCCAGAGCCTGAGTGGTGCACTACAAACTACAATTTACATTTTTGTCCAGCCCAAAGTCATCCAATAGGTTACCAAAAAACCAAAACCAAAAAACCCCCAGACCCAATCAGTTAATAAATAAACAAATCTATACAAACAGTGAGACTCCACTCCTATACCTACATAACTCTGGTCAACAAAAGCCAGGTGAAATAAAGAGCCAATATGATGCTGCAGGGAGAGTGCAGGGCTTGGACCAGAAAGACATGGACCTGGTTTCAAATCACCAAAGAAGAAGTGGAAATGGAAAAAGTGGAATACAGAAACAAATTCTCAACATAGTTTATTTAACAAAATTTACAACAAAACCTCTAAGTGGTTTATAAGACATTTTAATAAAATAAGATAAAAACAATTAAAACCAAGTCATTAAAAGCATTTTAACCCTCCTCCCTCACCGAACCAGCCACCTAGTCCCTTCCCCTTTCCTCTTAAACCACCCTTTCCTGACCGGACCTGTGGTGGCAGCAGCAACAACATGCCAGCTGTGAGGAGAGAGAAGTCTCACCACCTATTGCATGCCTGGAGTGCTGCATAGCAGCACAGCAGACCTCCAAGGCCCTGGTGCCCCCCACCAATGTATTTCCCCCCCTCAAGAGGTACTGACATTGCAGAAGCCTTGTGAAAATGGGGATGGGGATTGGGGATGAAAGGAGGAGTTTTGTGGACTGGACGCCGGGGGTTATTGAATTGGGATTGTCTAGTTCTGTTCAAAGTCAAGCAATATCCTATTTGGAAGAAAATATTTCAGCTTATTTCCCAGCAGCTCTAACACATGAGAGGGGGTAGGGTAGGGCTTGTACATTGCAAGGAGGGGCCAATGCATGCTTCCTGGAGCTTCTTGGAAAGGTTGGATAGAATGTGGTGGATTTAGCCTGTGTCTGAAGATGTAAGCTAAGCTTCAGATGCTCAACACTAGTGGGGTTGCTTAGCTATTGAGAAAGCTTGTCTATCTGCCTTTTTTTTGGAGCCCTATACTGAAGTACAACTTAGCAGAATGGATTTATATTCAGTGATTTCTCCAACTGTGCCTCAGTCACACACTAGACTTTCCATCAACAATATGGCATGTAATAACATTAGGGAGGGATGGGAAATAGCCTTACAGGGAGAAAGATGTGCTTGCTGTTGGCTGATAAAAAAAAATCTGAGTAAATAGGAATTTTAGTACAAAGGGAATGCACAACCTCCAAAGAACTAAAAAATGAGAGAGACAAACTAAGCACACCATTCACAAAACAGGAGAGTATTGCTGCACTCTGAAAATTGTATGTCCCAACCCCAGAAAATGGCTGAAATCCCCCCCCCAATGTTACAGCCCTGCATCCACAGTTTCGTATTCATATTGACAAGAAAATGAATAATTGGCATGATTTATTTATTTATTATTTGATTTATATCCCGCCCTTCCTCCCAGCAGGAGCCCAGGGCGGCAAACAAATGCACTAAAACACTTTAAAACATCATAAAAACAGACATTAAAATACATTAAAACAAAACAACTTTAAAAACATTTTTAAAAAGCTTTGAAGATATTTTTTTTAAAGGTTAAAAAAATTTTTTTTAAAGGTTTAAAAGCATATTAAAAAGCCATTCCAACACAGAAGCAGACTGGGATAAGGTGTCAGCTTAAAAGGCTTGTTGAAAGAGGACGGTCTTCAACAGGTGTCGAAAGATAACAGAGATGGCGCCTGTCTAATATTTAAGGGTAGGGAGTTCCACAGGGTAGGTGCCACCACACTAAAGGTCTGTTTCCTATGTTGTGCAGAACAGACCTCCTGATAAGATGGTATCTGCAGGAGGCCCTCACCTGCACAGCACAGTGATCGACTGGGTATATAAGGGATAAGACGGTCTTTCAGGTATCCTGGTCCCAAGCTGTATAGGGCTTTGTACACCAAAATTAGAACCTTGAACTTGGCCTAGTAGCAAATGGGCAGTCAGTCCAATTCTTTCAGCAGTTGGGTGACATGATTACAGTACCCTGCCCCAGTGAGCAGTCTCGCTGCTGCATTTTGCACCAGCTGCACCAACCTCAAGGGCAGCCCCACATAGAGTGCATTACCAGCCTGGAGGTTACCAGTGCATGGACAACAATGGTCAGACTATCCCGGTCCACAAATGGCTGCAGCTGTCTTACCAGCTGAATCTGGTGAAAGAGATCATGTGGGCCACTGAGATCATGTGGGCCTCTAGCGACAAAGATGTATCTAGGAGCACCCCTAGACTATGGACCTGCTCTTTCAGAGGGAGTACAACCCCATCCAAAGCAGGCAACTGACCAATTATCTGAACTCGGGAACCACCAACCCACAGCGCCTCTGTCTTGCTAGGATTCAGACTCAGTTTACTGGCCCTCATCCAGCCCACCACCAAGTCCAGGCAGCAGACCAGGGCTTGCACAGCCTCTCCCAATTCAGATGTTATGGAGAAATAGAGCTGGGTATCATCAACATACTGCTGACATCTTGCCCCAAATCTCCTGATGCCCACTCCCAAGGGCTTCATATAGATGTTAAACAGCATGGGGGACAAGATGGTACCCTGCGGCACCCCACAGCAAAACTGCCAGGGTGGCAAAAGACAATCACCCAATCTTATTCTCTGAAAATGACCCTGGAGATAGGATTGGAACCACTGTAACACATGCCTCCAATACCCATCTCACCAAGTTGGCCCAGAAGGATACCATAGTCAATGGTATCAAAAGCTGCTGAGAGTTCAAGTAAGAGTAACAGGGTCACACTCCCCCTATCCTTCTCCCAATAAAGGGTGAAAGGCCAATTCGGTCCCATAACCAGGTCAAGATAATCTGTTTCATCCAAGAGTACTTGCAATTGCTGTGCCACAACCCTCTCAATCACCTTTCCTAAAAAAGGGGTATTTGCGACCGGTCAGTAGTTGTCACAAACCAGTGGGTCCAGGGTGGGCTTTTTCAGGAGTGGTGGGATCATTGCCTTTTTCAGGGTGGCTGGAACCACTCCCTCCTGCAATGATGCATTTACCACACCCTGGATCCACTCAGTCAAATCCCCTTGGCAAGCTTTAATGCCAAGAAGGGCAAGGGTCTAGAGGACACGTTGCTGGCCGCATCATTGCAAGCACCTTGTCTACGTCATCAGGCTGCATCGACTGAAACCATTCCCAAGAAGGTGCAGCAGACGTTGCACTGGACACCTCATTGGGGACTACAGTAGATGTGGATAGGGCAAACAAGTTTGAGAACAATTTATATGAAAGCTTTGTCCTGGAGATGATAGGAGGTGACTGAGACATAGTTTCCTTGTGTCAGTGGGTGTATTATTAGAAATGATCCAAAGATTATTTCTGTGTACAAACCTCAAGTTTCTTATTGGGTGACTATAATTGTTGTTGTTGTTGTTATGTGCCTCAAGTCGATTACGACTTACAGTGACCCTATGAATCAATGACCTCCAAGAGCATCTGTCATGAACCACCCTGTTCAGTTCTTGTAAGTTCAGGTCTGTGGCTTCCTTTATGGAATCAATCCGTCTCTTGTTTGGCCTTCCTCTTTTTCTACTCCCTTCTGTTTTTCCCAGCATTATTGTCTTTTCTAGTGAATAATGTCTTCTCATTATGTGTCCAAAGTATGATAGCCTTAGTTTCATCATTTTAGCTTCTAGTGGCAGTTCTGGTTTAATTTGTTCTAACACCCAATTATTTGTCTTTTTTGCAGTCCATGGTATGCACAAAGCTCTCCTCCAATACCACATTTCAAATGAGTTGATTTTTCTCTTATCCATTTTTTTCATTGTCCAACTTTCACATCCATACATAGAGATCAGGAATACCATGGTCTGAATGATCCTGACTTTAGTGTTAAGTGATACATCTTTGCATTTGAGGACCTTTTCTAGTTCTCTCACAGCTGCCCTCCCCAGTCCTAGCCTTCTTCCGATTTCTTGGCTATTGTCTCCATTTTGGTTAATGACTGTGCCAAGGTATTGATAATCCTTGACAAGTTCAATGTCCTCATTGTCAACTGTAAAGTTGCATAAATCTTCTGTTGTCATTACTTTAGTCTTTTTGACGTTCAGCTGTAGTCCTGCTTTTGTGCTTTCCTCTTCAACTTTCATCAGCATTCTTTTCAAATCATTATTGGTTTCTGCTAAGAGTATGGTATCGTCTGCATATCTTAAATTATTGATGTTTCTCCCTCCAATTTTCACACCTCCTTCATCTTGGTCCAATCCTGCTTTCTGTATGATATGTTCTGCGTATAGATTAAATAAATAGGGTGATAAAATACACCCCTGTTTACACCCTTTCTGATGGGGAACCAATCAGTTTCTCCATATTCTGTCCTTACAGTAGCCTCTTGTTCAGAGTATAGGTTGCAAATCAGGACAATCAGATGCTGTGGCACCCCCATTTCTTTTAACGCATTCCATGGTTTTTCATGATCTACACAACCAAAGGCTTTGCTGTAGTCTATAAAGCACAGGACAGAATATGTAAGGACAGAATATGGAGAAAAATTGGTTCCCCATTGGAAAGGGCATGAGATAGCTAGTCACATCAACTAGCCACTTAGATAAACTGCCTGATTTATAAGATCCGGCTGTAATCCATACCAAAGGCCCTTTCATTTGCAAGGCACTGCTGAGCTGATATTTTACACAAACACAATTGCTGTTCATGGGGCCTGCTGCATGGAATACACCACTGTACTATGTGCCACTGGGAAGTATAATAAAAGGGGGTTACATCTGGTTGAATTGGGAGCTGGGGTCATGGGCATCCACACAATTTTTTACAGGGGGAAAATTTCCGTGGGGAGGGAGAAAAGAAAGTAAAACACAGAAGGGAGAGGGAAGCAGGGTAATTTCTCACAAAAAACCCAATAATAATAATAATAATAATAATAATAATAATAATAATAAACTTTATTTCTACCCTGCCCTTTTTCCAATAGGACTCAGAGCGGCTTACAACTAAAAACAACACCATTAAAACATACAGAGTATATTATTAAAAAAGAATTAAACTATGAGAAAAATTAAAACCATAAAATACAGGTTAAAAACGGCGGACAATTTAAAATAATAAAATCATATAATGTAATCACCAAACCTATGACACTCAATCCTGGTCGTTCTCTATCCCAAATGCCCGTTGAAATAAAACAGTCTTTACTTGTCGCCGGAAAGACGGCAAGGAGGGAGCTGATCGCACCTCACTCGGAAGGGAGTTCCACAGCCTAGGGGCGGCCACCGAAAAGGCCCTATCTCATGTCTGCGTCATATGTGCTTGCGAAGGTGTGGGGAACACAAGAAGGGCCTCACCTGAAGATCTCAAATCCCGGACAGGTTCATGTAGGGAGATACGATCTGTCAAATAGTCTGGACCTGAGCCGTATAGGGCTTTGTAGGTCAAAACCAGCACTTTGAATTGTGACCGGAAACAAATTGGCAGCCAGTGGAGCTGTTGTAACAGGGGAGTTGTATGGTCCCTGTAACCAGCCCCGGTTAGCACTGCGGCTGCAGCTCTTTGTACCAATTTAAGTTTCCAAACAGTCTTCAAAGGCAGCCCCACGTAGAGAGTGTTACAGTAGTCTAAGCGGGATGTAACCAAGGCATGCATCACCCTAGTCAGATCAGGTAGCTCCAGGAACGGGCGCAGCTGGTGCACCAGTTTTAATTGGGCAAATGCGCTCCTGGATACAGCAGCAATCTGGGCCTCCAAATTCAAAGATGAGTCCAGGAGTACACCCAAACTGCGAACCTGAGACTTCAGGGGGAGTGCGACCCCATCCAGCACCAGTTGAATCCCTATTCCCTGATCTGCCCTCCAACGGACCAGGAGTACCTCTGTTTTGTCAGGATTTAATCTCAACTTGTTTGCCCTCATCCAGTCCATCACTGATGCCAGACACTGGTTTAGGACCTGTATGGCTTCCTTGGCTTCAGGTGGAAAAGAGAAATAGAGTTGAGTGTCATCAGCATACTGATGGCACTGAACCCCAAAACCCCGGACAACCTCTCCCAGCGGTTTCATGTAGATATTAAATAACATGGGGGACAAAACTGAACCCTGAGGGACCCCATAGGTCAATGGCCAGGGGGTCGAGCAGGAGTCCCCCAGTACCACCTTCTGGGTTTGGTCCTCCAGGAAGGACTGGAGCCACTGTAACACAGAACCCCCAAGTCCCATCTCAGCAAGGCGGCCCAGAAGGATACCATGATCAATGGTATCGAAAGCCACTGAGAGGTCCAGTGGAACCAGCAGAGACACACTCCCCCTGTTCAGTTCTCTGCGTAGGTCATCCACCAAGGCGACCAAAGCCATCTCTGTCCCATAGCCAGGCCTGAAACCAGATTGAAATGGATCCAGATAATCTGTATCATCCAGGAATCTCTGGAGTTGGGCGACCACGACACGCTCTATTATCTTGCTTAAAAATGGAATATTGGAGACTGGCCGGTAGTTACCTAGTAAAGAGGGATCCAGGGAGGGCTTTTTCAGCAGTGGTCTTATAACTGCCTCCTTTAAGCATGATGGAATTCTGCCTTAACTACTCCCCTGACCCAGTCGACCAGTCTCCCTCTGGTACTTCTAATGAGCCAGGAAGGGCAAGGGTCCAGTACACACGTGGTGGCACGCGCCGCTCCAAGGATCTTGTCCTCGGGCAGAACAAGTTGAATAGAATCCATTTTAATTGGACAAACAGGTGCTGAAGTTACATCCTCAGAGACTGTATCAATTTTAGCATCCAAGTCACAGCGAATCTGAGCGACTTTGTCCGCAAAGTGCCGTGCAAATTCTTGACAGCGGTCTGCTGAGTGGTCAGAATTACCCTCACGGGGGCTGGAACTTAAAAGCCCCCTAACCACTTGAAACAGTTCCGCTGGACGGCTCCCAGCAGATGCAATGGAGGCCGAGAAGAAAGATTTCTTCTTAGCCCATACTGCCTCGGAGTAGGCCTTCAAATAGGCTCTAGCCTGAGATTGATCAGCTTCGCTCCGAGTCTTCCGCCAACATCACTCTAGTCCCCGTCTGACACGCTTCATCACACCAGCTCCTTGGAAAACCATGGAGCCAGTTTGGCTCCACTCTGAAAGAGGGGACGCTCGGGAGCGATCGTGTCCACCGCCCTGGCCATTTCTCTATTCCAGAGGTCAACCAGGGGTTCGACAGGATCGCCTGCCAAGGTGACAGGAAAATCTCCAAGAGCCGTCAGGAAACCATCCGGATCCATCAGCCTCCTGGGACGGACCATTCTAATCGGTCCCCCACCCCTGCAGAGGTTCTGAGTCCCAGTGAGTCTAAACCCGACCAGGTAGTGATCTGTCCATGACAACGGAACCACCGCAAGTTCTTCCACACCAAGATCACCGTCATCCCGACCAACACAGAAAACAAGGTCGAGGGTGTGACCAGCAACATGAGTGGGGTCAGATACTACTTGGGACAGACCCATGGTTGTCATGGAGGCCATGAAGTCCTGAGCCACTCCCAACAGAGCAGTCTCAGTGTGGATGTTGAAGTCACCCAATACCACAAGCCGAGGGGAGTCCAACACCAACCCTGAGACTACCCCAGCCAGCTCAGGTAGGGAGACTGTGGAGCAGCGGGGTGGGCGGTACACCAACAGAATCCCTATTCTGTCCTGGCCACCTAACTTCAAGTACACACACTCGAACCCTTAGAACTGTGGGAGAGGGCACCTGGTCAGGGGGATAGTATCACGATAGACCACTGCGACCCCACCTCCCCGTCCCCCAGGTCTCGGCTGCTGTTGTACTGAAAAACCAGGTGGACAAAGCTGGGAGAGATTAACCCCCCTGTATACCCTGTACCAGTCTGATACCAGTCTGATATTTCCAGTAAGCAAGTAGAGGCCCATAGCAAGATATTATAGCCTTATGTTAAGCATAGATTTAGAATGTATTTGTTAGTGAGCCTGAGGGGTTGTATTTCCCCTTTCAGGCCCCTGCATTTCATAAGCACCTGAAAGCCTAAGATAGTCAAGGGCATGATGACCTGCCCAGTACCTTGTTAGAGAGGCATCAAAGGAGCCCAATTAGGCATATATCCAAGAATATGTTATCAGTAAGGTGTTTTATAGATGATTTAAGTCTAGGTTATACTCCCAAGGACGACGGTTAATGAGCGGTTGCTTGTTAGTATAGCCAGGTGGATAAGTCAAAGGACGGTCAATGATGGGAGTTGCTTGTTAGCAGAGATATATGCCCAACATATAGCTTGCCAAAGAAGTGCCAGGAAGTTTCCATATCATTTTCTAGCAATTAGTTTGCTTTTGAAGATGTTCTGTGGAAAGGTCAGAATAGCCAATTATAGGTAACAGGTGCCGTGATGCAATGTATTGATGCCTTAAAGTCATCATTTGTGTATGTAATCTTGCCAATATTGTATGTAATCATGCCAATACCACGTATAGGGTTGCCAGGTTCAATCCCTGAGACTGATCCTGTATCTTTAGGAGAAAAGAAAGTCAGCCAAGTGCAGGTGTTCTTGCAACGCTATAATGGGAAAAACCACCAGGTGGAATTCTCCCTCCCCCCTGCAGAACTTTTAAAGATACAAAAGACCTCTTGGAGGCTGGGCCTGGCAATCAAGAGGTCTTTTGTATCTTTAAAGTTGTGCAAGGGGAAAGGAGAATTCCACCTGGTGGTTTTTTGCATTACAGAGTTGCCAGAACACCTGGACTTGGCTGACTTTCTCTTTTCCTAAAGATACAGGATCAGTCTCAGGGATTGAACCTGGCAACCCTAACCACGTACTAGTTTCAATACTATAAAAGTGTTGCGTGTGCCCCAATGGGGTATTCAGTCTGACCCAGCTACTGCAGAGCTGTGGGACTGTTCCACTTTTATTGGGCTACTTGGCTGTATGCTGTAAGTTACTCAATAAATTTTAACTCTTTGTAAGCAAATCTCTTGTCTGCATCTCATCTCTGGTAACCCAAAACAACCTGGAGGTAAACACCCCCCCCAGGTTCATCCAACCAGGTTTCCGTAATACAGGCCAGGTCAGCATGCTCATCGAGGACCAAATCCTGAATGAGCATCGATTTTCCATTCACCAACCTGGCATTCACCAGCAGCAGTTTTAATCCAGGGGCACTGTCACCGAGGCCATCCAGGTTGTTTGAGTGGGAAGACAGCTTGGGGGTTATCAACAGTCGGTTACACTCTACCCTCCCGTGATAGCATGGCTGTCTCCCTACTTCGTATCTCCCTCTGCCTTCAACAACATTAATGGCAGCCCCTTGGATTCCCTCCTTCACCCCATGGATCCCCTCCTTTGCCCACTTATCCACAAACTTAAATGACCGTCTTAAACCAGGGGAGAGGGGCAGAGGCAGTCAGGGAGAAGGAAAGATATGTGTCAGCCTACAAACATTAGGGGGAGAACACTTCAGAGGAGCTAGCGAAATTAACGGAACTGGTCCTCGACAACTAGCTGATGACCCCTGTTCTGTATTCTCCAAGTCAGACCAAGATTAGTCGAAACTGGTGTTCAAAGATGCCCTATGAGAACAGACACTAGACAGGGTAGGGGTGGAATGAACAGTCTCAATATAGTTCTCAGATGAAAAAGGATTAGTCAAGTTCGTAAGGGTAGTTTTCAAGGATGACAGCCGTGACAGGATCTCACATTGTTCCTGTTCGGGAAGCGCACAGAAGCTGTCAATGAACAGAAGTTCTTTGAGATAAAAATTCCCGGAGCTGAGGATCAACACACTCTCAAGATGGCTCTCTCTGCCTTGCTCGGCCCTGAAGTTCAGAGATCCTATATTATCTGGGCCAGAGTTAACTGCTGGTGATTTCAGCGGTAAGTTAAAACGAGGCATGGAGACTCCTATATTGGACTTCTCCGATCTTAAAATTGAAGAGGCAGAATGTTCCCTCATGCTATGTGTGACCAAAGGCATGGGAGGAGAAACGTCTCTAAAGTGTCTTTTAACCTCTATTCCTTTGCCTAGAAGCACCTCCTTACACGAGTAATAATAAATAATAATAAATTTTATTTTTCAGCTGCCTATCTGTCCGGGTTAGGGACACTCTAGGCGACAAACAACAAGAATAAAAACAATCCATATACATCAACATAATCAAATTTTAAGCTAAAAAACCATTCATTAATTCAATTGTAACATGTTAATCTGTCCCAATCTTGTAGGCCTGCCTGAACAGCCAGGTCTTCAAGGCTCGGCAATAGCTGGACAGGGAGGGAGCATGTCTGAGATCGAAAGGGAGAGAGTTCCAGAGGGTGGGGGCCACAACAGAGAAGGCCCTCTCTCTGGTCCGTACCAGCCTAGCTGTTCTCACCGGTGGGACCGAGAGAAGGTCTTGCGAGGCTGATCTCGTCAGGCGGCACGATCGGTGATTCTGGAGGCGTTCCTTCAGATATACTGGGCCGAAACCATATAGGGTTTTAAAGGTCATCACCAACACCTTGAAGTGGGCCCGGTAGACAACTGGTAACCAGTGAAGATCTAATAATACTGGGGTGATATGATCCCAGCGACGGCTATGCGTAATCAAGCGTGCCGCCCCGTTCTGTACCAGCTGTAATTTCCGGACCATTTTCAAGGGTAACCCCACGTAGAGCACATTGCAATAGTCTAGGCGAGAGGAGACCAGGGCATGTATCACCTGAGGGAGCAGGTGAACAGGAAGATAGGGACGCAGTCTCCGTATCAGATGTAATTGATACCAAGCTGCCTGGCTCACTGCTGTAATCTGAGCCTCCATGGACAGCTGGGAGTCAAGTATGACCCCAAGACTGCGGACCTGGTCCTTCAGGGGCAAACTTACTCCATCAAGCATCAGGTCAGTAATTCATAGTTTCCTTTTATCTCCCACAAGTAGTACCTCAGTCTTGTCGGGGTTATTATTATTATTATTATTATTGCACTTTTAGACCGCCCTTTAGTGACAAGCTCTCAGGGGTTCAGCTTCAGCCTATTCTCTCCCATCCATCCACTTACAGATTTCAGGCACTTGGACATGGTGTTCACAGCCAACTCCGGTGAGGACTTAAAGGAGAGATAGAGCTGAGTGTCATCGGCGTACTGATGGCACTGCAACCCAAAACTCCTGATGATTGCTCCCAGCGGTTTCACATAGATGTTGAATAGCATGGAAGAGAGGATAGAACCCTGTGGCACTCCACAATGAAGAGGCCAAGGGTCTGAAACCTCATCTCCCAATGCCACCTGTTGCTGCCTATCCCAGAGATAAGAACGGAACCACTGCAGGACAGTGCCTCCTATTCCTAATCCTTCTAGGCGATTTAAAAGGATACTGTGGTCAACAGTATTGAAAGCCGCTGAGAGGTCCAGGAGGACAAGGAAGGTGTATTCACCCCTATCCGATGCCCTCCGCATATCATCTACCAGAGCGACCAACGCTGTTTCCATTCCATGACCAGTCCTAAAACCCGATTGGTATGGATCTAAATAATCCATTTCCTCCAAGTGTGTCTGTAATTGCGCAGCCACCACCCTCTCAATCACCTTGCCCAAGAATGGTAAATTAGAGACTGGGCGAAAGTTGTTTAACTCTTGGGGATCCAAGGACGTTTTTTTTAAGATGGGCTTTATTACCGCTTCCTTGAGGGCTGATGGCATTGCACCCTCTTGCAAGGATGCATTCACCACCGCCTTGATCCCTTCGCCCAGTCTCTCTTTACAGCTCATGATGAGCCATGAAGGGCAAGGATCAACCAGACAGATGGTCGGCTTCACAGTACAGAGCACCTTGTCCACTTCCTCAGAGAGAAGAGGCTGAAACCGATCCCAACAGACCGGAATGCAACTGGCCGACTCTGGTCCACTTCCTGTCTCCACGGCGAGCGGAAGCGTGCTCTTCAGATGCTCAATTTTGTCGGCAAAGTGTTTAGCAAAAGTATCACAGGAGATTTTAGAATGTTCCATGGGTTCCTGAGCAACTGGACCGACCAGGCTTCGGACCACTTGGAACAATCTCCTGGGACAGCACTCTGCCGACGCAATAGAGGCAGCAAAGAAATTTCTCTTTGCTGCCATTGTTGCCACCTGGTAGGCAGCTATTGCTGCTCTAACCCGTGTTCGATCGCCTTCAGTGCAGGATTTCTGCCACCGGCGCTCAAGTCGTCTCACCTCCTGTCTCAGACCCTGCAACCGTGGTGTGTACCAAGGTGCTGTCTGAGTTCTGTTCAGGGGGAGAGGACGTTTCGGAGCCACCCGGTCCACCGCCCTGGTGATCTCCTTATTCCACTCCATCACCAGGGATTCGACTGGGCGACCTCCAGTCAGCTCCATATCCCCCAGCGCATTCAGGAATCCTTTGGGCTTCATCAGGCGTCTGGGGCAGACCATTCTAATAGGTCCTTGTCCCCTGCGGAGGGCGTGCGGCATCGAGAAATCTATATTCACCAGATAGTGATCTGACCATGACACGGGGTTAGAAGAATTCACCCCCATTTTCAGAGCACTATCCTCCCCTCCCGAGACAAACACAAGGTCGAGAGCATGACCGGCTACATGGGTAGGCCCTATATTACTAAGGTGCAGATCCCAGGAAGTCATGGCTTCCATGAAATCCCGACGGGCTCCTGTGAGGACAGCCTCGGCATGTACGTTGAAATCCCCCATCACCACAAGATTGGGGGAGAGCAATCGCACAGCCGTGACTACCTCGAGCACCTCAGTCAGGGATTCTGCTGCGCAGCGGGGTGGGCGGTACACAAGCAGAATCCCTAAACTGCCCTTTGGGCCCAACCTCCAGTACATGCAATCAACAAACTTGGTTTCGTGGAGAGGGGGTCTGGCAAAACACAAAGATTCCCGGCAGATAACTGCCACTCCCCCTCCCCGCCTCCCAATCCTCGGCTGCTGTGCATATCGGAAACCGGCTGGACACATGGCCTCAAGTATAGGAGCTGAGGCCTCATCCAGCCATGTCTCCGTAATACATACCAGGTCTGCGTCCTCATCCAGGATCATATCCTGGATGAGTGATGTTTTCTGTACCACAGACCTGGCGTTACACAGCAGCAACCGAAGATTGGATGGAGTTCTGCTTCCCCCAGGTATCTTCTGGTGGTGAACAGGCCCGGAACAAGGGATGGATATTAAGCATCTATCCCTAGTTCCCTGATGCCGGCTTGGCCTGCTACCCACGCCCCTACAGAATCTGCAGCCTAGCCTTTCAATATTGTGGCCCCCCACCCCCCCACACACTAACCCCCTCTGATCTACACATAGCTCCCTCCGGTACGCCGACAGGCAGGCCTTCTCCCTAGGTGACAGTAAATAAAAATAAAATAAAATAAAATAAAAGTAATAAAATAAAATGAAAATGAAAATAGAAATGAAAATAAAATGAAAATGAAAATAAAATGAAAACTAAAATTAAAGATGGCAATCCAGCAGCAGCAGCAGGCTCTCCTTCCCTGGGCAGCGGTGTTCTTCTCTTCCTGCAGAATAAACAAAGTCCACAATAGAGGCTGAGGCAAACGTTACCAGGGCACGGGCCGTTTTTGAATTGTAAAAAAGATATTCAATCTTCGAGAATGCGTCAAGTTTCAAGGAAGACTTGACCATAGAGGACAGTAACTTCAAAAGGTGTATTTTGCGATCCCTCTGTGACAGCCAACCGTATGGTTTGGGGTAGTTGGTAAAAACCAAAACCCTATCTTCTAGCTGGAGGCACCACCTTTTACTTTCCAGAGTTGGTGGCTGCAAGTCTGTAGATTTTGTAGAAGAATAGTGTCTGTTGATTTTGTCTCATATCTCAGGTTCTACAAATGCTTTTTAAAAATGAACTCTGGGATTTATGGTTCAACTTCCCCCCTGGATGGATGGCTCCAGAAGGTGGTGCTTGAGGAACATTGCTCAGCCCCATGGGTGCTCCAGCATGGGGTCCTTCAGGGGTGGTCTTGTCCTCCATGCTATTAAATATCTACATGGCATGGATGACGTGACAGGTTCAGAGTGTGCTGCCATCAGTATGTCGATGACATTCAGGTTTATTTCTCCTTTTCATCTTCTGCAGGTGAGGCAGTGGATGTGCTGTACTGGTGTCCTATGAGACAAAGGACTGAAATCTGCTATTGGGCTGTCTGTGTGGTGTACAGACTGCTGTAGATGGGGTATTGGGCTTCCATGGGCAGAGGTACATTAGAAGGCCCTGTGTCCATTCCCACAGCTCTTTTTTTCTTTTGCATAAACAGCCGAGTTACTGGGATGTTCAGTTCATGGCTTTTATTAGGAATTAAGTGATCCAGAACACTCCAGCAGTTACCCCCACCAATGCCAGAGATACACCCTCTGGGCATTAAGGCAGCCTCCCTCGATTAGGGTTCTGGACAGTTTCCCCAATAGTCAGCCATTGGTTCCACTCAAGAGCACTTTGGTATCCAGGAAATACAGTCTAGCAGGTCCTTGTCTGGTAATGTTACCTCTGCATTCTCTGGTGCCGGCATGCGGGGGAGAGGGGACTCCTGCTTTCCCTTCCAGGACTGTCCCATTTCTCTGGGGGTTAAGGCAAAGAAGTCCACTGAATAAGGTCTGTGTTGCCTATTTCAGGGACTAGGAGGGCTCCCTTCTTCAAGCATGGTCTCTAGCTTACTAGGTCCCCAGGTTCTTCTAACCTCCTTCCAGCCAACTTCCCAGCCTAGGATGCACTTAAGCGTAGCCTCCAGACTTATAGTTCTCCCCCTTGCCAGTCACCCACTCCAGTCTCCTCCAAGTGTTTCTCCCTGCTTGCCTATTGTTCAGCCAAAGCTCCTCCCAGCTCTCTCTAGAGGTATAAAGAGTTCTGAAGCCTCAAGACCAGTAGCTGTGTCTCCTCCCAGCTGTTTCTTATCTGCCCTATCAGGCAACTCCATGGGAAGCTGCTTGTTTTGTCTGCCAGCCCTGTTGACTGGGGCCCTGCTTCTGCCTCTAAGCAGGTGGGAAACACAGGGTGCAGCAGGGTGGTCCTTAGTGGTCCTGCACGTAAGGCCACACTCCCTTTGAAAGAGTGGGCCCATAGTTTGGGGGTCCTGGATCCATTGTTCTCACTGGACACGCTGGAGGCCTCAGTGGCATTGAGTAGCTTCCAGCAGCTTAGGCTGGTGGCCCAACTACGGACAGGGATAACCTGGATACAGTAATCTATGCTCCGGGAACCTCAGTATTGGATTACTGCAATGTGTTTTAGGTGGGGCTATCTTTGAAGATGGTTCAGAAACTGCAGACAGTGCAGAATGTGGCTGTCCGATTGCTGACAGGCTTGAGCCGAACAGATCATATAGTGCTGGTTCTGTCACAGATGCACTAGCTGCCTGTTCATTTCCAAACCCAATTCAAAGTACGGATTTGATCTATAAAGACCTATATGGCTCAGAACCCCATTATCTTCAGGAATGCCTCTCCTCTATGACCCTCCAGTCTTCATCTGAGGCCCTCCTCTAAGGGAGATTCAGAGGGCAGTAAGAAAGGAGAGGGCCTTTTTAGCTGTGGCTCCCTGCTTGTGGAATGCTCTCCCCAATGAGGTCATTAACATCCTTTTGATGCCATGTAATAATATTTCTCTTTTTCTAGGCATTTGATGGGCTATGGTAAATGTTTTGCTGCTTATTAATGACATGGTTTCTGCTGCTGACGTTTTTGTTGTTTTACTGGATCTATTTATGGGTCGTAATGGTTTTATTTTAGTGTATCATTTTTTATTTTATGCTACGCCTCTGGCTTTTAATCTTTTGTAAGTTGCTTAGAGTAAGTCACTTGCAGTAAGTGACTTATAAGTGTACTATATCATCTTTCCCTATCACATAATGCTGAACCACACAGCACTATGATTAGATATAATTGCACAAAAAGTGGGTTTTGTTTGAAAGGTTACATTGTTTTTCTTCTGGTAGATACATGCACACTTGCATAGACAATCAGTTGTGTATGGAATTTGGTGTGCCTTTGACATCTGAAGGCAAAAGCATGCCAGAGTGGGGAAGCCATGAAGAGTGGGTTTACTAGAGCTAACCTCTGCATAAGCTTTGTGCAAGCAAATCAGGTTGAATGCTCAATAAGTAGGTGATTTGGAGGGGCAAAGCACTGTTTACGCTGCTGGGACAGGCTGTGAAACACCCCATTGGACAAAAGTGGGTGGCAGAGGTTTCAGATAATCTTGGGCCAAATCCATTATACAAGAAATATTTGCAAAGGAGCTAACAAGTGGTGAAGAAGAGAAAGGAAGGGGGGAGCTAGAAAAAGTGTGGAAAGATACATTAAAACAAAGAGAAGAAAGAATAAGAAACTTAATTGAAGAAATGGAAAAGAAACTAGTGAAAAAGATAAATCATTTTACTTAAGTATATGAAGAAATACTGTACATAATATAAGTATATCAAGAAACACCATTCATTTATCCCCATAGGGGACTTGGTCACACAGTAGATCCTGCAGGCTGGACGGATGATCCTGCAGGTCCATCAAGTGTTAGGTGTTGACCAAATAAAATAAAATTGTGGGCTTAGAGGACCACAACAGAAGGGATAATATTATTTGCTTTTTTATTTTTATTTATAAAAATATTTGCACATCAGAATTTCATGAAAAATATCAACACTGTTTACAAGTACGATACAATTAAAAAACCACGCAAAACTTAATGGTACAATAAAAAACCCCACAAAATTTAAAACAGATCACCAGGTGAATATGGAAAATGTTTTTCTTAATTGTCTGTATAAGTCTGATGGTAAAGAAAGGTTTTCAGCAAATGTTTCAAAGTTAACGCAGAAGGCACCTCTTGAATCTCTATTGGAAGAGCATTTGACAGGAGTGAGCTACCAGTGACAATGGATCCAGGAGTACCCCCAAGCTGTTCTATCTAAATCAGGAGAGGTGGTTGAAGTGCTAGACAGGAGTCTGGAGGCAGTAATGGGCTGGATGTGGGCCAATAAACTGAAGCTGGATCCTGAAAAGACAGAACTGTTCCAAGTTCTCATGTCCAGGTGATGGGAAGATAGCCTATTCTGGATGGGGTCGCACTCCCCTGGAAAGAGCAAGTTCACAGCTTGGGGGTACTCCTGGATCCATTGTCACTGGTGGCTCAGGTTATTGAAATGCACTCTACAAGTAGCTGCCCTTAAAGATGACTTGGAAACTTCAGCTGGTTCAAAATGCAGCAGCTGGATTACTGCCAGGGGTTCCTTTTAGAACTTGTATAACCCCTGTTTTAAAGTTGATTGCCAGTTCATTTCTGGGCCCAGTTCAAGGTGCTCACATTAGTTTTTAACGCCCTAAATGACTTAAGTCCCAAATATCTGAAAGACCACCTCCTTCCCAACAGATCCTCTTGAGATCAGCAGAGGGGCCCTTTTGGTAGCTCCACCACCCCCAGAAGCTCAGGGGTGCTGGCCCGGGAGAGGGTATTCTCTGTGGTGGCCCCTAAGTTGTGGAACTCCCTCCCGATTGAGGGGCATCTGGCAACTTCACTGTACGTTTTTTGGTGAATCCTAAAGATGCGTCTCTTTATTCTGGCCTTCAGCACTTGAGATGTATGTTGTCAGGATCCATGCTTTTCCTGTGAATGTAATTTGTTTTAATTGTTTTTAATACTGTATTTTCAATCACTGTAATCTGCCCTGGGACCTACTGGTGGATGGGCAATAAATATCATCATCATTATCATCTCCAGTCTTGGGGTTAAGCACCACAAAAACCTGCCTGCTCTTGAAGACTAAAAGGCATCCCTTCCCCCCCCCCCAGGTGCTGGAGTGGGTGGTGAGAAATGCCACCTTTTAGCCTTAACGAGCAGATACACAGCGGCTCGGGCTTGCAGGAATAGCGTAAGGAAAGCTAAAACCCAGAATGAGCTGAGGCTGGCGAGGGAAGCGAGGAACAACAAAAAGGGGTTTTTCAGATATGTTCGAAGCAAGAGAAAGACCAAGGAAATGGTGGGACTGCTGCTCAATGAGGATGGCAAAATGTTGACAGATAACAAGGAAAAGGCAGAACTGCTCAACGCCTATTTTGCCTCCGTTTTCTCCCAAAGAGGGAACAGTGTGCAACCTTGCAATCTCAGTAAGGGATCGGGATTGCAGTTCAATATTGATAAGGAGATAGTCAGGAAATACCTAGTTAACCTAAATGAGTTCAAATCTCCAAGGCCTGATGAACTGCATCCCAGAGTATTGAAGGAACTTGCGGATGTACTCTCGGAACCTCTTGCCATCATCTTTGAGAAATCATGGAGAACGGGAGAGGTGCCGGAGGATTGGAGACGGGCAAACGTCGTCCCGCTCTTTATCAAGGGTAAAAAAGAAGATCCGGGGAATTACAGGCCGGTCAGTCTGACTTCAATACCGGGAAAGATATTAGAACAGATAATAAAAGAGTCCATTGGCAACTATTTAGATGACAATGCTGTGATTGGTAGGAGCCAGCATGGGTTTGTCAAGAAAAAATCCTGTCAAACTAATCTCATCTCTTTTTTTGATTGGGTCACTAGCTTAGTAGATGGTGGAAATGCTGTAGATGTCATCTATCTAGATTTAGATTTCAGCAAGGCGTTTGACAAAGTCCCCCACGACCTTTTGATTAGCAAACTCATCAAATGCGGACTACATGGAAATACTGTCAGGTGGATTCACAACTGGTTGGAAAACCATACTCAAAGAGTGGTCATCGGTGGCTCTGCTTCGGACTGGAAGGAGGTTTCGAGTGGAGTACCACAGGGTTCTGTCCTGGGGCCAATACTCTTCAACATTTTTATCAATGACTTAGATGATGGGGTGGAGGGAAGCCTTATGAAGTTTGCGGATGATACGAAACTGGGAGGGATAGCTAACACAATGGAAGACAGGAATAAAATCCAAAGGGACCTGGATAGACTAGGAAATTGGGCTGAAATTAATAAAATGAAACTCAATAAAGACAAATGCAAGATTCTGCATTTAGGCCACAAAAACAAAATGCACGGGTACAGGATGGGAAATACCTGGCTTAGCAGTAGTGCGTGTGAGAAGGACCTTGGAATTGTAGTGGATCGCAAGTTGAACATGACCGAGCAGTGTGATGCTGCGGCAAAAAAGGCAAACACGGTTTTGGGCTGCATAAACAGAGCTATAGTTTCCAGGTCGAGGGAAGTAATAGTCCCACTATATTCTGCATTAGTCAGGCCTCATCTGGAATACTGTGTTCAGTTCTTGGCGCCTCAACGTGTGCACATTGGGGCAAAAAATCTTTATTTCACATATACACTAGTGGTG
Source organism: Rhineura floridana (assembly GCF_030035675.1). NCBI lineage: Eukaryota > Metazoa > Chordata > Lepidosauria > Squamata > Rhineuridae > Rhineura > Rhineura floridana. Next base: position 132,422,686 of record NC_084487.1, on the reverse strand, counting down.
TCTGAACTGGTGTTGTCAAGGATCATAGTAAATGAAGATATTAAAGCAGTGTTTGGCAGCTGTGACAAAGGCTAATTCCTTGTTAGAAATCATTAGGAAAGAAATTGAAAATAAAACTGCCAATATCATATTGCCATTATATAAATCGCATTTGGAATACAGTGTGCAGTTCTGGTCACCTCACCTGGAAAAGGATATTGCAGAACTGGAAAAGATTCAGAAAAGGGGAACCAAAATGATCAAGGGGATGGAGCAACCTCCCTATAAGGAAAGGTTACAATGTTTGGGGCTTTTCAGTTTGGAAAAAACGGCAAGTAAGGGGGGGACATAATACAGGTCTATGAAACCATGCATGGTGTGGAGAAAGTGGGTAGGGAGTCTTTCTCCTTCTCTCATAATACTAGAACTTGGGCACATCTAATGAAGCTTCAATTGAGGCTGAATCCTGAAAAGACAGAAGTGTTACATGAATTCTCATGTCCAGGAGGTGGGAAGGCAGCTTGTTCTGCATGGGGTTGCTCTTCCTTGAAGGAACCGGTCCACAGCCTGGGGACCTTGATCCAGCACTGTCACTGGAGGCTTTGTGTTGCTGCCTACTGCCAGGGCACTCCCAAGGCATCTTTGGGTTCACTTGAGGATTGGCTGGCTTTCATGGGGCCCTTTGGGCTGAATAGGGTGCTGAATGTGTGATGATGATTAATCCGCCCTTCACCAAAGGTCCCAGGACAGTTTACAACAATTTTAAAATGCAGTGTTTAAAAACAACCTAAAATCACAAAATAGGGTGAGTCCCAAAAATATATGTCTCAAAAGTCAAAGGCCAGGGTAAAGAGTTCAACTTTCGCATAAAACTGTACAGTGAAGCCAGTGGGGGGGGGAGGGAGTTCCACAAATTAGGGGCTGCCACAGAGAATACCCTCTCCCAGGCCACCCCCAAGCTTCTGAGGGTGGTGGAACTACCAAAAGGGCCCCCTCTGCTGATCTTAACATCCAAGATGGTCTGTAGGGAATGAGGCAGTCTGTCAGTTATTTGGGACCTAAGTCATATAGGGCTTTAGACACTAACATGAGCACCTTGAACTGGGACCAGAAACGAACTTGCAACTAGTGCAGCTGTTTTAAAACAGGGGCTATATGAGATTTAAAGGGACCCCAGCTCCTTAATTTTGGACCAGCTGAAGTTTTTGAGTTGTCTTCAAAGGCAGACTGACATAGAGCGCATTTTATTTTATTTATTATTTACTTTATACCCAACCCTTCCTCCCAGCAGGGAGGAATTGCAATAATCCAGTCTGGAAGTTACCAGAGCATGGAGTACTGTGACCAAGTCATCTGTGTCCAAAAGGGGCTGAAGCTGGTGAACCAGCTGGAGCTGGAAAAAGGCCCTCCTAGCCACGGAGGCCACCTGAGCCACCAGTGACAATGTTGGCTCCAGGAGCATCCCCAAGCTGTGGGCCTTTTCTTTCCAGGGGAGTGCAACCCCATCTAGAACAGGCCGTCTCCCCACCTCCTGAACGTGAGAACTCTGGATATATAACACTGCTCCCTTTTCAGGATTCATCCCAGCCCTAGCAGGTCCACTTATTCAGTTAAGGTATTTTTATTCTCTCCGGGGTTTTAATGGTTTGTATTTTACATACTGGGAGAATGCATACTTTAAAAACACTGGAAATAAGTTTTCACTTTGCTGTTTTAATATTTAGGTTGTTGATTTTTTAATAGTTATGGGTTAATATGGTTTTTTTATTTAATTTGTACTGTTAACTGCCCTGAAATAAATATTTTGCTTATTTACTTAATGTATATCCCACCTTTCTTCCATCATGGAGCCCAAGGTGACATACCTATGGTTTCCAAGCAGTCATTCATATCATAAAAGGCAATGCCTAATAATGTCTTCTTTTTTTTAAAAAAAAAAAGCCTACCTTGTATGAACGTTGTGAATATCGTGCAACAGCAGGATAGATGGGTAGTATGGGGAGGGTGTAGAAGCAACATTGTGCAGATTTGTGTTAGGAACTCTGCAGGGTGTTGTGTAAATAAAGTCATGTTAACAATATCTCTGTGGAGCCTGGATTCAATAGTCAAGATTCAACAGATAAAACACTAAGACCCGGGCAGTTGACATGATCGCTCCTGCGCGCCCTCTCCTGTGTAGAGCTCATACAGCCCCATGGTATACTCTGGAGCTGAGAGCGATGAAACAGGATAGGAGACGGCTTGAGTGCAGATGGAGGCGAACTCCTGATGGCTGCAATCATACACTGGTAAGTGCTTATACTAAACAGTATTTAGGAGCTGTGAGGGTGGCAAAAAAACAATATTCTGCTGCCACTATTAAATCATCCATCTGCCGTCCAGCGGAGCTTTTCAAAATTGTCGGAGGGCTATTGCTTTCTGGCCCTAGGGACATGGTGGAATCATCTGAGGCCCACTGTAATGAATTTGCTAGGCACTTCCAGGATAAAATCTTTTGCATCCGCCAGGACTTGGACTCCAGTGTTGTAGCAGTTGAATTGAATGAGGTGTCCACAGCACGGTCTTGCCTTGATTTTTTGGATGAGTTTCAGTTGGTACAGCTTGAGGATGTTGACAAGGTGCTTGGAATGGTGTGTGCAACCACTTCTAGATTGGATCCTTGCCCCTCTTGGCTAATAAAAGCTAGCAGGGCTGGAACAGCCGGCTGGGCCAGGGAAGTGATTAATGCCTCATTGCGAGAGGGAGTGGTCCCTAGCTGCCAGAAAGAGGCGGTAGTAAGACCACTTCTGAAGAAATCATCCCTGGACCCAGAAAACCTTAATAATTACAGGCCGGTAGCAAATGTCCCATTTCTGGTCAAGGTCCTAGAACGAGTGGTTGCAAACCAGCTCCAGACACTCTTGGATGAAACCGATTATCTGGATCCATTTTCAGTCAGGTTTTAGGCCCAGTTTTGGCACGGAGACAGCCTTGGTATGATGACCTTTGTCGGGAAAAAGACAGGGGGAGTGTGACTCTGTTGATTCTCCTTGATCTCTCAGCGGCTTTTGATACCATCGACCATGGTATCCTTCTGGGGAGACTTGCTGATTTGGGAGTTGGTGGTACTGCTTGGCAGTGGTTCCGCTCCTACTTGGCGGGTCGTCTCCAGAGGGTAGCACTTGGGGAGCACTGCTCGGCACCCTGGGTCCTCCAGTATGGAGTTCCGCAGGCGTCAGTTCTGTCCCCCATGCTTTTTAACATCTATATGAAGCCCCTGGGTGCGGTCATCAAGAGTTTTGGAGTGCGTTGCCATCAGTATGCTGATGACACGCAGCTCTACTTCTCCTTTACATCTTTTTCAGGTGAGGCTGTCAATGTGCTGAACCGTTGCCTAGCTGCGACAATGGACTGGATGAGAGCTAATAAACTGAGGCTCAATCCGGACAAGACTGAGATGCTGTTAGTGGGTGGTTCTCCCGACCGGATGGTGGATGTTCGACCTGTTCTGGATGGGGTTACACTCCCCCTGAAGGAGCAGGTTCGTAGTTTGGGAGTTCTTTTAGAACCATCCCTGTCACTTGAGGCTCAGGTAGCCTCGGTGGCACGGAGTGCCTTTTACCAACTTCATTTGGTGGCCCAACTACGCCCCTATCTGGACAGGGAGAACCTCGCTTCAGTTGTCCATGCTCTGGTAACCTCTAAATTAGATTACTGCAATGCGCTCTATGTGGGGCTGCCTTTGAAGACGGTTCGGAAACTGCAGCTCGTGCAAAATGCAGCGGCCAGACTGATAACGGGGACCAGGCGGTCCGAACATATAACACCAGGCGTACCTCATCAGGAAGACTATTCCACAATTCGGGGGCCACCACTGAGAAGGCCCTTGTTCTTGTTGCCACCCTCCGAGCTTCCCTTTGAGCAGGCACCCGGAGGAGGGTCTTCGATGTTGAGCGTAGCGTACGGGTAGGTTCGTATCGGGAGATGTGTTCCACCAGATATTGTGGTCCCACGCCATGTAATATGTGTTATAAACATTTTAAATTTAAAATTTTTTAAGGAAGCCCATTTTTAATGTTGTTTGAATTGTTTTAAATATGTGTTTTATTGTATTTTGATATTGTCTGTTGTGAACCGCCCAGGGAGCTTCGGCTATGGGGCGGTATATAAATTTAATAAATAAATAAATAAAATAAATAAGGGGCACCCTCCAAGGTTCTTGGCTCAGCACAGATTTGATCTCAAGTTTACCTGAACCAAGTCCAACCCTGCTTCAACTGCTTGTTAGTTAGCAAGAAATTGTTACTGAAGGTTCTATAACATAATAATAGTGAGTCAACAATATGGCAAGATATTTTTTAAAAAAGAGACTAGAACAATGCCCAAATCAGCGATACTTCCCCACCCCCATTCCAATATTTAGTCTGTTTCTTTGCTCTCATATCATATAATGCTTGAAAGGTAAGGAAACAAATCTGCTTTCTAAACAGTCCAAGAACTTTTCCTGAAGAGTATTGACTTCTAGATTTTTAAACAAAAAGCCACATTTTCCCATGTCTGTAAATTGATTCCCAAAGTTGCAATCAAAACTTTGAGGCTGACTGGAATAAGCCTTGTTCAGGGCTAAATTTCTCTTGTGAACAACAGTGCTGAGTGAGCTAGTCTTTTAGATTACTTCTCATTGGCCTTTTTATATCTTCTTTCACAGAGCTGCTATTTTCATTTTTTTAATATAAAGTAGGCCAATCGTATGTATTCTATGTCAGTCAACTCAGAGTTTGCAGGTTATTGTTTTAATGAGTCCACATTAAAATGTGGAAGCCCACATGTACTTCTGTCATGGGTGGGGGGCAGTGGGATTTCAACAAGTTTTTAACAAAAAATGTATACCTTTTCCCCAATATTACATGAATTTAACCACTTTGGAAACATTGCTGACTAATTTAGCAAGTTAGTGTGATTGTTGCATGCTTATTTTTAGATTGGTATTATGAAAATAATAATGCATTTTTGCATTGTCTTCTTTCCATTTTTTTCAGGTTATTGCTTTTCCTTTAGCTATCTTTGTACTTCATAATGGTTAGGAAAATTTCGCATATTCCTTGCAATTTGTCATAATTAGAGTTATATGTGAAAGTAGTGTTATATGTAGAGTTATAAGTCTATGTGTAATTTAATAAATCAGATATAAAAAGTTACTTTAATTCATCCAGAGAACACAGTGCCACTGCTACCTCATAATATCCCATTTGGCCAACTTTACATAATTTTTTTGTCAAGAAGTATTCCCAATAATCTTTTTTTTACTGCAATGTTCCTTAAAGCTGAATAAAATCCATTTCTGTTTTCAGAGCTGTGAAAATACTTCAATGCCAAACATTGTGTGTCTTCAGTATTCTAACCTGTCCTCATCTTTTGTTTAATCAGAACTTTTACAATATCCTATAAAGGTCAATGCTAGCAAGTGAATCCATAAAAATGGGGTTATGACCAGTTTTTTCCTCCTCTTGTAGCATTGAGGTGCTCTATTATACGTATTACGTTTCTTTGAATGTTTTCTTTCCATAATCATCCTTTAATCCTCAGCTTTCCTAGATCTAAATTGCAGAATAACCTAACATTTCAATTGAGTTATTTTTCATTATGTCACACTGGACTTTGTCCATTTCATTTAATAATCAACACCCTTGTCAAACACTATCCAGATTCTAAGTTTTGTTTCTGGGATTATGAGAATATAATTGCAAGCATTTCAGTTTTCACAGATCTTCTAGTTCCTTTCTTCTGACATAGGAGTTGCCTCCACTTGCATGAGCATTTGCTCCTTCTCATGTTATTTCTTCCTATCTGTGTAACATCTGGCTCTCATAAGTTGGTTTTAGCTTTATCAAACAGAAATTTTAGTTCTTTAATTGGTTCCAATCAGGTAGCAGCTTTCACTCTAGAAACCCCATTACTTCCAGATGGCTTGACATGAAACAGGCTGTATTGTTAAGATCATGCAATTTGCTACAAAACAGTAGGTAGCAAACATTAACACTCACAGGGGTAGAATTTGCTGTCACTAATGGTCTCTGTATTTTTGTTCAACATTTTGTATATAAATATATAATCAATAATAATTTACTTGTCTCAAAACTGTACTGGTGAGTACCACCTTATCAAATAATTCCAGTTTATAGCTATAATTTTATAAACTACCTAGAGTAATCCAAATAGCCCACAGTTTAACATATGAATGCAAACAATTGCATCAAGAAAAATAAGGAAACTTTGACTTAAAGTCGCTCAAACAGTTTTGGAATTTGCACACAAATTCATTGGTTCGCTTCAAAGGCTCTTTTCATAGCCTGAAAAACAGAGAGAATATAGTAGATAGCACGTAAGTTCATTGTTATGTAGACATTCATGTATAATTTTAAAATTTTTGTAGCAATTCTAAGTACCCTTATTAGGGAATAATCACATCGTATTACTTGGATAGAAGGCAAAAGACAATTTACATTTTTTATTGTCTTAGTTAATTTTTTTTAATTGTTAGGCCCTTTTTCATCTAATATATGTCCAAATTTGACACTGCATATTTTTAAAGCCATTTAAAAATAATTTTTGGTACCATAACTTAATTCAAGAACACAACAGAAAAAGGATTTCATCCTTCACCTTTTTTGCTATTCTTACTCCTAACCATCGGTGGGCCCCGTGTACAACTGAGACAAGCGCATTTGTATAGTTTAGCTCTCAAGACAGAATGGCGCACACAACAAAGTACTGTTCAAAATAAAAATGTCCTAGTCAATGTTCTATTGATCTTAAAAAAAAAAGGGGGGGGAAGGAGAGCAGGCATTGACATGCATCAAAATCCAGCAAATTGTCTTCAAATGTGTTGCTCATTAACAATTATCAAATGCATACTATTTAATATTAGTAGTGATAACTATGTTGTGTTTATACACGGCAAACAAAGCTACTACAAATACGACAATGCCTTTTTATTAAACCACTTGCACAAACTTAGAAAAGTCTCAGGGCCACTTTACAAATTACGTAAGAGGTAAATGCAGATCAACATTGTTGAGCAATCTAGATGTTTCATTATCCCAGGGCTCCTTCACTTGACTCCTACATTAACCTTTTGCCCCAGCAGAGATTCCTAGCTCCACGATATGCTTCTAAAGGAGAGGTTCATTTGCATGCTGAAAAAACAGTGAGCAAAAATACACGAACGTGAAAAGCTTGGACAAGACTAAGCAAGACCTATGGGAGCTGAAACACTCGTCTCTTCTGAAAAGTGGCCCTCTCTTTTTGGTTATAAAGGAACATATATCATGCGCCAATCCTATATTCTGTGGTGTTCACAAGCTCTTAATATGAAATATTGAAGGTCTAGAATTTGAACATTTTATTTCATATGTCAGCATTTTAAGAGCAAAAAGGAATTTTTAAAAAATGCACACATCTAGCAATAAATTGTCATTATAAAAGGAAGAAAATAATAATACCAACCACAATTCCTTTCTCTGTAGATTCATCAAGACCACAGGATGAATGCTAACGAGAAAAACAGAAAAAGGAACAAAAACTATAAAATAAGATCAAAAAGAAAAGAAGAAAAGAAGAAAAAGAAGTAAGATGTGCAATATGAATTCAGTGGCATAAGACTTCAAATTGCTAGAACTCTGTTTTTAAAAATTCAGTGTCCTATGGCTTACTGTTTCCCACAATTCCATTTGTTTGGAAAAATTGGGAGAAATAAATCCATTGAGGACAACGTTAAAATTTATTTATTTATTTATTTATTTCATTAAACTTATAGACCGCCCCATAGCCGAAGCTCTCTGGGCGGTTTACAAGAACAAGAACAACATCAGAAAATACAATATACATATAACAATATAAAACATTAAAATTTAAAAATGTTAAGATTAAAACAGTTCCAACATATACTAACTAATTAAAATGCCTGGGTGAAGAGAAAAGTTTTAACCTGGCGCCGAAAAGATAGTAATGTTGGCGCCAGGCGTATTTCCTCAGGGAGGTTGTTCAACAGTTTGGGGGCCACCACTAAAAAAGTCTTTTTTCGTGTTGCTGCTCTCCGAGCTTCCCTATGGGTAGACACTTGGAGGAGGGTCTTCGTTGATGAGCAGGTTCATATCGGGGGAGGCGTTCCAACAGGTATTGTGGTCCTGTGCCGTGTAGGGCTTTGTAGGTTAGAACCAGCACTTTGAACCGGGCCCGGAAACATATAGGTAGCCAATGCAAGCAGGCCAGAACAGGTGTTATATGGTCGGACCGTCTGGTCCCCGTTAACAGTCTGGCCGCTGCATTCTGCACAAGCTGCAGTTTCTGAACCGTCTTCAAAGGCAGCCCCACATAGAGTTCATTGCAGTAATCTAGTTTCGAGGTTACCAGCGCATGAACTACTGAAGCAAGGTTCTCCCTGTCCAGATAGGGGCATCGTTGGGCCACCAGCCGGAGTTGGTAAAAAGCACCCTTTGCCACCAAGGCTATCTGAGCCTCGAGTGACAGGGATGATTCTAGAAGGACTCCCAAACTCCTTCAGGGGGAGTGCAACCTGCTCCTTCAGGGGGAGTGCAACCCCATCCAGAACAAGTCGAACATCCACCAACCGGTCAGAAGAACCACCCACCAGCAGCATCTCGGTCTTGTCTGGATTAAGCCTCAGTTTGTTAGCTCTCATCCAGTCCATTGTCGCAGCTAGGCATTGGTTCAGCACGTCGACAGACTCACCTGTAGAAAATGAAAAGGAGAGATAGAGCTGCGTGTCATCAGCATACTGATGGCAATGCACTCCAAAGCTCCTGATGACTGCACCCAGTGGCTTCATATAGATATTAAAAAGCATGGGGGACAGAACTGACCCCTGCGGAACTCCATACTGGAGGTCCCAGGGTGCCGAGTAATGCTCCCCAAGCACTACCCTCTGGAGACGGCCCACCAAGTAGGAGCGGAGCCACTGCCATGCAGTACCGCCCACTCCCAAATCAGTGAGTCGGCCCAGAAGGATACCATGGTCGATGGTATCAAAAGCTGCTGAGAGATCAAGGAGAATCAGCAGAGTCACACTCCCTCTGTCTGTCTCCCGACAAAGGTCATCATACAGGGCGACCAAGGCTGTCTCCGTGCCAAAACCGGGTCTAAAGCCGGACTGAAATGGATCCAGAAAATCGGTTTCATCCAAGAGTGTCTGGAGCTGGTTTGCAACCACTCGTTCCAGGACCTCACCCAGGAATGGAACATTAGCTACTGGCCTATAGTTGTTAAATTTTTCCGGGTCTAAAGATGGTTTCTTCAGAAGTGGTCTTACTGTCGCCTCTTTCAGGCGACCAGGGACCACTCCCTCTCTCAGTGAAGCGTTAATCACTGCCCTGGCCCAGCCGGCTGTTCCAGCCCTGCTAGCTTTTATTAGCCAAGAAGGGCAAGGGTCCAGCCTAGAAGTGGTTGCACGCACCAGTCCAAGCACCTTGTTGACGTCCTCGAGCTGTACCAACTGAAACTCATCCAAAGAATCAGGACAAGACTGTGCACTGGACACCTCATTCAATTCAACTGCTATAACATTGGAGTCCAAGTCCTGGCGGATGCAAGATATTTTATCCTGCAAGTGCCTAGCAAATTCATTGCAGCGTGCCCGAGATGACTCCACCATGTCCGTAGGGCCAGAATGCAAAATTCCTAGTAACTCCCACATTCCTTAATCTTCAGCACTGGAGAATCCCGTTTCAACTCTACTATGTTATGACACTGGTGTTTAATGCTTTGTGGCAGGGCCCATGAGAGGGGGGTGCAGGGGGTACATCTTACCTGGGCCCGGGGTCAAAAAGGGGGCCAGGAGCCAAAGGAGGGGAGCTCCCTTTTACTCCCTTTGTTATGACATTTCCTGCTGGCTCCCATTCTGCAAGCCTGCTACAAATGGTGCTTTTTTTTCTTTCCCCCCTAACTTGTGTAAAAAAGCATAACATTGTTCAAACAAATATTTGTATTTCTGTTGGATTCTTGAGGATTTTTTTCATTTTTTATTAAACTTACTCTGGAAGAAACTGAGCATGCTCGGTGGCCAAGGTAACAAGAGCAAGAGATACTTTGACCTTAAGAGGGTGTTGTCTTTAGGAAGCTATATTAACCCTTCCCCTTTATTATGAAAGGAAAAATGCGGTTTGAGGGCTCATATAAGGTAAGCAGTGTGAACCTTTAAACCCTATCACGATGAGAAAATCATCTCTCCAAAATGTATTCTCACAAATCAGGAGCCCAGAAAAGAAAAGACAAGAAAGAATGAGAGGAAAATGAAAAAAGGGGTCAACAAACGCTCTTTCATTTGGATTAAGTGTGGCTTCAAAATATTTTTCATTGAACTCACCTACAGAATTGGAGCAAGAAGAAACTGTTGGAAACCTCATCCTCAAACAAGGAGCAGTTGATTTGGGGAATCATGCACAGTATTTTTATGAAGGGGCCGATGCAGAAAATGAAAATGGAAAACAGAAAGAAACAGACATACAGACGCATGTGGAAGTGAATTTGGAAGATGAGAGGAGTAATCATAATGTAGGCCTTGACATTAGATGTATCACAACCGAGTTTCCATTTCAAAAGGAAATAGAAAAGTATGTTACGAATGGTCACATCCCTCTGCCTAAAACATTCCCAAAAGACACCTGCAATCAAGTGTTCCCAGAAAGCATACTGAAATTTCAAAGCACTAATGGAGAACTACATGTAAGAGACTGGCTTGTCTGGAGTCAACAGAAACAAGCTTTATATTGCTTTCCATGTTGATTATTTTGGCACAAGACAGTCAAGACTAGCACTTCTGCGTCTAAGTCTGCACTGGTATCTGCTGAAGGCTGGGATTCTAATGGGAAGTGGCGGAAACTTTCCTACAGGATCCCAAAACATGAAAAAGGCAATAGTCACAGAGAATACCTAGCTTGGCGAGAACTGGAAAGGCGCCTGCTGTCTGAGACAGGAGTTGACATCATCTTAGAAGCGTCAATCAAAACTGAAGCTGTGAAATGGTACAACCTTTTAAAGCGCATCATCGATGTTGTACTCTTCTTGGGAGAACGTGGTCTAGCATTTACTGGTTCATCCCATCAAATTGGTGATTCAAACAATGGAAACTTTTTAGGACTCATTGAACTGCTCTCCAGATAGGACCCCATCCTTCAGGAACATGTGCTAAGTGTAGAGGAGTCACAGAAAAGGAGTGAGTGGCTTCAAGTTCATTATCTGTCCCCTGACTCATGAAATGAATTTATTGCAGAATGCTCAAATCTTGTGAAACAACACATTTTGCTTGAGAGGCAATCTGCAAAGTACTTTGCAATAATAGTAGATTCCACACCAGATTCTTCCCATATTGAACAAACAACATTTCTTTTGAGATACGTACTTTTAAAAGAAGCGCAGTATGAGATTCAAGAAAGATTTCTCAAGTTTGCAGATTGTAGCAACAAAAGAGGGGAAGAAATTGCTCAGTTGATAACTGATACATTGAAAGAAGATGCTATTCCTCTCAGTGTTTGTAGAAGCTCAAGGCTATGATAATGGGGCAAATATGGCCGGAAAATACAACAGCGCACAAGCAAAAATACAAGAACAATGCTCAACAGCAATTTTTTCACCTTGCGGTTGTCACACACTCAATTTATGTGGAAATGATGCTGCTGAATGCATACTTGAAGCAATAACCTTTATCGGAACAATTCAAACTGTGTACCACCTGTTCAGTTCCAGTGCTAAGCGGTGGGAATTACTACAAAACCGTATTGGTTGTTCTCTTCATGGTATGTCTGAAACAAGATGGTCAGATCGTGTTGAATGTGTAAAGCCTTTTGCAGCTCACTTGCCTGGCATTAAATTAGCACTGGAAGACCTCTTAGAACTAAATTTGACAGCCAAAACAAGAAATGAAGTCCATGGAGTTTTATTATATGTGACATCTTTTGCCTGTGTGTTAATGTCAGCCGTGTGGTACAAAATATTAGCTGGCATAGATATTTGCAACAAGGTCATCCAAGTTAGAGATGCCACACTGGATGTTGAAGTAGCAAACATAGAAACAATTTGCAATTGTTTTTGACATGTATTTTTGTTCACCTTGTTGTAAGCCGCCTTGAGCACAATTTTATGTGGAAAGGCGGCATACAAATAAAATGATGATGATGATGATGAGAAACTCTCCTCACAGAGCTGACAAAACTTCGAAAGAACTAGAAATGCATGTGGAATGAAGCCAAATTGGTTGCGTCAAACCTAAATATAGAAATAAAACTCTCCCGTAGATGTGATGGAGTTAGGCGCAAGAGGGCAAGGCCACATGATGACAGCACACCTGATGCTAACTTGGAAGAAATGAATGACAAAGATGATACTCCAGAAGAGGCCTACTTCAGAAAGTGTGTGTTTTACGTTTTGGTAGACAATGTTATAGCAGGATTAACTGTCCGCTTCAATGCTGTTAAGCAGTTGGCAGAAAAATTTGATTTCTTGGGGAAATATCTCACCATGTCCGAAAGTGATGTGGAGAGAAAAGCTTTATCTTTATCAGAGCAATATCCTGCTGACCTTAATAGTAATGATTTTGGAAAAGAAATGCAACATTTACCCTCAGTACATAAAGCAAATTTTGTAAATGCACAGTTAAAGCCATTAGATCTGTTGAACTTGTTAACAGAGTACAGACTTGGTGACCTGTTTCCAAATGTTTGTGTTAGCTTAAGAATACTATTAACAATTCCAGCAACAGTAGCTTCTGGAGAGAGGTCATTTAAAAAACTTAAGCTAATTAAGAATTATTTAAGGTCTACAATGTCTCAGGAACGTCTTGTGGATTTGGCTAGGCTAAGTATTGAATCAAACATTGCCAGAACAATTAATTTTCATGCTGTGATTCGAAATTTTTCACAAAAAAAGGCCAGGAAAGCTCTTTTTTTAAAGTAAATAGTAAGTTTATCTACCTTGTTTCAATGTGAATTCTTTCTCCTTATCTGTATTGTAGCATAAACAAAGATGTTCAAATCAAATGTGCTTTCTTATCTCTGATCCTCTTATTTTATTTATATTTATCGTGGAGGGAGTATAAGAGCATAAGGCCTTAAATGCAGAAAATTAACAGAGCGCTCCACTCCACCCCTCTCTCGTCTTCCATACCCTTTTTGACCTTACAGGCTACAGCTCATGGCATAAAACCGTAGTGGATAAAAACAGAATGACTAATGGAGAAGCGAAGGGGCCCAAAAGAAACTTTATACCCCCTGATAAAATCCCTCTCAGAGGCCCTGCTTTATGGCATCTGCACTCATGCAGCAGTTACCACAGGCTATTTGAGCCCTTTTTACTAACATAGTTTTCAAATTAGACTATAAGTGACCCACCACCATTGCCGGCATTACTTTTAAAAGCAACATCCAAAAGTTCTCTTAGCCCAGATAAATAGGGTAACTCTTGTCATCTCAGTGCTATCTTCGAATAAAAATATGCAACTTGTCCATAATACAAGCCTCTATACCAGGGGAAGAGGTGAGCCAAAAAGGTTTAGTGGCCAATACAAGAGCCAGGCAATTGGCCCATACTCCCCTCTCACTTTCTTCAGTGCGCCTATTTGAGCATTTGCATATATGACTCAGGCTGGGTCCAATCGCCCATCCCCCAGTTCCATAGGGTGATTCATCTCCGACAAAACCAGAGGGAGGATATTGGTGACAACATTCAGGGGCCAAGTACAATAAACAAAACTTTCAGATAGAGGTAAGCATACTTTTCAAAATAAGGTAGCCGAGGTCCCTCCCCCGTTCTTGACAGAAACAAAGCGTTGCCACTGTGTCAGGAAGCAAGTTGACTGTCCTCAGCAGCCAGCAGCAAGGACGCTATGCCCCTACTTACTAAAGGAACACCTTTGGGCTTCTGAGGGCAGCCAAGTCACCACTTGAAGTCATGTCCATTTTCTCCCCTGTTTTTTTTTTAAGGAAGGAAAACACCCTTGCACAGCTTTTCTTCCCCCCAAGAATAATATGATTGCTTCCTTTCTCTCTGAAATCACCCCACCCCCGAGTCCAAGCTGAATGTTTGTGGCTTAGCAAGCTGTATGACTTGATCTTCAGACTAATGTCTGGGGGCAGGGAGCTGATGACAAGTGCCCCGTGATGTCTCTTGCCTTCTGTCTATTGCTGTGGCTGAGGAACTGATGTGTGGAGACTGTAGCTCTGAGAACTCCTTCTCTTTTGCCTCTGAGACGTTGCTGTAAAGTCATGCATAAGGGTGACTACGGCCTTATTCTTTCCATTCCTTATGGTGGGGTTTGAACTCATTTCTGAAGCCTGTCATGGAGGTTGCTCCTATGAGAATGCCATTGCAGCTGCCCTTGTCACGGTTCTTCACCCCCCCCGTGCCTGGCAAAAGGTCTCTTTTACCTCTTCTGTGGTCCTGAACTGTTATTCTAGGCAGGTCTGTGCTGGTTCCACCCAGAGGAGCTCTTTCAGTACAGTGTTATATTCCCTGCCCTTCCTTCTATTTGTGATGTGCAGTCAAAAGGTGCTTATGCGCCTGTGTCTGGATTTGAACCTCTGTACTTATGGATTCCTGGAGATACTCAGTTATGGGGCTGTTGCTGCTTGTCCATAACAAGGGTTCTGTGGCATCATCATCATCGTACCTGCGGTAGGTTGTGTATTGTATGTGGTGTTGGGAGATGTCATGTGGGCATCTCCTCAATGCTGGGAGTAAATTGGTTATTTCCATGGCTGACACCAGCCCATGATTGGTGGGCTGCAGTGATGTTGCAAATTGTCACCGTTGTTAGATGTGTGTCTGCCATTGTTATGCCATTCTATACTTTTTTGGAGTGGTGTGTTGTTTACATCCTGTTCTGTGCTGGATCAATATTAGATATGACCTAAGCTATGCTGATATCACAATAGCATCAGTAGCCCGCTGGCATAGCTGTACTATCGGATTGTTGGCTTGTTGAGAACACTTCTTATTGCTTTTTTCCCTGACATGAAAATTATTACATAGAATGTTTTATTATAACAATTCAGGATATATATATAATATAGAATGTTAAATACATGCTCAGAGTGTTTCATTGTACTGAGATACTCCAGTGAGGCAAAAGAGAAAAAATAAATACTACAAGGAAGGAACTTGAAAATGGAGCACAACCTGCACAATACTCACTGCAAAGCAAAGCAGCAAAAGAAACAGAAGCCTTTTCCAAATTAACATAGGATACCGTCAGCCTTTATTTCACATTTTTCTATTTCATTTTGTGAATTAAGATGTGTCCAGATTAGCAAACATTCATTGCAGTCTTAATGCATTGTTCTTTCTGGGCTGAGCAATCTGCTTTCTAAAGCTTTTCATGTTAATTGCAATATTTTATTGACCTGCACATGCTCTACTTTTTCTCATAGCTTACTGGTCTGTTCTTTGCAATCTAAATGCAGGCTTAATTTTAAACCAAGCCAAAACACATTTCAGTATGCACTACTGTAGACACTATCTGCTTCTTTGCTGAGGTGTTCAAAATGAGGAAAAAGACGAAAAGGAAAGGAGTGAGAGATCAACTGTGCAAAGACCATAGGGTCTCCGTCCATTTCTGTATCTCGTCACCTTGTCCAGTATTGTGGGGAAGATGTGGTGTTTGTTTTTACCCTTATCTCCAGAGTCTTCAAAGGAGGGACTGTACCCAGCACTGGGAGACCTTAAGTGTGGCATGTCTGCAAAGAGGACATCAGTGACAAGGCCCCTTGTAGGGCTACATGCGAGAGGTGGGCTGGACATGGCTCTGTCTCAGTGGTGAGCTGTTTTATTATTTGTTTTATACACACACACACACAAATATGTGTGTGTACTCTGAAGTTTGCAGTTACAGGACTGTGTTTCAATATAGTCATTGAACCACCAATTTGGAGTACTAAATAAATAATAACAGTAGATACTGGACTTTTCTAGAAGGGGTATACATTTTAAAACACATTTAAATAAACATGACTGTTCCATTGCTGTCATGGGGAATGGTATGCAAATGGGGCAGCCAAGTTTTTTTTCCATATAATTCCCCTGGAAAGAGATACAATGCCATTTCATTGGGGGACTTGTTGCATTAGCATTTTATTTATTTATTTATCAAACAATATAATCCATAATAATGCTTGTTTACAAAAATAAATGTCTTTCTCACATTACGTTTCCAATCCAGTAATTGATAAAACAACTCCATCTCTCTGCAGACATATGAGGCTGAAAAGTTCCGTTTCTCCTATGAACTAAATCCATCAATTTGTGCCTTTTTGCCAAGACATTTCAGTAGCAATTCCAAAATAGGTGGGGTTTGTAGCTTCAAATTTTCTGAAACTTTTACATAACTAGATGGGCAATAAGGTCTGTTGGGGCAATAAACAGCAGGCCTAAGCAGCCTAGCATGCAAGCATGGTGGAGGTGTAGTTAAAAATGGGGCACCTATGTCATATGAGAGCCTGGTCGATGACCCATGCAGCGCTCCTTCTGAGCACTAGGGAGGCTGGAAGAATTCAGAGGGAAGTGTATTTGGAGTAGGGATGGAATCTGCCTGCCAGTGACCTGCCCGATGCTGCCCACCCCTGCTGTCACAAGGAGATTTTTCGCCTATCCCAGTCTGCTGCCTGTTGCTTTGTCCCATGCAGTGGCACCTCCTTTTCCTCCTCCATGGTCTGGCCCTGCTCAGGGAGGCTGTTTTCATAACCTCTGCTCTGTTTTTCCACCTGGGCGGGGGCTCCTTTCCTGCCTCTGCCTCCTCCTCTTCTGTGGTCCAGAGGTGGGTGGGCAACAGGGCAGATCGGCAGCGAGCAAACACACCTGATCTCAGATTAGCATCCAGATCCTACAGATTCCCCCTCAGAATCTGCTCCCCTCTCCCAATGAATTACTATGAGGTGTTCTGTAGGCTACCTTTTACATTTTCCTTAATGTAAAAATAGTAAAAAAACTAAACTAAACTTAATAGCTGCTTGGTGTGTACATACAATCACAGGGACATTGTAGGAGGGAAACATGACTGTCCTATGGACCCATAGCACCAGCCACCATGTTTGTTCATCATACAGTGTCCCCAGGAGTGATGACATGTCATCACATCCCATTGTTTCAGGGCCATTTGTGGTTCTATTTTTCCATACAATGCCCTCTCAAGTGATGACATGTCATCTCTTCCCATTGCCCTCTATTTGTGACTCAGTTTTCACCAAGCATGGCAAGAGCTATGTTTCCTAGCTGCACCAATTACTATTTTAAGAAGAAAGAAATGTAAAAGGCATCCACATTCCACCCACAGATACATTTCACAAGTTTTACTGAAACTGTTTTGCTTTCCTAAAATATTTTGACTGAGGTCCAACTCCCAAATTGGCTCCAGTTTTTTCTTTAGATGAAAATACTGGCAGCAACTCAGCACAATATATAAAAGTGCTGTAAATTTGAAACAGATTGCAAATTACTAAAGAATTCTAATGACATATGAATTTTTCCAAAGTAGATAAAGAAATTGTAATTCTAACAAGGAATACTGAGAAGGATTTAAATAATACTGATTGGTTTGAAAATAAGCTACCTTTTCCTCTATTTCTTTTAGCTGCTGCTTCTGAAGTTCATTTTTGTCTTCTAGTTCTTGAATTCTCTGGAATAAATAAGAATATATTTTTTAAAAAATTAAAAAGACATTTATTGTAAATTGCCAAGCAAAATCCTGCTTTTTCACTCTAAAGTGGGGGTGGTGCTCTGGTCTGTGGGCTAATCTTTCCTCACCATCTGTCCAAGTTGGCCCGCAAGGCCATTTTCTCCAAACCATCATCATCATCATCATATCCCACCCTTTCTCCCAGTAGGAGCCCATGCCTATCTACCCATCGGAAGGCATTAATTGTGATTTCATCTGATGGGCAGAAGGGCAGGGTTAAATCCTACATTAGCTGTGCACACTGATAAGCAGGGATTAAATCCTCAGTTTGGAAGGATTCCATGCAGACCCCTTCACATGGGAAGTTCTGCTAAAATTAAGGAAAAAGCCCTCTTGTTAGTAGGGGATTCTGATGCAAGTCCTTTCTTCAATTATGTCACGTACAAGGTGCTTTGCAGTCCCAAAGTCTTGACTTCAAAAACCCTTGCAAAGTGCTGCAAGGCTGATCCTGATAAGTATCTGGTCCATGCAGCCAAAAAGGTTCCCCAACCCTGCACTAAAGCAATAAACAATCTGGAAAGATTTCACTATCTGCTTAATGCACTGTACTAGAATTAAAAAGAGGAATACAAGCATCTCCTAGATTAAACACATTGGACCAAAAGGCTACAACTTCTTTTCTTTGTTACTCTTGCATTAAGGTTTGACCAAAGCATGGGCAAAATTACACTGGACACTTATGAGTTCTTAACAAAACCATTTCAAACAAGAAGCCACCATAGAAACTGTTAAAATTGTCTTTTATTATGTGGTGGGAACGTGGGACCTGTGGCCAAATATTGCTAGATTACAATTGGCAATGGCATCTGAAAAAAATGTCTTGGGGGGGGGCACAGAAGGGGCAAAAGTATATTTCTAGGTGGGAAAAATATACTAGGTGGGGGGTGTTTGGAGGGATGCTTGCCTCCCTTTGGCATTACCCCTGATTACAACTTTCATCATTCCTTACTATTAGCCATGCTGGCTGGAGCTGATGGGAGCTGGAGTCCAACAATATCGGCAAGGCCACAGGTCCCCCATCCCTGGTAAATGGAATGGAGCATGAAAGAGTCTGTAGCACAGGCAGGCAAGAGGCAAGCGATAAAACCCTGACTCCATTTGAAGTTAGTGGCAGTTCTATTTCCAATTGCTCCAATCTGTTCAGTGGCCACTATTTTCTTAATTCTGCCCATTAACATACTCACTAGATTAATGTTTCAGATTGCTGTTTAACCTGATCATTCTGGATTTAAAAACAAAGTCAATAAATTGTTAATTCATAGATTGTACTTAAAAGTTATACTCAAGAAGCATGACAGGAGTGAAGGTTTAGCATCATTACATGGCGAGGGTCACCATACTGCCCACTTTACCTTGATTCTAGCTATGCCACCCAGTGCCCAGCTGCATCCTTAGCTGACCCAGGCTTCTCTTTCATTTTCAAAAAGTAAATTTTTCATTTGTCTCCAGAGACATGAGGCAAAATTTTCAGGCAACATCCTGCCCAGTCGTTTTTGAGAAAGAAGTTTGCTCCTTCCTTTCACTGTTTTTAATCCATTAGTGAAGTTACAGCTATGATTGACATTTAGGGAGGACTTCCAGTTGCATTTTGAAGTCTCTGGGGGAGGGTCTCCCCTCTGGTAGAGAAGTAATTGGTGCCCATCGAAAAATATTGAGAAATTTGGGATTTTAGGGTAACTGTGATGATGGGATGGTAGCATATCTCCCTCCAAACAAGAGCTATCAGCAAAGCTAGGAGTTCATATTCTTTCTCAGGTCTTATGTCACACAATGCTTGTAAACATTTTTTTAAAATACCCTTCCAATGGCAGTAAGTCAATCATTATTGCCCATATTGTTGAGGGGTGGG
Source organism: Rhineura floridana (assembly GCF_030035675.1). Classification (NCBI taxonomy): domain Eukaryota; kingdom Metazoa; phylum Chordata; class Lepidosauria; order Squamata; family Rhineuridae; genus Rhineura; species Rhineura floridana. The sequence continues at coordinate 132,403,142 of NC_084487.1, read as the reverse complement.
GGGAATGTTGTTGAGAGGGTGGGGCTCATGTCAGCTCTGCAAAGCAGCCCAGTGGTTTTGTCTACAGCATATTGCTCTGTATTGCAGGCCTGTGCTGTTAACCAGTCTCCTGGTGCGCTGGGTTGTTTTTAGGGAATTGGGAGTTGGGAAGGCTGTGAAGTTGATTGCAGCAGCAAAAAAAGTAATGTCCTGCCTTCAAGTCGATTCCGACTTATAGCGACCCTATGAAGAGGGTTTTCATGAGGCTGAGAGGCAGTGACTGGCCCAAGGTCACCCAGTGAGCTTCATGGCTATGTGGGGATTCGAACCCTGGTCTCCCAGGTCGTAGTCCAACACCTTAACCACTACACAGCAATGTGTGGACAATTAATTGCTTCCCTCGCTCATGGGGGGGATTAGGGGGCACTTATGGGTGGGTGATTATCACTAAAACAGCTTGAAGAGAGAGGTTTATCACATTCCCCAGGACTAACCCAAGACATTTTGCTGCCTGAGTTGAAAACAAGCATGCCCCATGCTCAATCCCTAGTTTGCATTCTCCTAAAACAAATTCAATATGTAGCTTGGAGTTAAACCTCAGGGTTGTTAAAATGCTGTTTACTACTCCCACCACCCTGTTTGCTATATCTGGTTACTTTCTGTCAATAGATGGTTTTGAATTTCTAGCCCAAAATATTATTTATTTATTTTTTCTATCTTATTTCTATTTTTTTTTCAATTAATTTTTATTCTAATTTTCAAAACCAAAATAATACAAAAAGAAAACAACACAAATCAATAACTAATACAAAAAAATACATATATATATAATATATAACAAACCTATCTCTTAATAGATTATAAAATCACCTTCCTCCAGCGGTTATCTTAGTTGGTTTCAAATCTCATTAACATCATATCATTTTAATATTCCACAAAAAGTCAAAGAGAAGTTTCCAATCCTTGAGATATATATCAATTAATTTTTTTTCTAAATAAACATGCCAATTAATCCAGCTCATCAAATCTACTAAATCCAGTAATTTCAAAACACTATAATTCAACTATAAATCTATAATATATAACAGACCTATCTCTTAATAGATTATAAAATCACCTTCCTCCAGCAGTTATCTTAGTTGGTTTCAAATCTCATTAACAACATACCATTTTAATCTTCCACAAAAAGTCAAAGAGAAGTTTCCAATCCTTGAGATATATGTCAATCAATTTTTTTTCTAAATAAACGTGTCAATTAATCCAACTCATCAAATCTACTGAGTCCAGTAGTTTCAAATCGCTCTTCTGTCATTATCCATATTGGGTCCATCTTCCATCTTTACGCACCCAAAAATCTTGCTGTCATAGTCATATAATAAAAGTCTGATAGGAATTTCCTCCATCACAGATATTTTCTTACCATCAAATCCAAACGTAACACTGAAGTATTGTTTCAAAGCCGCATCTCTGCTCCTCTTTTCCACATGATACACTAGTACATTTCTTGAAGGTTTTTCCATTGACACAAAACAGGGATTAATTCTATTAACTTTCTCCATTTCAAGTTCCATCAAATCCTTCCAGTCCAGGAATTTTTTTGAACCGATAATATCTTTATCTCCAATCTCTTCAATTCCTTCAGAGACAGCGCTGTATTCCAAACTGTAATATTTATCTCCAGGATCCGTCACAACCAGGAAATCCAAATCTTTTTTCATGTCCATATTTAAGCCAATCTCCATAGATTGAACCTTGCCTTTAATTTCTCTTTCATCCTTTTTTTGTTTTCCAGATCTATCTTTATTCTCCTTTCTCACAGAATCCTGAGTTTCTTTCAGCTCCTGTCTCATTTCATGAAATTCAGTTCTCCACGCTTGTCTATTATTTCTCAGTTCTTGTTTTATTGAGTTAATCCCATCCATTATTTTCTGAAGCATGTCTAGAAATAAAGTCCCTTCTTGTACATCCATGATCTTCTTAATTGCCATTCTTAAAACCAAAAGAACAAAACTCCTTCAATTTTCAATGTCCCAAGCAAAGAGCAGTTTATTTCTTTATCCAGTTACAAAGGAGTTAATCTTTCCAACCAACTAACGTCACACGCTAGACAGTCCTTATCTCTTAAATGTCCAGAAGTGCAAAAACAGCTTTTAGTTCACAGCGTTCAAATAACTAGTAACAGAGAGAATGAGCAGATTCATCAACAACAAAAAAAAGTAGATCAGAAAAAATAGTCCCTTACATATATTACACAAAAGTCTTGTAAATCAAAAAGATTTCTTATCTCTCCCAATCAGAAAGCTCTCATCCGTTGTAATCTTTAAAACACAATTTTCCATGTCAGCTTTTTGCAATAAAAAAAAAAGATAAGCTATTTATATTTTCTTCCCCCTTAGTTCCGTAAATAAAGAAAGAAAGTCTTACCTCATCTAGGTTATCTTAATTGCTGTTACTTTGACAAATCTCTTTAGCTATATAGATAAGAAAATGATAAATGTAGACAGGAGGTTTGCCGGCTAGTCCGTTGAAAAAAACGGGTCACTTATCCAGCTGAGCTAGCATAAAATCCTCGCTCTGTCTGAACTGCTGGAAGACAGACAATTCTGACGAATTCCAGGCTCCAACAATCGAAACAAAACTATGTGGCAGATCTCACGCTTCTTCCTTATCCGGAAGAAATCATCCCCAGTCAGAAAAAACCCTTCTGACTGAATTTAAAACTGGATAAGTTTCATCCAAGACGGGAGCCCGTCTCAGAGGCAGCACAGGCGGAGGGATCCTCCTGGGAAGTCTTTTTTTTCTATCTTATTTCTAGATCACCCTTCCTTTCCTAGAAGCCCAGGACAGCTTATAACACAATCAAGAAATATAGAAATGGGAAGGGAGATCATTTAAAACCTTTTAAAACTGCTTACCTAAAAAAAGACTGTCACTACCAAATAAGCTTTCTTACTGCTTAGAAATGCAAATGATTAAGGAGTATATAAATGTTATATATATATATATATATATAACACTGCAGACAAAAAACTAACTTTTCTCCCCAAAAGTATGAGTGGACAGATACATCTTCAGCTGATACCAAAAAAAGTTATCAAAAAGGAAGACAAACAAAATTTTGTGGGGAATTCCACAAATGGGGTGCCGCCACAAAGAAAGCCCTGTCTTGCATTGCCACTAGGGATAGGATGTGTTGGCCAGTGCCAGTTCGAAGGCAATCTGTTGCCGTAACAAGCTGGTATTGATTTTAGTTCATTCTTTGCCCACTAGCTGATGATTTTACCAATCCATTTTTTCCCCTTGGAAAAATATTTTAAAGGAAGTATTTATATTTATAAAGGAAATGTGAATAAACTGAATGAAATATTGATAAAAATATCAATGTTGGTATCAGTATTTTAGATATGATTTTTTTCTTTAAAAAATTCCATTCCAAAAATAGCCAAGGAAAATCACCACATAAAAATCTGACCCGTAACTATAGCAAATAAGTGAAAAAATTGAACATTTGGTATTGAACCGAATTGGGAGGAATTCTAGCACATCCCTAATCACCACCGTGTCCATAGATTTAACCACACACAGGGTTCTCCTGCAGATCTCAAGGCATAGAAACAGCATGAACTGGGCCTGGTAGTGTTGCTCTTTAAGGATCACTATACAATCCCATGTCACTGCATTGTTTAAGAGCTGTGTAGCCACATTCTGCACTAGCTGCATCTTCCAGACCCACGTAACTCCATGTAGTATACATTGCAATAGTCCAGTCATGAGGTTACCAGAGCATGGATTGCTGAAGCCAGCCTCTCCTGGTCCAGGAATGACTGTAGCTGGTGAATCAGTCAGAGCTGGGCATAGGCATTCCTTTCCACTTCAGCTGCCTGGACACCCAGTGACAAAAAAGTCAATGTTGTAATTGGTCAGCCTTGCCTAAAACAGCTTCCACTTCCATCCAGTCTACTGCTTTATCATATAAATGTTTAGCAAATAACTTACTAATTATATTTAGAAGATTTAATTGCTGGATCATTTATAATCCCATTCTTAAATATTGGCACCACAATGGGTATTTTCCTTAACTCTTAGATTTCAGTATCAGTTTTATAACTGCATTCCATTACATACTAAATCGTTGCAGGAGCTAGAATTGCTACTGTTGTGTTTCAGTTGTACTTTGCAGTTAGCCTAGGAACAGTAGAGATTAAAATGCCCCTCCATTGTCTGACAGGACATCACCATTCTATTTCCCCAGGTACTGGTGATACATATGCAGCTATTTGATGGGGTTTCACTTTTTCCTGACATTTTGAATAGCTCTACTGTTACCTGCCAAGCTCTTAAGGTGAGCAAGCTGAAGTCTTTTAGATGGGATGATAATAGGGATTCTGTTCCTCCAGGCATCAGTTACTGTGACTGAGCTGGACTTTCACTATCTGCTTCCACTTTTTGTAAGTCACAAAAATCTTGCCTCAATACACCAGGGGCTCATCTACATGGTGGTTTAGTGTCTCCTTTTAATTTGCATTGTTCACATGACGTTACTGGCAAACAGAATCTATCACACAGTTTCCCACCGTAAATCTGTACTAACCCAATCCTCTGATAATACAAAACGGGAAGGAAAAATGTCTTCATTCTGTATCTCTAGTGCTTGCAGACACTTTGCTCCGATGCTTTTAGGTGGGTGTGTCAATTGTTCCCCTCTCCAACCCACTCCCTCCTTCTCCCTTTGTTCATTTCATTTCTTGTGAGCTGAAGAGCAACTTCCAGCTGCTCTCTCCTGTTCTCCTGGCATTTTTATGTTGCTGCAAACAGTGCCTGCATTTCCCTCCCCTAATTTGTGTGCAAAAGCATAACACTGCTCAAAGATTTGTATTTCAGCTGTATTGTACCAGTGAAAAAACAAATAATTGCACTTCCGGGTTGTTTTTTTTAAAAAATGAAACTAACTGGTAAAACAAACTGAGCATGCTTGGTTGCCAGGTAACCAGAGGGTTTGGAAATGTTAAATTAGAGGGTGCGGTCATTAGGAAACTGAGTGATTGATCCTTCCTCTAGATGTGAACAGAAAACACAGTGTTTGCAGCTGGCATTGAGCTCTTACTGTGGACAGTGCAACTAGAAAACACATAAAAATAGCATCTTTAGTATAAAGTGGTGCTCCCATGTAGATAAACCCCAGGTCTTTTGATGAGACAGCTGCATCCCTTATTTTTCTGTGAGACTGAGGGATGCAGCAGGAAGGAACTCTCTTTCTTGAACTCCATGAGAGAGGGGGTGGAGTGGTGAAGAGCAAAGGGCAGGGAACAGCATCCACAGAGAGGGGCTGCCAGATTTGAGGAAAAGGAGAAGGCAATGGAACATGTGTTGTCTTATGTCTCCCATGTTGCTGGGGGAAAACTCCTGGGTTGGAAAACAAAAGCAGATGGATGGAGGACTTCTATGAACTCTGGGGAGAGAAGGTGATGTTCCTTTTATTTGTTGACTTTGAGCATGCCCCCCCATTCAAATTGGACCAGACTAGTCCACACCTGCACATATTTGAATTTGCATATGAGGAGCAACTTCAGTCTTTCCCACTTATACCAGCAGGCGTTTCCTTTTATATTTATTCCCACCTTCTGATTTGTTGATTCTATTATGCCAATTAAGTACTGACAGAGCATGCATACAAATTTCCCACCCCAGAAGTGTGCAAAAGCATACAGTCAGGCAATTGTAAATTCTCAGTATACAGTGTGTGGGGACAGGCTGCAGGTATTGGTGATGAAGGAAAAGCACTCTTGACATGTGTTGGCACTTTTAAAATTATTACTGCATAAAATGCAGGGCTCAGCCTGACAACAAAGAGATGGAAAAGCATCCGTGGGCCCAGCACACATTCCTGAGAATATGGATGGTCCCTTTCCCTGACAGACACTCTGTGCCTTTAGCAACCATGTACTTTTCCTCCTAAATGTTCTACTGCTTCTCAAGCATTATCACTACCTTGGAAAGGCAGGCCACCATTACTATCCCCATATTACAATAGTCTACTTTCTAGTGTTGTAACTATTTACTTGAGATCATTCTTGTGAGCAATGGAGGGCAAAAGCAATACCTGAAACTACATTTACGTTTAAATCAGTCTATTCCCTGGTACCTGCAGTTATCACAAGGGAAAATGAAATTGTTGCCCAAGTCTGCAGAAGCCTTGTGAATTTTGAAGCTTAATAGTTAGCAGATAACTTACTTCAAAGGGGCTATCCATTTCAGTATAAACTTATTTGAATTTTGCGATGCAGTTCTCTATCCAAACAATGTTTACAAAAAAAGCATATATTGAAGAAAAATGTGCATAAACAATATATTAGTGAAAACAACATACAAAAATGCATTATATTAAAAGAAATTGCTTATAAACATGTGTACCTTAGTCAAACCTGCATAGAAAAATGTGTTAATTAGGAGTCATTTGTACTAAAATGCTTTAGAATTTTCATAAGGATTTTTTAAAAAAGAAATTTGCAAACTGCTGCAGAAATGTGGAAAACTGAATTTAAGATTGGAGAAATAGAGAGAACTGAAATTGAGAGATCTTTTCATCCCAATTTCCTATTCTATCAATTCTAAAGAATTTTCCCTCTGTAAGAATATTGCCTGTAGCCCCATGAGCTTTTCATGACATTTACTTATGTAATGAAATTAGGCCTAGTTTGGGAACTATAGTGCATGTGGTGTTAATTTGACACAGCATAGAATGTGTTAACTTGAGATAACATAGAACTAGGAAAACAAAATTCCTAAGGTGCCTGTGAATGCTAAATGTTCAGTTGGTGTTTGATATTTAGATACTTAGTCTACCCATCCCATGTAACAAGATACTGTTCAAGTAGATAATGGCTCACTGGAATGTGTCTTGTTAGGAGGAGGGGGGGAGGCAGAGACAGCACGGATGAAGCGCTCAAGGTGAGGACGCTGGCTCAATGCAAGGCAATGGAAGAAAGTCTGGGGAACTTACTGACAAAGACGGGAGGGGCTGTGTGAGGAGGCTTGAGAGCATATATCACTCGTATCTGTGTAACTATGCTTTAGACTGGTTTTCAGGCACGAGCCAGATACCTAGTCTCTCTTTTGCAAAAGATATTGGTAATCAATAAAGCTGTTGACTTATCTCTTGGTCTCCCATCTGGTGTGTATTTTTGGAGCTTCCTCCAGATGTAAAAGAGCCTTTTTTGGTGTAACACTTACAGTCTGAAAATGTGAAGACTATAGATTAAGAAACATGTGAATACTTATTTGGTGGATATTCAATCATCCATCACCTTTTCTGAGGGAAATCTCCTCCCTTCTTAGTAGTCACTACCCTTCAGTCAAACAAACTAGGGGAATTTTTTGTCATTTATACCCATCAAATCACACAATAAACACATACAGTTCTTAAATCTCTGCCCCTGGGGAATGGTTTAGCGTGTCATTTTACTAGTCAGACAGGTATCTGATTTGTTCTCTTGAAAGAGGCAGAACTTTAGAACTACAGACTGGCTAAAAACACTTTGGAGTGAACAGTCTATCAGAAGACAGTTCTTGTCTCTTCTTCTGGTTCAACATCTGACAGTAACCAACAACACCCTACACAGTTCTTAGCTGTGAACACACTAATCGCCTATAGCAAAGGGTTTCTGAGGAGCAACAGGTTGATCAGCCAATCAGTTATGAAATCTGTTTGAAGCTGAATTTTTAAAAATGCATTCAAGCTGATCCACCAGGTTTTACAGTAAAAAGGGGCGGAGTTTGACTAGTGTCATGTGTCCCTGTTTTCAGAAAAGAAAGATGGAGAAACACTGGAACTAGCAGAACAGTGAGTGTGTCTCTACCCTTAGACTTTGCAGATTTATAAGAGTAGAGCTTTGTGCTATGGCTGTTTGCCTATGAATTCAAGGGTAGGGCTACATTTTAAACTGGAACATGGGAACAACTTTTTCATTTATACCAGAGGTTCCCAAATGTGGCCCATGACCACTAGTGGTCCATCAGCTTAATTCAGGTGGTCCACAGCATGTCCACATTAAAGTCATTTTGAATTTGAAAGGTATTTTCATTGATTCTTTTATTTCTTATATTGTATTACAGTCTAAATTCTATGGAATGCAAAGTGTAATACTATAAAATACAATATAAGAAATAAAAGAAGCAATAAAAATACAATTAAAAGGCCTGCACTGTGCATTACAATTGCTACAACAGGCAGAAAGTTACTGTAAACCGGCCAGAGAGCTTCGGCTAGGGGGCGGTATATAAATTAAATAAATAAATAAATAAAAAATCAGACACTCAGCAATTTTCAGGCAGTCTGCGAGGAAAAAAATGCTTGGGAACCACTTCTCTATATAACATGCACAACTTAAAGACCCCCTTTGGAATTCGGCAGGGTGAAATAAAAGGGGAGGTAAAGTCCCCAAATGGTGGTAGTTAAGGCAGGGCTAGAAATGTAGTGCCTAGGATGGAAAGTTCTAGGTTACCTGCTGTGCTTGCTGCAACAATTCCATGCGCTCATGTAGGATCTGGCAATCAAATTCACGGCTTTGCCTGAGTATCTGCCTCCGCACCTTCTCCACCGCAGCATGCAAGTCCTCCTTCTGGGCCTCATTCAGTGATTCACTCACTCTCTTTCCTGGCTCCTGCTGCAGAGTATTATAGAGTGTGGCTTCCAGCTCCTGGATTTTCTAAACCAACCCAAATCATATACAAAACAGATCCTTGTTTGAATACAGAAAGCCAACACCACACAAGATGAGCAACAACAGAACTGTAAGTGAAAAAAAGCTTGCAATATACAAGGGTACAATTCACAACAGAGACAAAAAACAAATGAACATCCTATGTGAAAGGCACACAACACTTCTTTGCGCTGTAGCAGGGCTGGCAAATTGGATCTGGCTAGTATGGGCCAAGTTTGCCAGCTGGGTAGGGCTGGCCACCTGAGGTCAGGTGAGCTATCTGCACAGTGCTATGTACGGAAGCCCCAATGATCACCCGATTGTCAGCACTTGAGAAGTGCTATGCAGGGGGCTTGGCAGGTGCTGCTGATCAGCTGTGTCTGCAAAAAAAAAAGCCTTTTGGCTCAGCTGCAAGATGTCATATTTGATGTCAAGTGTAGGGGAGGTGGGCATGGCTTGGCCAAAATGTTTTCGTGGGCCTAATTAGTTCTATGGACCAGAGGTTTCCAATCACTGCACTATAGGGACTATAGCATTATTGTTGTTGTTGTTGTTGTTGTAGTAGTAGTAGTAGTCATCACCGTCTCACCCTTCCTCCCAAAGGAGCCCAGGGTGGCAAACAGGCAATTAAACAATAAAAAGAAATATTTAAAACAATTCCAATACAGATACAGACTGGGCAAGATATCTACTTAAAAGATTTATTGGAAGTTCTATACTTAAAAGGCTTGTTGTTCATGTAGTAATCAGGTTTGCTACTGTGCTGGGCAAAAGAACAACACTGATAGGGGCCACAGCATTTTGCAGAGTACATGGTTTGCAGGTAGAAGGGTTCCAGGTTCAATCCTGGAGGTGCTGTCTCCAATGAAAAGGATCTTGGATTAGCAGGGCTAGGAAAGACTCCTGCCTGAGCACCTGGCTTGCTGTGCCAATCACAGTAGCTTAATAATGGGCTATAAGGACCAGTAGGCTGGCTTTGTGTTAAGGTATGTATATATTCAGAGCAGATCAGATTTCCAAGAGAACTCCATTATTATGGACAAACTAATTCCTTGTTTCAAATTGATGAAAATGAACATATCCCTAATTAAAAGTGCCCTCTACCTTTAAATATAAGTTGTATTGCAGTCTTATTTTCTATACAGGAATACCCCTCATTAACGTACGCAATGGGTCCAGAGCGAGTATGTAAATCGAAAATGTACTTACAGTGACGCACTACCTTTTCTTTTTATCTGCCATTAAATGGCAAAGCCAAACGTGTTTGAACGGGGAAACGGCAGCCGCCGGAGCCCTCCTAAGGAGGAGGGAAGGAAAGTAAAAAAGCCCCACCGCCGCCTGGAAAGAAACAAAGCTGGCGGCAAAAGGCGAGAAGGCTCCCAGCCTAGGCTCATCTCGGGGAAACGGTACCCGCCAGAGCCCTCAACAGGGCTGAGGAGGGGAGAGGTAAAAAAATCCTCCAACAAACACCCCATACAAAACGAAACCATGAGAGAGGGGAGGGAACGAGGAAAAGGGAATAATGGGTTCAGTCCCACACACTCAGTCACTCATAAAACTTAGCTATAACGCTACACTAGTAAAATTAAAACAGTTAAGTGTCCGTTCTTGTGAAGTGAGCGTACGTAAACGGGAATGGTGCTACTGTAAATATGTCTGTACTCACGAGTGTCCGTAAAGTGAAGGTCCGTATAGCGGGGTATTCTTGTAGCTTATAAAAATAGCACCTGCTGAGCTACTAACTTGAAACATGATATACATGATCTATCTGATAAAGTCTACATCCAAATTTCAAACCA